>NC_088413.1:61380904-61689904 GCF_034236695.1 Oncorhynchus nerka
TGGTTCACCAACTACTTTGCAGACAGAGTTCAGTGTGTCAAATCGGAGGGCATGTTGTCCGGACCTCTGGCAGTCTCTATGGGGGTACCACACGGTTCAATTCTCAGGCTGACTCTTTTCTCTGTATATATCAATGATGTCGCTCTTGCTGCTGGTGATTCCCTGATTCACCTCTACGAAGACGACACCATTCTGTATACTTCTGGCCCTTCCTTGGACACTGTGCTAACTAACATACATATTTGACATACTGTAATAATTTCGCCACTATGGCTTATTTATTGCCACCCCCCCTTATCCTACCTCATTTGCACACTGTATATAGACTTTCTCTATTGTATTATTGACTGTATGTTTGTTTATTCCATGTGTAACTCTGTGTTTTTGTGTCGCACTGCTTTGCTTTATCTTGGCCAGGTCGCAGTTGTAAATGAGAACTTGTTCTCAACTAGCCTACCTGGTTAAATAAAGGTGAAATAGGGCCTCCCGGGTGGCGCAGTGGTTAAGGGCGCTGTACTGCAGCGCCAGCTGTGCCACCAGAGACTCTGGGTTTGCTCCCAGGCTCTGTCGTAACCGACCGGGAGGTCCGTGGGGCGACGCACAATTGGCCTAGCATCGTCCGGGTTAGGGAGGGTTTGGCCGGTAGGGAAATCCTTGTCTCATCGCGCACCAGCGACTCCTGTGGCAGGCCGGGCGCAGTGCGCTAACCAAGGTTGCCAGGTGCACGGTGTTTCCTCCGACACATTGGTGCGGCTGGCTTCCGGGTTGGATGGCGCTGTGTTAAGAAGTAGTGCGGCTTGGTTGGGTTGTGTATCGGAGGACGCATGACTTTCAACATTCGTCTCTCCCGAGCCCGTACGGGAGTTGTAGCGATGAGACAAGATAGTAGCTACTAAACAGCTACTAAACAAGATACTGAAAAATTGGTACAATTCAAAAATAAAATAAATAAATAAAGGTGAAATAAAATAAATAAAAATAAATATAATACTAATTTGGGTGTCCTGGATTTACATTTACTATATGACATCTAGTCTATGAGACTAGGCTGGAGTGGGAGTTAAAATGGAGGATGGAGGGGGACTGTGTGGGGGGGGTATTGTATAGTTGAGCAGCTTCACTACAGTTGCATTGTGTTATAAATTCAATAAAACATGTTGCACCATTATTTAACACATCCTCTAAGTCTTACGCCACCCAGCTCGGCTGTTTTCAATATGTCCGTCAACAACATCAGATGATACACATCTTGTATAAATCAGTATGGACAGGGCAGAACACCAGTCCATATGTGCTTTGTGCAAAGATCCCTGTGTCTCCCTGTGTTTTTCCACTCCTTCATAGTAGTTGAACACTACCTCTGGTTGGGCGCTGGTAGATATCTGACTGGGGCTCACAAGATTGGTCTCGCTGTATGCAGTGGAGAGGAGCCTGCTCGAGTGTCTTGCTTTCCTCATCTCCTTCTAATTCCACTAATGGCCTTTGATTTGGTACGAGGACACAACAGCTTGAGTTCAGGCAAAGTTTTCACACACAGGGAGGAAGCAGCAGGCCTCCTGTCATGGGGCTGGTCCATGTGTCTCTCTCTGAGGAGACTTAGCGGAGGTCAGTTCTACTGTTGGCAGCACACTATAGAGAGAACATCCTTTTCAACTGCACAGCCTCTCTTGTGGAAATGTTTTCCCAACTTTAATAAAGAAGGTTCACCTCTAGCATTCAGTGTTTACTTCACAGGAATAAAAGATAGAGGGAGTCAGAGTGCGTTGTTGTTGTTTAGGGTTATATTTTAGTGAAGGAACCCAGGCCAGGCCAGCACAGTGCTGACTGAGAGGACAATTACAAAGAGTTACAGGCTTTCAGATGAGGAGCCTGGCAGCATGCTAAGATCTGTCAATCACAGGGGCCTCAGCATGTTAGTGACCATGAAGTTGAGCCCCTCAGAACCCCGCTCCCTCTGCTCTCCCATCTATTATCGCCTCCCTCGTCCCCACCATGGCCGGATGGTAATTAAAATGCTGTGTCATCACCCTTCCGATTTAAGATAGCTAGCATCAGCTCTCTCACTGAGGCACTTTGGAAAACCAGGGATTAGACACCCAAATGCAATTTGTGCATTTACTTGCATTCAGTGAGCAACGGATAATAACATGATTAAAAGTATATTCAGAACATCATTCCAGACAGTATTATGTTTTTGTTTTGATCACACACACTCCAATGGTGTCTGCCTTGATTATCAACATGTCTGGACATTTGTCTTCCTGTTGTCTGTGTTGGAATCCAGCCTTTTCTGAAAAAAACTGTTGTGTGGCTCTTATCAAGCAGGGTTTTATCACCATCCCTTTCCATTCTCAAAATAACTAATTTTAAAATCAAATGATTGCCTTAAAGACAGGATTCTCAATGGAACATCTTGATTTGAGGATCAATTTGACACACCCACATTGTTCTAACAAGTCAGATCAACACAGTCTGCATTTCTGTAGAACAAAAACACCTGAATCTGTTAGTATTATAACATCATAAACAACAAACACAAGGCCCTGTGTTCGATGATTCCCTGCCTGTCTTTGGATGCACTCTGAGGAAGAGACAGAGGCCCGCAGAGCCTCCTCTCCATCTCGGCCCCTGGCAGGCCCTGTTTGTGGCCTTCCAGTCTCGCTTGCCAGTGACAGCTCCAAAAATTGGACAATTGGATAACAAATGTATTTCTGTGATGGCCATATCGTTGGGAGACGGGCCATGCTGGGACGCACCTGGAGTAATGGCCTGCAAGGTAATCCCAATCACGCCAGAAGATGCTGTAGCGGCTGGTGACAATGGTACACAGTTTCTGGCTGGGGCAGAACAGAATAGACAACATTACACATCACCTAGAGCCTTAAAACACTGCCACGTGTAGCTCACATGTCTCTGTGACTAATGCCAATAGACGCAGTAACATCCCCAGACATTGTGGGCTGTGTACACACTCCGGTCTGTGAAGGAGGTAGATGTTGAGCATGCTGTAGCTGAATGCAGATCAGAGAGGATGTCACTCAAGGAGTTGGATCATTTTTGATAAATCAATTGACAAAAATGGATGAAACGTTATTTTGAATTGTCAAATGCAATGCGCATGGCAGCTTTGCAACATAGCAACAGTTCTCTATTTATTCGTATCAAAACTTTATTTTGAGAAACACATAATGCAAAATATAAATACATTGTGCTTCTAAATGCTTCTAAATATTTCAGGTTTAAGGAAATTGTCTGGCTTTGTCACGTTCTGACCTTAGTTCTTTTGTTATGTCTTTGTTTTAGTGGGGTCAGGGCGTGAGTTGGGTGGGTTGTCTATGTTAGTTTTTCTATGTTGTGTTTTGTGTTTGGCCTAGTATGGTTCTCAATCAGAGGCAGGTGTCATTAGTTGTCTCTGATTGAGAATCATACTTAGGTAGCCTTTTCCCACTTGTGTTTCGTGGGTGATTGTTTTCTGTTGAGTGTTTGTATCTGCACCAGACAGAACTGTGTTGTTCGTTCACTTTGTTGTTTTTGTTCAGTGTTCTATTACTTTATGAAAACAATTGACACTTACCACGCTGCGCATTGGTCCTCACCTTCTTCCACTGCCAACGGCCATTACAGGCTTAGTAAAGGACTGGAATTCAGGATGGTTTAATACATCTCCCAATGGAAACATTGCTATTGTATTGGCTGAAAAGGATTAACACATTTCTAGAAGAAAGGCTCTTCAAGTATTTTTTATGACATGAATTAATCAAAATGTCAAGGGGCACAACAAGCATTGTACAGTATCCTGGCATGTTAATTTCTACAAGATCAATTCTGTGCAGTGCAATAAAACTATGTTGATGATGGAAAGCAGTGATGTAGTCAAGTCACTAAACCTCGAGTCTGAGTCGAGTCTCAAGTCCCGAGTGTACGAGTCCATGGTCAGGTCCTTTATACTCGAGTCACGAGTCACGAGTCCCTTGGTAGTGCTAAAAGTTGCTGTCCAACTATCTTTTAAAGCTAAATTTCATTACAGTGTTACACATTTCTAAGGCTAAATAGATAATACAGCTATCTAACATTTGCTGTTTTAGCCAGTATGTTGAATTATGAAAAATAGAGAGTTAGACAAAGTCACAAGTAGTTGAGTCCAAGTCCGAGTCACCCCTGGTCGAGTCATTGTCAAGTCCTAGGCTCGAGTTCTAAAACACTGATGGAATGGTTTTTCAGACTGCAACAGCACAAAGCTTAGATAATGGTTGGAATACAGCTCTCTGAGCACTCTCTAGAGCACTTGTCAAACTCATTCCACGGAGGGCCGAGTGTCTGCAGGTTATCACTACACTCTTGTACTTGATTGATGAATTAAGGTCGCTAATTAGTAAGGACCTCCCCTCACCTGGATGTCTAGGTCTTAATTCAAAGGATTTTATATATGTTCCTCTTACCTGTCTTGTAACACTTTATTTACTCTTGTAACAACATTCATTGCTTTGTTCTGGCATAGCGGTGGAGTTCAATACGTTGTGTTATAACATGAAAAGCTGAAATTCTCGTGTACGAATAGATTTGAACAAAAATGTCTCTGCTTTTCTGACAGCTTGGAATCCTACTGTGGCCACTTGCAACGATAAAAGCTTTCAAGTGCTTTGAAATAGAGGCATAATGAAAACGCTTATTTTAGCCCCACTTCACACAGCGACTGAAAAGGCTTGTTACAAACACTCAAAAGCTTGCTTGGCATTTCTGACATTTCTTGAAAATTCTTTTTAAGCATAGACAGAACATTACTTAATGAGTATGCTATTATTATAATATGAAAACTATAATTGTTTTGTGTTAATGGTATGGATGCTTTTGAGTTTCACTTCTACGTCAGTCTCCATTTCCATTTGATCTCACCTGAGATCTGCACCTTTTACATTTTTTATATTTTTTATTTCACCTTTATTTAACCAGGTAGGCCAGTTGAGAACAAGTTCTCATTTACAACTGCAACCTGCCAAGATAAAACAACACAGAGTTACACATGGAATAAACAAACGTACAGTCAATAACACAATAAAAAATAAAAATAAAAAAATATACAGTGGGGCAAATAAGTATTTAGTCAGCCACCAATTGTGCAAGTTCTCCCACTTAAAAAGATGAGAGAGGCCTGTAATTTTCATAATAGGTACACTTCAACTATGACAGACAAAATTAGAAAAAAAATCCAGAAAATCACATTGTAGGATTTTTTAATGAATTTATTTGCAAATTATGGTGGAAAATAAGTATTTGGTCAATAACAAAAGTTTATCTCAATACTGTTATATACCCTATGTTGGCAATGACAGAGGTCAAACGTTTTCTGCTGTTGCTGGTATTTTGGCCCATTCCTCCATGCAGATCTCCTGATGTTTTGGGGTTGTTGCTGGGCAACACGGACTTTCAACTCCCTCCAAAGATTTTCTATGGGATTGAGATCTGGAGACTGGCTAGGCCACTCCAGGACCTTAAAATGCTTCTTACGAAGCCACTCCTTCGTTGCCCGGGCGGTGTGTTTGGGATCATTGTCATGCTGAAAGACCCAGCCACATTTCATCTTCAATGCCCTTGCTGATGGTAGGCTTTGTTACTTTGGTCCCAGCTCTCTGCAGGTCATTCACTAGGTCCCCCCGTGTGGTTCTGGGATTTTTGCTCACCGTTCTTGTGATCATTTTGACCCCACGGGGTGAGATCTTGCGTGGAGACCCAGATCGAGGGAGATTATCAGTGGTCTTGTATGTCTTCCATTTCCTAATAATTGCTCCCACAGTTGATTTATTCAAACCAAGCTGCTTACCTATTGCAGATTCAGTCTTCCCAGCCTGGTGCAGGTCTACAATTTTGTTTCTGGTGTCCTTTGACAGCTCTTTGGTCTTGGCCATAGTGGAGTTTGTAGTGTGACTGTTTGAGGTTGTGGATAGGTGTCTTTTATACTGATAACAAGTTCAAACAGGTGCCATTGATACAGGTAACGAGTGGAGGACAGAGGAGCCTCTCAACTTCTTCGAGATAGGGGCGCTCTTTTAATTTTTGGATAAAAAACGTTCCCGTTTTAAACAAGCTATTTTGTCACGAAAAGATGCTCGACTATGCATGTAATTGACAGCTTTGGAAAGAAAAAACTCTGACGTTTCCAAAACTGCAAAGATATTATCTGTGAGTGCCCCAGAACTAATGCTACAGGCGAAACCAAGATGAAGTTTCATACAGGAAATGCCCCAGATTCTGAAGGCGCTGTGTTCCAATGTCTCCTTATATGGCTGTGAATGCGCCAGGAATGAGCCTGCCCTTTCTGTCGTTTCTCCAAGGTGTCTGCAGCATTGTGATGTATTTGTAGGCATATCATTGGAAGATTGACCATAAGAGACTACATTTACCAGGTGTCCGCCCGGTGTCCTGTGTCGAAATTATTGCGTAATCTCTAGGTCCATGCGCGTTCCATTTCTTCAGAAGAGAAAGTCAACCGCCACAAAGGATTTATAATCGATAGATATGTGAAAAACACCTTGAGGATTGATTCTAAACATCGTTTGCCATGTTTCTGTCGATATTATGGAGTTAATTTGGAAAAAAGTTAGCGTTTTAATGACATAATTTATTTGTATTTTTTTTCTTACCCAAACGTGATGAAGAAAATGGAGCGATTTGTCAACACAAATAATATTTTTCTAAAAACTGAACATTTGCTATCTAACTGAGAGTCTCCTCATTGAAAACATCTGAAGTTCTTCAAAGGTAAATGATTTTATTTGAATGCTTTTCTGGTTTTTGTGAAAATGTTGCATGCTGAATGCCAGGCATAATCCTATGCTAGGCTATCAATACTGTTACACAAATGCTTGTTTAGCTATGGTTCAAAAGCATATTTTGAAAATCTGAGATGATAGTGTTGTTAACAAAAGACTAAGCTTGAGAGCAAATAGATTTATTTCATTTAATTTGCGATTTTCATGAATAGTTAACGTTGCGTTATGCTAATGAGCTTGCGGATAGATTTACACAATCCTGGATACAGCTTCTTTTCGTAGCTAAACGTGACGCAGAAAACGGAGCGATTTGTCCTAAACAAATAATATTTCAGGAAAAACTGAACATTTGCTATCTAACTGAGAGTCTCCTCATTGAAAACATCCGAAGTTCTTCAAAGGTAAATTATTTTATTTGAATGCTTTTCTGGTTTTTGTGAAAATGTTGCCTGCTGAATGCTAACGCTAAATGCTACGCTAAATGCTACGCTAGCTATCAATACTGTTACACAAATGCTTGTTTTGCTATGGTTGAGAAGCATATTTTGAAAATCTGAGATGACAGTGTTGTTAACAAAAGGCTAAGCTTGAGAGCTAGCATATTGATTTCATTTCATTTGCGATTTTCAGGAATAGTTAACGTTGCGTTATGGTAATGGACTTGAGGCTGTAGTCACGATCCCGGATCCGGGATGGCTCGACGCAAGAAGTTAAAGAAGAAGTTACAGGTCTGTGAGAGCCAGAAATCTTGCTTGTTTGTAGGTGATCAAATACTTATTTTCCACCATAATTTGCAAATAAATTCATAAAAAATCCTACAATGTGATTTTCTGGATATTTTTCCCTCATTTTGTCTGTCATAGTTGAAGTGTACCTATGATGAAAATTACAGGCCTCTCTCATCTTTTTAAGTGGGAGAACTTACACAATTGGTGGCTGACTAAATACTTTTTTGCCCCACTGAATATATATATATATATATATATATATATATATATATATAGTGTGTGCAAATGAGGTAAGATTAGGGAGGTAAGGCAATAAATAGGCCGTAGTGGTGAAGTAATTACAATTTAGCAATTCAACACTGGAGTGATAGATGTGCAGAAGATGAACGTGCAAGTGGAGATACTGGGGTGCAAATGAGCAAAACAATATATAATAATATGGGAATGAGGTAGTTGGATGGGCTATTTACAGATTGGCTATGTACAGGTGCAATGATCTGTGAGCCTCTCTGACAGCTGATGCTTAAACCAGCATGTCCAGAGATACAACCTCTCTTATCATCACTCAGTGCCTGGGCTTACCTCCGCTCTACCCGCACCCCACCATACCCCTGTCTGCGCATTATGCCCTAAATATATTCTACCATGCCCAGAAATCTGCTCCTTTTATTCTTTGTCCCCAACGCTCTAGGCGACCAGTTTTGATAGCCTTTAGCCGCACCCTCATACTACTCCTCCTTTGTTCCGCGGGTGATGTGGAGGTAAACCCAGGCCCTGCATGTCCCCAGGCACCCTCATTTGTTGACTTCTGTGATCGAAAAAGCCTTGGTTTCTTGCATGTCAACATCAGAAGCCTCTGCCCTAAGTTTGTTTTACTCACTGCTTTAGCACACTCTGCCACCCTTGGCTTAGGAAGGCCACCAAAAATTCTGAGATTTCCATACCCAACTATAACATTTTCCATCAAGATAGAACTGCCAAAGGGGCGGAGTTGCAGTCTACTGCAGAGAAAGCCTGCAAAGTAATGTCATACTTTCCAGGTCCATACCCAAACAGTTCAAACTATTAATTTTAAAAATGACTCTCTCCAGAAATGTCTCTCACTGTTGCCGCCTGCTAGCGACCCCCCTCAGCTCCCAGCTGTGCCCTGGACACCATTTGTGAATCGATCGCCCCCCATCTAGCTTCAGAGTTCGTTCTGTTAGGTGACCTAAACTGGGATATGCTTAACCCCCGGCAGTCCTACAATCTAAGCTAGATGCCCTCAATCTCACACAAATCATCAAGGAACCCACTAGGTACAACCCTAAATCTGTAAACAAGGGCACCCTCATAGATGTTATCCTGACCAACTGGCCCTCCAAATACACCTCCGCTGTCTTCAATCAGGATCTCAGTGATCACTGCCTCATTGCCTGTATCCGCTATGGGCCCGCAGTCAAACGACCACCCCTCATCACTGTCAAATGCTCCCTAAAACACTTCTGCGAGCAGGCCTTTCTAATCGACCTGGCCCGGGTATCCTGGAAGGATATTGACCTCATCCCGTCAGTTGAGGATGCCTGGTCATTCTTTAGTAACTTCCTCACCATCTTAGATAAGCATGCTCCGTTCAATAAATGCAGAACTAAGAACCGATATAGCCCTTGGTTCACTCCAGACCTGACTGCCCTCGACCAGCACAAAAACATCCTGTGGCGGACTGCAATCGCATCGAATAGTCCCCACGATATGCAACTGTTCAGGGAAGTCAGGAACCAATACACGGTCAGTCAGGAAAGCAAAGGCCAGCTTTTTCAAGCAGAAATTTGCATCCTGTAGCTCTAACTCCAAAAAGTTCTGGGACACTGTAAAGTCCATGGAGAACAAGAACACCTCCTCCCAGCTGCCCACTGCACTGAGGCTAGGTAACACAGTCCCAACTGATAAATCCATGATAATCGAAAACTTCAACAAGCATTTCTCAACGGCTGGCCATGCCTTCCTCCTGGCTACTCCAACCTCGGCCAACAGCTCCGAGGTTAGTTAATACAGTGTCCAAAGAAGGGCCTGAAGTATACAGAATGGTGTCGTCTGCGTAGTGGTGGATCAGAGAATCACCAGCAGCAAGAGCGACATCATTGATGTATACAGAGAAAAGCGTCGGCCCGAGGATTGAACCCTGTGGCACCCCCATAGAGACTGCCTGAGGTCCGGACAACAGACCTTCCAATTTGACACACAGAACTCTGTCAGAGAAGTAGTTGGTGAACCAGGCGAGGCAGTCATTTGAGAAACCAAGGCTGTTGAGTCTGCCGATAAGAATGTTGTGATTGACAGAGTCAAAAGCCTTGGCCAGGTCGATAAATACAGCTGCACAGCATTGTCTTTAATTGATAGATTAGAACCTTGAGCGTGGCTGAGGTGCACCCATGACCAACTCGGAAACCAGATTGCATAGCGGAGAGGGTACGGTGGGATTCGAAATGGTCGGTGATCTGTTTGTTAACTTGGCTTTCGAAGACCTTAGAAAGGCAGGGTAGGATAGATATATGTCTGTAACCGTTTGGGTCTAGAGTGTCTCCCCCTTTGAAGAAGGGGATGACCGCGGAAGCTTTCTAACCTTTGGGGATCTGAGACGATACAAAAGAGAGGTTGAACAGGCTAGTAATAGGGGTTGCAACAATTTCGGATGAAGTGATTTGTAGGGGTCCAGATTTTGCTACTCTTTCAGAACATCAGTTATCTGGACTTGGGTGAAGGAGAAATTGGGGCGTTTTGGGCAAGTTGCTGTGGGGGTTGCAGGACTGTTGACCAGGGTATGGGTAGCCAGGTGGAAAGCATGGCCAGTCGTAGAAAAATCCTTATTGAAATTCTCAATTATCGTGGATTTATCAGTGGTGACAGTGTTTCCTAGCCTCAGTGCAGTGGGCAGCTGGGAGGAGGTGCTCTTATTCTCCATGGACTTTACATTGTCACAGAACTTTTTGGAGGTAGTGCTGCAGGATGCAAATTTCTAGCTATCATTTGCTTTCCTAAATGCCTGTATATTGGTTCCTAACGTCCCTGAAAAGTTGCGTATCGCGGGGGCTATTTGATGCTAATGCAGTATGCCACAGGATGTTTTTGTGCTGGTCAAGGGCAGTCAGGTCTGGAGTGAACCAAGGGCTATATCTGTTCCTGGTTAAAAAAAATTGAATGGGGCATGCTTATCTAAGATGGTGAGGAAAGCACTTTTAAAGAATAACCAGGCATCCTCTACTGACGGAATGAGGTCAATATCCTTCCAGGATACCCAGGCCAGGTCGATTAGAAATGCCTGCTTGATGAAGTGTTTTAGGGAGCGTTTGTGATGAGGGGTGGTTGTTTGACCGCAGAACCATTACGGATGCAGGCAATGAGGCAGTGATTGCTGAGATCCTGGTTGAAGACAGCAGAAGTGTCTTTAGAGGGCAGGTTGGTCAGAATGATATCTAGGAGGGTGCCCGTGTTTACGTATTTGGGGTTGTACCTGGTAGATTCATTGATAATTTGTGTGAGATTGAGGGCATCTAGCTTAGATTGTAGGACGGCCAGGGTGTTAAGCATGTCCCAGTTTAGGTCACCTAACAGTACGAGCTGTGAAGATAGATGGGGTGCAATCAATTCGCATGTGGTGTCCAAGGCACAGCTGGGGGCAGTAAGTGATGTCGTGGAATTATCATAATTTGTTGGTAACATTTGTAAGATGTTTAATATTCATCAAATGTGTGTAAGTTACTTCTCATCAGAATGGTATATTTGTATAATACTGTGGTGAGGTTGCAGTTATCTGTTCTATGTCAAAACTAAGTTGCATGGGCCGCTGAGAGGGGAGAGGTCAAAGTGTCATCATGTGTAAACATCTTTTCGGTGTGGCAGTGACTCCCTACTTTTCTCATGGGGGGAGAAGGAGGGTGGAATCATTCTATGCTCCCTCTTTGTTGACCTGGAGGGTCACTCTCCTCTCCGTGAGTTTGTCCAGGAGTTTGTGTTTAGAGTGGGTTGTATATAAATGACAATTTGATATATGCCTGTTAATATGGAGGATTTGGTTTATGGTTCTGAGGTTTGGGAAAGGAGACAAAGCTGAATGATGAGTTATGTCTATGCTGTCTGACTATGTGTGTCTTTGCTATTAAAGGAACTCAGTTGCATTGTAAGGGGACTCTCAGAGGATTCACTGGGAGACACTGAATTATCTGAGAGTCACAGGATTGGGATAAGAGCTCATATAATTAAAGATGGACTTTTATAACTAACTCTGACGTGTGTGTGTGGTTTGCTCCCATGATTTGGTAAATAGAGGAAATTTCCACGACAGTGATCTATAACAAGCGGCAATGGTGGGAGATTTGTTTCTGGAAAGGTGGATTTTTAGAAGTAGAAGCTCAAATTGTTAGGCACAGACCTGGATAGTATGACAGAACTCTGCAGGATATCTCTGCAGTAGATTGCAACTCTGCCCCCTTTGGCAGTTCTATCTTGTCAGAAAATGTTATAGTTAGGGATGGAAATTTCTGAATTTTTGGTGGCCTTCCTAAACCAGGATTCCAACACAGCTAGGATATCCGGGCTGGCAGAGTGTGCTAAAGCAGTGAGTAAAACAAACTTAGGGAGGCTTTTACGGTTACAGAAGTCAACAAATGAGACCACCTGGGGAGTGGGAGTGGAGCTAGGCACTGCAGGGCCTAGATTAACCTCTACATCACCAGAGGAACAGAGGAGGAATAGGATAAGGGTACGGCTAAAGGCTATAAGGACTTGTCACCTAGTACGTTCGGAAAAAGAGAGTAAAAGGAGCACATTTCTGGGCGAGGAAGAATAGATTCAAGGCATAATTTACAGAGAAGGGTATGGTAGGATGTGAATACAGTGGATGTGAACCTAGGCATTGAGTGATGATGAGAAAGGTTTTATCTCTAGAGACATCATTTAGACCAGGTGTGGTCACCGCATGTGTGGGAGGTGAAACAAAAGGGCTAGCTAAGGCATATTGAGCAGGACTGGAGGCTCTACACTGAAATAAGACAGTAATCACTAACCAAAACAGCAATGGACAAGACATATTGACATTAGGGAGAGGCAAGCGTAGCCAAGTGATCATAGGGACCAGTGGATAGCTAGGCGAGCTGGAGACACGGCGATTCAGACAGCTAGCAGGCCGTGGCTAGCAGAAGGGCCTTAGGCGGACGTTGCGACGGAAGAAGTCTGTTGTAGCCCCCTAGGACAGTTACGGTGGCAGACCAGTCGTGTTGGATCGGCAGGGCTCTGTGTAGGCAGTAAAAGGATCCAGGTCAATTGGCAACATAGGTATTGTAGCCCAAGGAGTGGCTGATGGTCCTCTTCAGCTAACAGTCCGATATGCTCTAGACAGACGGGCCTTCATGTGACGTTGCGACGGAGGAGCATGTTGAAACCCCTCGGATGGATTACGTCGGTAGACCAGTTGTGATGGAATCGACAGGGCTCCTTGTCGGCAGTAAATGGGGTCCAGGCCATTTGGCAAAATAGGTATTGTAGCCCAAGGAGTGGCTGATGGACCTCTTCAGCTAGAAGGGAGATTGGCCTAGCACGAGGCTAGTTCCAGGCTCACTGGTGCTTGCTTCGGGACAGAGACGTTAGCCAGGGGGTAGCCACACAGATAGCAGCTAGCTAGCTGCGATGATCCATGTGAAAAGGCTCAGAGCTTACGGTAGGAAACCGGAGATGTGGAGAAAAAGCAGTCCGGTATGCGCTGGGTTGAATCGCACTGTGCAGACTGGCAGGAGTTGACCGGGCTAAGGTTAGCTGATGACCGCTAGCAGTGGCTAACTGACTACTAGCTAGTAGCTAGTTAGCTGACTAGCCTCTGTTGGGGGTTCTGGTTCTAAAGTATAGAAAATAGCAGATCCATACCACATTGGGTGAGGCGGGTTGCAGGAGTGTATGTTGAAACGGAGGTTAAAAATATATTTTAAAAATACGAAATATATACGAAGGAAAAAAAGATGTATACGCGGGACATGACAAGACAAAAACAAAGACATCTGAACTGCTACGCCATCTTGGATAGACCTGCCAGTCATACTAATTGGTTTCCCACCATGAATTACATTAATTCACTCTTTCCAACCCCTACTATTTTTAACCATGCATCCCATGCGGGTAATGTAAAGCTCACCCAGCTTTCCAAATGGCAATTGGCTTAGAGAACTAAAAATGAGTTTAGAGAGAGCAAGATCTCTTGTTAGCACGAAGTCCCAGTCAAAGAGTTTACAAATATCACACTCTCATTGGAATCATGACCTCACCAGGGCCACTTTGTGTAACTGTTGTTGTTTTAGCTACTCTGCTCACTGTGAATCATGGGCCCATTAAAAAAGGAGCTTGGAGCCATTATGGAGGCATCACTAGGCAACAGTGTTTCCAGATGGTGCCGGGAGGCAGAGGTAGAGCAGAATTAATCACCTGGGCAGGTCTGAGGGTAAATATTACAGGTGAAAGACCTGCCTGGCAAACATGAGGGAGGGCATTAGGATTTAAACCATAGGTGGGAACAAGAAGTCACTCTTATTTGAGTCACAAGTAAATGCTAAATCATAAGGTCTGAGACCTTGCAAAAATGGGACAGACCCTCAGCATTTATTTGATAGAACTAGAGGAGATGGGCCTGTTAAAATCCACTTATTTAACAATATGCCTTGGGTTGTTAATTTTTGATTGGACTTGGGCTGTGAATGTATTGGTCTTTTGTGTAGGATGGTGTGGGGTGCTCATATCCCTCTCCACCCCACACATGGTGTTGTTCATAACCCGCCCCCTCCCAGCCCACACAGGCTAACACACATCTTCAGCGGGAGAGAGAAACCTTGCACCTTCTGTCATGTCCTTTACTCTCTCTCTCTCTCGCTCTCTCGCTCTCCCCCCCCCTCTCTCTCTCTCTCTCTCATTCACACTCCTTTCCTATCTGCTTTATTTCTCTCTCATACCACCCATCTATTCAGTCAACTGAAATGATCATGTCTTAGATACTTTCGCTCTTTCTTTCTCTCATCATCGACAGAGAAATGAAATCAAAATCACAAACACCACATATTATTTTATTCTGATTGATTCTCAAAAGGGAGGTGCAATTCCAGAAAGGAATGTATCTGTCCCACAGTTTTTGATCACCAAAGTGAGTGATTGATACACCTAATCTAGTCCTGTGTTCCCTGGACTGTGAGCTGTCCACGGTGTTGACCAGACAGGACGCTGCCTGCCTGGGGCCTTCGCCCTCCAGCTGGTGGGTGAGTTTCTGCTGGTCCTTATGTAACATTATGATAGAAGTGACTCAAGGCTGAGTGGTATCACACATTTCAGCAGTATGTGAGGTGACAGTAATCTCAGGCTCAAGCTGTCCTGAGCAAATAGCCTGTGGACACTGATATCCTCTTTTTTTTAAATGTCAAAGCATTAGAAGATGGGAGAGGTCCAATTGGGGAATGGAAGTTCCAACCTTCTGGACCTGGAGACATTAGCTACAGTCCCTTGGAAGTGCTTATAACGTGCATACCAAAGATAGGGTTTATACAATACATTGCTTTCTGCAATGATGTAGAATTGCATTACACCACATAATCTACAGTACAGTGCTTTCAGAAAGTATTGTAATGACCTGACTAGATCATGAAGGAACAATTGTCCAGACTGAGGCTTGAGTTTACAAATTGACGGTTTATTAACCCAACTTTACACAGGCTACAGTTTGGCCATAGCCCACGCAAATTAAATGAAAGATACGCCACAAACCAACCGTGACCTTCTCTTGTGAAGGCCAAACGTAAGAGAGAGAACAATGGCTAAACCTGGTCTTAACTTCCAATGCTCCATCCCCCTGCCCAACCCCCCTCCACGCCACTACGCCAACAGCCAGGATGCCCGGCATCAGAACATTCCAGGCATTCCCGTGATTGGCCTATAGCAGGTTGATTGGCATGTCGGACCCCGCGAACACTGGTAAGTACAACACAACCCACTAATAGCCTAACACACAGCAGGTCACTACACTACACAGCCCCCCCGTCCCCGAGGGAACAAACAAAGTATCTGATGCGACCCGAGGGTCTCCTTTGCCTGCGTGGCCGTGATGATCTCAGAGTGTCCAGATGTGAAACAGGGGGCTCCATCCGTGGCAGGGGGCTGCCACTCTGGGACCCAGGGGTTGAAGGAAGGGATATGGGGGACAAGGAAGCAGGAATGGGGAACACAGTTCGTGGCTCCGGGGAACCACGCGGTGACACAGGGAGGGAGACAGGGGGAGTGGGCTGTCTGGAGTCTTGTCTGCGGCACCTGGGGGTGGGTGCCTGGAGAATGTCATTGCCAGAGAGGGGAATTGTGGGGGTCCCTGGGGTTTGGAGAGAAGAGGCCCCTCTGTATGGGGCTAACCTGTCCTGGTGCAGTGCCACCTTTCTCCCCCTGGGAGGAAGCTGCACCCGGTAAACAACCTCCCCTACCCTCTCCAGGACGCTGCAGGATCCCACCCAGTGACTGTCCAACTTGGGGCATCTGCCTTTCTTTCTCAGGGGGCTGTAGACCCAGACCAGCTCCCCAGCCACAAAGTGCCTTCCCCGGGTGTGCACGCCATAGTTCCTTTTCTGCCTCACACCTGCATTCACCAGCTGCTCTCTGGCGAAGGTGTGGACTGTCTCCAGGCGGTCCTGGAGTCTCCGGGCATACTCCGGCCCCGGGGGAACATGAGGGCTATGCAGGGGCCAACCAAACGCCATCTCCGCAGGGGTGCTCACAGCAGACAGGCCTGCACGCCCGACACACTGTGGCACAGGCCCCCTCCTCTGCACACAGCTCTCTCTCCCGTCCCTCTCTCCGCTCACAGTGGCGGCAGCCGTCTGCAGTACAGGGCCGATGGGACATGGCGTCGGCGTTGGAGTGGCGTGCCCCTGCCCTGTGCACCACTGTGAAGTCATATGGCTGAAGCTCCTCCAACCAGCGAGGCACCTGCCCCTCTGGCTCTTTGAAAAACATGAGCCACTGGAGAGCAGAGTGGTCAGTCCTTACAGTAAAGGGCAGGCCACCCAGGTAGTACTTGAAGGGCCAGCACCCTACCCATGCCCACATTGGTCACGTCTGTGTCCAGGATAAAGGGCAAGGTGAGGTCAATGGGGGCGAGCACGGGGGCCTCGATCAGTGCACGTTTGAGGGTGTTGAAGGCCTCATCACACTCCACAGTCCAAGTGAAGGCCTTGTCCTTCAGCAGCAGGCGGTTCAGGGGAGTAGCGACGCTTGAGAAGCCCCGTACAAACCTCCTGTAGTACGAGGCCAGGCCCAGGAAGCTCTTCAGCTGACGCTGGTCGGTGGGGGTGGGCCAGTCTCGGACAGCCCCCACCTTGTCCTCCATGGTGCTGATCCCCTCCTTTCCCACTCTGTGTCCTAAGAAGTGACACTTCTCGGGGTGGAGCTTCAGACCTGCGGCAGCCACCCGCTCCAACACACGCCAAAGCGCCACCAGGACTGACTGGAAGGAGCTGCCATGGGCCAGGATGTCATAGAGGTATACCAGACACTGCTGTCGGGGGATGCCATCCAGCACCCTGTCCATCAAATGCTCAAAAGTAGCTGGAGCGTTGCACAGGCCGAAGCACATGACCTTGAACTGCCAGTGTCCTCTGTTAGTGGAGAATGCAGTTTTGGCTCTGGCCTCTGTGGAGAGGGGCAGTAGCCACTGCGGAGGTCTAGTGAGGAGAACCAGGCGGACCTCCTAACCAGGTCCAGCAACTCATCGATACGTGGTGTGGGGTATGAGTCCTTCCTGGTTACCTCATTCAGCTGCCTGTAGTCCGCACAGAACCTCAGCTTGCAGCACCCATCTACACACAATGACAAAGTGAAAATGTGTTTTTTTTAAATAGTTGCAATTGTATTGAAAATTAAATACAGAAATATCTCATTTACATAAGTATTCATGCCCTTGAGTCAATACATGTTAGAACCTTTGGCAGCGATTACAGCTGTGAGTCTTTCTGGGTAAGTCTCTAAGAGCTTTCCACACCTGGATTGTACAATATTTTCCCACTAATCTTTTCAAAATTCTTCAAGCTCTGTCAAATTGGCTGTTGATCATTGCTACACAACCATTTCCACGTTTTGCACAGATTTTCAAGCAGATTTAAGTCTAAACTATTACTCTGCCACTCAAGAACATTCACTCCAGTGTAGATTTATCCTTGTGTTTTAGGTTATTGTCCTGCTGAAACGTGAATTAATTTCCCAGCGTCTGGTGGAAAGCAGACGGAACCAGGTTTTCCTCTAGGATTTTGGAAGCAGATGCAGAAGGTGAGTTTCGTAATAATACAAACCAGGAGCTGCATACTGAACGCACCCAAAAACCAACACAGCCTGATGACCGAGGAAACTGAGAGCTATATGAAGGGAGAGTAATCAGGGTGGTGATGAAGTCCAGGTGTGCTTAACGATGGGGAGCAGGTGTGCCCAATGATGGTTGCCAGGTGTGCGCAATGTGGGTTGCCGGTGTTGTGCCGAAAAGTTCCCCCCTGCCAGAATCCCCCCTCCCCCTTCGCGTGAACACGCACGCACTGAATTCTTCATTGCTGCGACTTGCTTGCTGGTTGAGATTTCTGTTCACGTTAGGCTGCGTTTAACTTGAATTTGTATGTCGGTTTGATCGCGAATCGTGCGGAGGCACTTGTAATGTCTGCAGTTTTCGGTTTGGCTTTTTGTTTCAAGTGTATTAGTCTATAAATAAATCTCTTTGCCAAAATTCGTCTTCTCTCCCATGTCTTATTTGACTAGTAGTTGTTCTGAAATGTTTATTGCTTGCCTACATTTTACTCCCTCCTCTATGTTTAATATAACACACATACATTAATTATTCATTTCGGTTGCCTATCCTGATGTGAAGTTTGTTCTATAGAAAGTATTTGACTCTGATGTGTGCCACAGAATGTATTTGACTCTACCTACAAAATTAAGGAAATTAGAAGGGGGACTGTTCTATTTTGGGACTGTGTGCTCAAAATGATCGAAATTATCCAAAGTTCTTTAGTCTATCACTTTAATAATTCAATGTTTCATTTAGGCCTATCCAGATAAAAAATAGGCCTTCAACTTGTAGGCACTACAATTTAGGCTATCATTTTGGGTACTGGTGTCTTGTGGAATAATTTTTAGAACTCAATTTGTGTTTTATAACTGTTTCTATTATAAGGCTCCCCTTAAAAAGAGGCCCTAGCTCACAGGCCTTTAAATATAGCCTCTAAATACATGTTAAACAAAACAGTTGAAGAAGCACGTGCAATGGCTGATAGAGAAAACACATCTGCCAATAAGAATAAGCTATAGATAGTCTTGACCATTTGGGACCCTTCAGCTATTTCACTCGGGACAGGTTATAGCCATGACCTAATATTTTGTTTTGTCTCGTTTATTGATATGGATATAGCTTCAGCGTGATGGGGTTGTGTAACGCAAATGGCTGTAACAAGCCTGCATACAGAGTGGAATTCACTAATACAACAGTCAAATTGCCTAATATAAGGCCTACACTCCATGCTCCCAAATACTGGAAGAAGTGTTATTCATTAGGTTACATGATCATCGCAGTAGCCCCATGCGGCTATAAAAATAAATGGCCATTAAATAACACACAATAGCATGGCATATATAGATAGCGGAATAGGCCTAGCCTAAATAATATTTACTTTCTATTTTGCAGCTCAGGCAGTTATTCTAGACAAGGCTCTTCTGTGTCTTTATCATTCTCACACATGTCATTTGCTGAATGCCAAAGCCTATACTACGCCATCTACTGGTATAACATCATTATTGAATGCAGTTCTAAAACAAGCTCTAGACTTTTATTTTGGAAATGAACCCGGAAGCTGCAAAGCAACTCTAATGTCTGGGCTAGAGTTGCTTGATTGACTAGCTAACTTCAACTAGCTACAGTACGTTCGCTTCATGTCCTTCGCAGGTGCCACATTACTGACAAAAGTTTGTACGCGTAAAAAAAGATCTGTAACCGAATAAAGGGAGATGTAAAGTTAGAATTTAATGTGTAAATGTTAATTCATAGTCGTAACAGGGTTTGTACGTTTATAGATCTAATTTAATGTTTACGTTTCATGCATGGCTTTTCTTACTATCCTAACAATTTACTTATGGATTTTCTTATGATCTTAACGATAGGTACGTTCAACCTTTTGGCAGCTATCTCGCTCCATACATGTGCTTTGTCAGTGGTTGCAAAGTAGGGTTCAGCCAGGAGGTGATGGACAGTCGGAAGAGAGAATGAAATTGTAGGAGGGACATACCAGTGGTTTCAAATTTCACATACTATGTCACACGGGCTCAGATATACTACTGTGTTCGTGGGAACCAGGGCTATCGCTCAATGCAAGCAATTTTGATCTACGGTGTCCACAGATCGATTTATAAGGGAATTATTGGTTAGAACTGGTACCAGAACCACACAGGTCCCCAAATCAGGGGACCTTACATCTACGAGTGATTAAGACCATAACATGATGCAGCCACCACTATGCTTGAAAATATGGAGCGTGGTTCTCAGTAATGTGTTCTATTGGATTTGCCCTGAACTTAACACTTTCTATTCAGGACAAAAAGTGAAATCCTTTTTTTGCATTATTACTTTAGTGCCTTGTTGCAAACAAGATTCATGTTTTGGAATATTTTTATTCTCTACAGGCTTCCTTCTTTTCACTCTGTCATTTAGGTTAGTATTGTGGAGTAAGTACAATGTTGTTGCTCCATCATCAGTTTCCTCCTATCACAAACATTCAACTCTAACTGTTTTAAAGTCACCATTGGCCTCATGGTGAAATCCCAGAGTGGTTTCCTTCCTCTCCGGCAACTGAGTCAGGAAGGATGCATATATCTTTGAAGTGATTGGGTGTATTAATACACCATTCAAAGTGTAATTAATAACTTCATCATGCTCAATGGAATATTCAATATCTGCTTTTTTTTTATTTTTACCCATCTACCAATAGCTTGTCCTTCTGACCTCCCTGGTCTTTGTGGATGAATCTGTGTTTGAAATTCACTGCTCGACTGAGGGATATTACAGATAATTGTATGTGTGGGATACAGAGATGAGGTAGTCATTCAACAAGCATGCTTATAACTTTAACTAGTGCACACAGAGTGAGTCCATGCAACTTAATATGTGACTTGTTAAGTATATTCTTGTTCCTGAACTTATTTAGGCTTGCCATAACAAAGGGGTTGAATACTTGACAGAAGACGTTTCAGCTTTTCATGTTTAATTATTCAGCAGAAATGTCTACTTTGACATTATGAGGTATTGTGTGTAGGCCAGTGATAAAATACCTCAATTTAATCCATTTTAAATTCAGGCTGTAACACAGCAAAATGTGGAAAAGTCAAGGGGTGTGAATAATATCTGAAGGCACTGTATGCAAAGGTCTGATAAACGAGTCCCCATGCCTCTTCCTGATGTGACAGCCTCTCCATCATCTAACTGCCAATGTGGATGAATGTCTCAACTCAGAGTATTCCTCAGCTCCTGACAACATATCCCCAAATGTGTGGCGTGAGACCTGCACCTTCCACCTGCCTCTCTCATCGCCTTGCCTTTGTGGGAATGAATTGCCCATTTGGGGCTAAAATCATAATAGACCGAGAGAAACAGCATTGTAATTATGTGTAATTATGAATGAGTAAGCCCATTGTGTTCCAGACTGGTGGCCAGGACAGGCAGAAGAAGAGCTTTACAGCAGAAGATCTTCCAGGGCCCCAATCTCTGGTTTCCCTGTATTGAAAGTAGAGAGAGACAGAGGCACTCTGGCAATAGGAACCAGTCTTCACATGTGTCATCTTTTTAAATACAAAAAGAGCCAGTGAGCTCAAACAGCATAGCTAGTTATAAATAGCGTAGTGCCTCTGCATGCTTTTACTAAATTGCTTCTCCCCTGTCTTCACTGTGTCTGTCATTAAGATGCACTCAGTTCACTCAGTAATGGACATGCTGCTGATGATTCACCCTGGCCTATACACGCTTGTCATTTGGGCCTAAATATATGCTTGTATACAAACAAGCACACTCACACAGCTCTACAAGCTCACACACACAATACAACAAACAAGCGATGCGACTGAACGTTTATCATCAGAAGGTACAGTAGTTAGCTAGCTGAATTACCGTAAACTCTGAAAACAAATGTATTATAACAATACACATGATTGAGTATGAATTTGTATTTCACGTCACTGCTACTAACTACATAGACGCAGGTAAAAGTAGTCTCCCATGGTGGGAGGAAGTCTGCCTAAATGCACATCAGTTCATCCATAAAAACAGAATAGAACTGACACAAAGCCTGCATAATGGGTGACTTCTCTGTTCTGATCTTCTACCTTTCCTTTATCTAAAGTTTCTCAGAAAATTACAACATGGATTCTGTGCTCTTATGCATAGAAAGCCATTGTATGAATTATGTGTGGGAGAATGTAATTAATAAAACCGAGTCCAATTGAACTGTGACAGATCCCCTCGATTCAAGTAGACTGAGAGAAATGCAATTTCTCTCTCCTTCTCGCCACATTGTACCTCATTTGTCAATCTATTAAGCCAAAAAGAGAACTACTACAGACTGTGACTATGAGACTTAAGAGTTAGAGGCTTATGTTTGAAAAATGCCTAACATTCCAACTTGACTATCCAATTCATCAACTCATAGATAACCTTAATAGGCCCCTCCGATTTGTATTAGAGCACCGTGAAACAGAAGAATTCAAAAATAGTAATAAAAACATCCCACACTGTAGTATCAACACCTCTAACATGTCATGCCCAATATTCTCAGATATTGACCATACAAATCTATCTCCTATTGCTGAGGAAGAGGAAGGAGAGGAGATAGGTCCAGGAGCATGTCTACCACAGGAAGACATTTCCATAGAAGCCCAACCTGTCTTGCTGCTTCTCACCAGCCTGGTCTACCTGCTCAGGGAAGTGGGTCCCCACACAAACGTTCACAGGCTCCCGCAGATCATCAGGAAGTGATCTCATCTTCCTCTTGTGCTCCGCCAGGGCCCCCTGATTGAGCTGCAGACAGGTGGACGTGAGAGGTCAGAGAGGTTGAGTGGGTGAGAGAGAGACTCATAACCCAATCCGGCTCGTAACAAAGAGGGAGACAACGCGGAGATAAAGAAATAGCAAACATATTTATTAATTACAGGATTAACTAAATGTCAATATAATTAACCCTTATAGATGTATACTGTATGTTATCTGAAGGTCAAGGTGGATGACCTCTGCATCCCTGCATTCAGGTCTGCATGATATTTAATTTTGGAAGCCTATACGTGCATCAGAAAAAAATCCATATGATGTTCACACGTCAGCATTGGAACTATTCTCTATCTAGCACATGTTGGAACACAAGATAGAATTCCAGATTTGTAATTTGTCTACCAGTAGGCATATAGGATCTGTACATGCTTAAGATTGAACTGTATGCATTATGCGTTATTACATGTGTTAGCTCATCTGCGTATTGGATGGCCAAGGCCTGGATGGCCAATCTGTTGTAACAACATTTACGACAACCGCCACTATATACCAATGCATGCGTACAGACATGTACGGACAGGTGTGTGTATGTGAATGTGTCAGACCAGGGTTCAAATACATGTGTATTTGATTATTTGTTATTTGCATACTTACTTTCTGTGTATTTGAGTATCTTCAAGTAACATGGACCAAATCAAGTATTTCTTTTGGAATTATTTGAAAGTATTTTCAAATAATTTCCTATAAATAGCTTACAGTTTGAAAATATTTTCAAATACTTCTTTCAAAAACAATATTTCAAATACTCTTAGGACCTGGGTTCAAATGAATGGGAGTATTTATGTGTATTTGAAAATGCTCTATGTATTTAATTTTTTTCAAATACATTCCAGTGCTTTCCAAGTGTATTTCCAATTACATTGCAATATTCAACTACTTGTATTTAAAAAAAAAAAAAAAAAATGAATACTTACTTCAAAATGCATGTGAAAGTAAATAAAATAATTGGTGTGTGTGTGTGTAGGGGTGTGTGTTTGTTTACAGCACCTGATTGGCCAGGTACTCTTCACCAGAGTATCCTGCTGAGGACTGCTGTCTGTAGACTACAGTACCAATACGTGTCAATGAGGGCAGAGACTTTGAATGGCTGTGTGTGAATGCCAAGCAAGCGTGAATGCCTGAAGGACATGAAGAGTATGTCTGTAAACAGTTCATCTGGTCAGTTACTCTACCCGTTACAAATTAGATGGTACAGTACAGTGGCAAGAAAAAGTATGTGAACCCTTTGTAATTACCTGGATTTCTGCATAAATTGGTTATCAAATTTGATCTGATCTGATCAATAGACAAACATAGTGTGCTTAAACTAATAACACACAAATTATTGTATTTTTCTTGTCTATATTGAATATATCCTTTAAACAATCACAGTGAAGGCTGGATAAAATATGTGAACCACTACGCTAAGGGCTTCTTCAAAAGCTAATTGGAGTCAGGAGTCAGCTAACTTGGAGTCCAATCAATGAGATTGGAGATGCTGGTTAGAGCTGCCTTGCCCTATAAAAAACACACAACATTTGAGTTTGCTATTCACAAGAAGCATTGCCTGATGTGAACCATGCCTCGAACAAAAGAGATCTCAGGAGACCTATTTAAGAATTTAAGAATTTTTAAGATTAAGAATTTTTGACTTGCAGAAAAGGATTACAAAAGTATCTCTAAAAGCCTTGATGTTTATCAGTCCATGCTAAAGACAAATTGTCTAGAAATGGGGAAAGTTAAGCATTGTTGTTACTCTCCCTAGGAGTGGCCACCCTGCAAAGATGACTGAAGAGCACAGCACTGAATGCTCAATGAGGTTAAGAAGAATCCTAGAGTGTCAGCTAAAGACTTACAGATATCTCTGGAACATGCTAACATCTCTGTTGACGATTCTACAATTAGTAAAACACTAAACAGGAATGGTGTTCATGGGAGGACACCATGGAAGAAACCACTGCTGTCAAAAAAGTCTGAAGTTTGCAAAAGTGGACCTGGATTATTCCACAGCGCTACTGGCAAAATATTCTGTTAACAATGAAACTACAGTTGTTGTTTGGAAGGAACACACAACACTATGTGTGGGAAAAAAAGGCACAGCACACCAACATCAAAACCTCATCCCAACTGTAAAGTATGGTGGAGGGAGCATTATGGTTTGGGGCTACTTTGCTGCCTCAATGCCTGGACATATTGCTATCATTGACAGAAAAATGAATTCCCATGTTTATCAAGACATTTTGCAGGAGAATGTTAGGCTATCTGTCAGCCACCTGAAGCTCAGCAGACGTTGAGTGATGCAACAGGACAACGACCCAAAACACAGAAGTAAATCAACAACAGAATGGCTTCAACAGAAGAAAATACGCCTTCTAGAGTGGCCCAGTCAGAGTCCTGACCTCAACCCGATTGAGATGCTTTGGCATGACCTCAGGAAAGCGGTTCACACCAGACATCCCAAGAATATTGCTGAACTGAAACAGTTATATAATGAGGAATGGTCCAAAATTCCTCCTGACCGTTGTGCAGGTCTGATCCGCAACTACAGAAAACGTTTGGTTGAGGTTATTGCTGCCAAAGGAGGGTCAACCAGTTATTAAATCCAAGGGTTCACATACTTTTCCCACCCTGCACTGTGAATGTTTACACAGTGTGTTCAATAAAGACATGAAAACGTATAATTGTTTGTGTGTTTTTAATTTAAGCAGACTGTGTTTGTCTATTGTTGTGAGCTAGATGAAGATCAGATCAAATTTTATGAACAATTTATGCAGAAATCCATGTATTTCCAAAGGGTTCACATACTTTTTCTTGCCACTCAGGAGGTGCAACCTGAGAGGAGATCAATACTGATGAGTCACAATAGATTGGACAATTCCATCAAGTGGTCTTCTGTTGTGTTGACCAAATAAGTTATCACATTATAACCCCTCTCTGAAATGCAAACTACCAGTAAAACGTTTTAGAACACCTACTCATTCAAGGGTTTTTCTTTATTTTTTACTATTTTCTAAATTGTAGAATAATAGTGAACACATCAAAACAATGAAATAACACATGTAGTAACCAAAAAAGTGTTAAAAATTAAAATACATTTTAGATTCTTCAAAGTAGCCTCCCTTTGCATTGATGACAGCTTTGTACACTCTCTCAGCTTTGACATTCTCTCAACCAGCTTCATGGGGTAGTCACCTGGAATGATTTCAATTAACAGGTGTGCCTTTAAAAGTTCATTTGTGGAATTTCTTTCCTTCTTAATGCATTTGAGCCAATGAGTGTTGTGACAATGTAGGGGTACTATACAGAAGATGGCCCTATTTGGAAAAGTCCAAATTATGGCAAGAACAACTCAAATAAGCAAAGAGAAGTTACAGTCCATCATTACTTTAAGACATGAAGGTCAGTCAATATGGAACATTTCAAGAACTTTGAAAGTTCAAAGTTTCAAAACCCATTTGCAAAACCCATCAAGCGCTATGATGAAACTGGCTCTCATGAGGATCGCCACAAGAAAGGAAGACCCAGAGTTACCTCTGCTGCAGAGGATAAGTTCATTAGAGTTACCAGCCTCGGAAATTTCTGCCCAAATAAATGCTTCACAGAGTTCAAGTAACAGACACATCTCAACATCAACTGTTCAGAGGAGACTGTGTGAATCAGGCCTTCATGGTCAAATTTCAAAGAAACCACTACTAAAGGCCACCAATAATAAGAAGAGACTTGCTTGGGCCAAGAAACACGAGAAATGGACATTAGACCGGTGGAAATCTGTCCTGATATTCGGTTCCAACTGACTTGTCTTTGTGAGACATCGTGTGGGTGAACGGATGATCTCCGCATGTGTATTTCCCACCGTAAAGCATGGAGGAGGATGTGTTATGGTGTTGGGGTGCTTTGTTGATGACACTGTCTGTCATTTATTTAGAATTCAAGGCACACTTAACCAGCACGGCTACCAAAGCATTCTGCAGCGATACACTGCTTAGTGGGACTATCATTTGTTTTTCAACAGGACAATAACCCAACACACCTCCAGGCTGTGTAAGGGCTATTTTACCAAGAAGGAGAGTGATGGAGTGCTGCATCAGATGACTTGGCCTCCACAATCTCCCGACCTCAACCAAATTGAGATGGTTTGGGATGAGTTGGACCGCAGGGTGAAGAAAAATCAGCATTCAAGTGCTCAGCATATCTGGGAGCTCCTTCAACACTTTTGGAAAAGCATTCCAGGTGAAGCTGGTTGAGAGAATTCCAAGAGTGTGCAAAGCTGTCATCAAGGCAAATGGTGTCTATTTGAAGAATCTCAAATATAAAATGTTATTTTATTTGTTTAACACTTTTTTGGTTACTACATGATTCCATATGTGGCACGTGTGTCTGTGTGTGAGTGAACAGACAGGGTGGTCGTGAATGAATCACATTTCTGTACAATACACTTCAGGAAAAGCTCTTTCAGTCAGTGTAACCATAGTTACTCTCCCTGTCTACCACAGTAGATAATGATAATGAAAACCATGTGAATTTCTGAATGTGGATGTGGAAAGCCCTGCAATAGTTACAGAGACACGTGTACATCCTGGTGTTGCCATTAAAGTAATAGACCTGAGACATCTATAATTATAATCTGTAATAGCAGGTTCTATTTTAACTCAAAAGGAATATACTTGCCACTGTATCAGTCTTGGCAGACTCCTCAGCCAGGCCCACGCTCACTGCCCTTTTCAGCCTAAGTATATATATAAAAATAATATAATTGATTGTTACCATTAAACTTTGTAGTCTATGTCTAAAATGAAGATGTTCCAACTCAGAACACAGCAGCACTCTACCACGTGCAAACGATTTTGCTTTCCAACCTGCATTTAAAGCTCCTAATACAAGAACACTATTGTTTCTACTGTACCAGTACATTGAACAATGCTTGAATCAATGAGTTGAATGAGTGGTCTTTTATGTGATTCCATAAGTACACATTCAGCTCATCTTGCCGTCTGAACCTGAGCGCTTTGACTGCCCTTACTTCTTAGTCTCCTTGGATTCACTTGGGGAGGAAACAGACAACACTCGTCACTGGAGATGATTTTGAGGCCATTTAAGTGAAAGCCTCACTCAGCCCATTACATGAAAACTACCATTCCAAAAATATATTCTGCAGCCAGGCTGTAAGATATTGTTCCAGTTCATATTTTGTAAGTGTAAGGGGTAATTAAAGATGTCCAGTATCTGTTTGATAAGTAAAAACAGAAGGTATCTGATAGAGGAAAATATAGTTTAGATGATCAATTATGTATACATTAATGATTAGAACCCTTCTATGCTAATACTTATGTTATGATTTGAAAAGTATGGGTTCTTAATTGTACTGTTACTGAAAATGTAAGCAGAAATGAATTGTGTCTGTGTCTCCTGGGAAAGTTTGAGAAAAAGGGATAAGATCGTTTTTCAGACAGATAAGAATGTTTTGGTTGGATTCCATTAGGGGAGAGAAGTATATCCTTTAGACAGGTTGGAGTGTAGATTTATGAGGGGAGTGAAACTATCTCCAGGACTGGATACTAAGCCATTGTAAGGCTGGGAGAGGGTGTGAAACTGATGACGTCATTTTATGTTCACTTTCTTTAAAATGTAATGTTCTTTGTATTTTGGGTCAGTACTCTCTGGAATTAAACGCTCTTTAACCTGGCTTTTAAGACTGGTCTTGATCTACTTCATGCATAATTAATGAACTTACAACTCATTAAATGAATTAGAAATGAGTGCTAATTGGTTTTGGCAATTAAAACATTAAAGGAATTTAGAATTCCTCTATCAGTATCTTATCCCTTATACTGCTGTTTGAACACCTGGTGGCTAATGGCTGGCCTTAGATAACCATCTGCCGGCTGGAGACACTGGATTACAATCACACGCACTCCCTGTCTCATATACGCATATACAGTGCCTTGTGAAAGTATTCACCCCCTTGGGATTTTTCCTATTTTGTTGCCTTACAACCTGGAATTAAAATAGATTTTTGGAGGGTTTGTATCATTTGATTTACACAACGTGTGTGTGTGTGTGTGTGTGTGTGTGTGTGTGTGTGTGTGTGTGTGTGTGTGTGTGTGTGTGTGTGTGTGTGTGTGTGTGTGTGTGTGTGTGTGTGTGTGTGTGTGTGTGTGTGAAGGTAATCCAGTGTAATCCAAACAGATACTGGACCACTTTGAAGATGCGAACGATTTTTTATCGTGAAACAAACAAGAAATAAGACAAAAAACAGAACGTGAGCGTGCATAACTATTCATCCCCCAAAGTCAATACTTTGTAGAGCCACTTTCTTGCAGCAATTATGTCTATATAAACTTGGTATATCTAGCCATTGGGATTTTTGCCCATTCTTCAAGGCAAAACTGCTCCAGCTCCTTCAAGTTGGATGGGTTCCTGCTGGTGTACAGCAATCTTTAAGTCATACCACAGATTCTAAATTGTATTGAGGTCTTGGCTTTGACTAGGCCATTCCAAGACATTTAAATTTCCCCTTAAACCACTCAAGTGTTGCTTTAGCAGTATGCTTAGGGCCATTGTCCTGCTGGAAGGTGAACCTCCGTCCCAGTCTCAAATCTCTGGAAGACTGAAACAGGTTTCCCTCAAGAATTTCCCTGTATTTAGCGCCATCCATCAGTCCTTCAATTCTGACCAGTTTCCCAGTCGCTGCCGATGAAAAATATCCCCACAGCATAATGCTGCCACCATGGTTTTCTCGGGGTGATTTTATTTTTATTTATTTATTTCACCTTTATTTAACTAGTTGCTCCTACCCTCTACTTTTTTGAACATTTTGTTAAAAATCGCGCAACATTTCAGCGCCCTGCTACTCATGCCAGGAATATAGTACGTTCATATGGTTAGAATGTGTGTATAGGAAACCCTCGGACGTTTTTAAAACTGGTTAAATCACGACTGTGGCTATTACATAACGTGCGTTACATCGGAAAGCGCAGGAAAACCTGATCACAGAAAATGGAAATAAATATCCTTGCGCCACTTCCAGCAATTGTTAACAGTGAGCCGAATTAGATAAGACCGAGCATTCAACTCCCACAGCATCCCCATGCAGTCGAGTATCTTGTGAATTTAATCCTCTTTGATTCTTGGTTGAACCGAAAGAGGGGCACGACGTACCTCCGGTCTCCGCCCAGATCATTCCGGAAGAGCTCTCTCCTGAAATTTTTTCAAGACGACAGCTAATGATATGTACATCGCCTACGGATGAATTTATCGCTTATTAACGTTTACTAATACCTAAAGTAGCATTACAAACGTATTTCGAAGTGTTTTGTGAAAGTTTATCGTCTACTTTTTTAATTTTAAAAAATGACGTTACGTTGTGAAATCGCTGTTTTTTTCGTTTATCACACAGTCTACATATAACGATATCTTGGCTTTATATGGCCCGATTTAATCGAAATAAAGACCCAATAGTGTTTATGGGACATCTAGGAGTGCCAACAAAGAAGATGGTGAAAGGTAATGACTGTTTTCTATTTTATTGTGCGGTTTGTGTAACGCCGAAATGCTAATTATTTTGTTTACGTCCCCTGCTGTGCTTTTCTGTTGTAGTGTATTGGTGCATGCTATCAGATAATAGCTTCTCATGCTGTCGCCGAAAAGCATTTTAAAAATCTGACTTGTTGCCTGGATTCACAACGAGTGTAGCTTTAATTTGATACCCTGCATGTGTATTTTAATGAACTTTTGAGTTTTAACTAATACTATTAGCATTTAGCGTAGCACATTTGCATTTCCAGAGCTCTAGTTGGGACGCAAGCGTAAAAATGGGTGGGCTATTTACCGATAGACTATGTACAGCGGCATAGAGGTGATGAGAGGTGTTGGGTTTGTGCCAGACATAGAATTTTCCTTGAAGGCCAAAAAGCTCAATTCTAGTCTCATCTGACCAGAGTACCTTTTATTCTTTCAGCAATGGCTTTTTTCTGGCTACTCTTCCGTAAAGCCCAGCTCTGTGGAGTGTACGACTTAAAGTGGGCCTATGGACAATTATTCCAATCTCCGCTGTGGAGCTTTGCAGATCCTTCAGGGTTATCTTTGGTCTCTTTGTTTCCTCTCTGATTAATGCCCTCCTTGCCTGGTCCGTGAGTTTTGGTGGGCGGCCCTCTCTTGGCAGGTTTATTGTGGGTGCCATATTCTTTCAATTTTTTAATAAGGGATTTAATGGTGCTTCGTGGACGTTTCTGATATTTTTTTATAATCCAACCCTGATCTGTACTTCTCCACAACTTTGTCCCTGACCTGTTTGGAGAGCTCCTTGGTCTTCATGGTACCGCTTGCTTGGTGGTGCCCCTTGCTTAGTGGTTTTGCAGACTCTCAGGCCTTTCAGAACAGGTGTATACATACTGAGATCATGTGACACTTAGATTCTCCTGCACCTGACTGAATAATTTTGCACGCCCAATTTTTCAGTTTTTGATTTGTTAAAAAAGTTTGAAATATCCAATAAATGTCGTTCCACTTCATGATTGTGTCCCACTTGTTGTTGATTCTTCACAAAAAAATACAGTTTTATATCTTTATGTTTGAAGCCTGAAATGTGGCAAAAGGTCATAAAGTTCAAGGGGGCCAAATACTTTCGCATGGCACTGTATATACAGTGGGGCAAAAAAGTATTTAGTCAGCCACCAATTGTGCAAGTTCTCCCACTTAAAAAGATGAGAGAGGCCTGTAATTGTCATCATCGGTACACTTCAACTATGACAGACAAAATGAGGAAAATAAATCCAGAAAATCACATTGTAGGATTTTTAATGAATTTATTTGCAAATCATGGTGGAAAATAAGTATTTGGTCACCTACAAACAAGCAAGATCTCTGACTCTCACAGACCTGTAACTTCTTCTTTAAGAGGCTCCTCTGTCCTCCACTCGTTGCCTATATTAATGGCACCTGTTACAGGCCTCTCTCATCTTTTTAAGTGGGAGAACTTGCACAATTGGTGGCTGACTAATTACTTTTTTGCCCCACTGTACGTACGTACGTACAAGCAAGATTTCTGGCTCTCACAGACTTGTGAGAGGCTTCTTTAAGAGGCTCCTCTGTCCTCCACTCGTTACCTGTATTAATGGCACCTGTTTGAACTTGTTATCAGTATAAAAGACACCTGTCCACAACCTCAAACAGTCACACTCCAAACTCCACTATGGCCAAGACCAAAGAGCTGTCAAAGGACACCAGAAACAAAATTGTAGACCTACACCAGGCTGAGAAGACTGAATATGCAATAGGTAAGCAGCTTGGTTTGAAGAAATCAACTGTGGGAGCAATTATTAGGAAATGGAAGACATACAAGACCACTGATAATCTCCCTCGATCTGGGGCTCCACGACGGATCTCACCCCATGGGGTCAAAATGATCACAAGGACGGTGAGCAAAAATCCCAGAACCAAATGGGGGGGCCTAGTGAATGACCTGCAGAGAGCTGGGACTAAAGTAACAAAGTCTACCATCAGTAACACACTACGCCGCCAGGGACTCAAATCCTGCAGTGCCAGACGTGTCCCCCTGCAAAAACCAGTACATGTCCAGGCCCGTCTGAAGTTTGCTAGAGAGCATTTGGATGATCCAGAAGAAGATTGGGAGAATGTCATATGGTCAGATGAAACCAAAATATAACATTTTGATAAAAACTCAACTCGTCGTGTTTGGAGGACAAAGAATGCTGAGTTGCATCCAAAGAACACCATACCTACTGTGAAGCATGGGGGTGGAAACATCATGCTTTGGGGCTGTTTTTCTGCAAAGGGACCAGGACGACTGATCCGTGTAAAGGAAAGAATGAAGGGGGCCATGTATCGTGAGATTTTGAGTGAAAACCTCTTTCCATCAGCAAGGGCATTGAAGATGAAACGTGGCTGGATCTTTCAGCATGACAATGATCCCAAACACACCGCCCGGGCAACGAAGGAGTGGCTTCGTAAGAAGCATTTCAAGGTCCTGGAGTGGCCTAGCCAGTCTCCAGATCTCAACCCCATAGAAAATCTTTGGAGGGAGTTGAAAGTCCGTGTTGCCCAGCAACAGCCCCAAAACATCACTGCTCTAGAGGAGATCTGCATGGAGGAATGGGCCAAAATACCAGCAACAGTGTGTGAAAACCTTGTGAATACTTACAGAAAACGTTTGAACTCTGTCATTGACAACAAAGGGTATATAACAAAGTATTGAGATAAACTTTTGTTATTGACCAAGTACTTATTTTACACCATAATTTGCAAATAAATTCATTAAAAATCCTACAATGTGATTTTCTGGATTTTTTCTCTCTCATTTTGTCTGTCATAGTTGAAGTGTACCTATGATGAAAATTACAGACCTCTCTCATCTTTTTAAGTGGGAGAACTTGCACAATTGGTGGCTGACTAAATAATTATTTGCCCCACTGTATATATATATATATATATATATATACGGTATTTCACTCTCTCACACATACAAAAAAAAACGCACCACAATACAGGCTACCATAAGCTGGCCATGGACCCTGAATAACCTGCATGGATGGCTGATTCATTTATTACTTCAGGTATTGTCTTTGTAAAAGATCAAATAATTTCCTTGTCTAATACCCATGCACACATGCGATTTCTACAGACACACACAGGCACACACATGAGTTCCTTATCTATATTTAGAGGTCCTGCATCATATAGGTAGGCTACTGTGATGTGTTTTGGCCCACCTCTCCAGAGCGTTGAGTTCACTGATCTGTGTTTCTGTGGACATCTCCAACGGCTTGGCAAGTCGCTGTCAGCCACACAGGAAACAGGCAACAGGAAGTATCAGTAGCAGAGTGTCAGCTCTACCAAGTGCAAAACAGACCTAGCAGAAGTCTCCACTGAATTGTGTTAGAGATCTGATAAACATGCAGTATGTGCTGTCAAACTTCATATACAGTTGAAGTCGGAAGTTTACATACACTTCGGTTGGAGTCATTAAAACTCGTTTTTCCAGCACAGAACAAATTTCTTGTTAATAACAAACTATAGTTTTGGAAAGTCGGTTAGGACATCTACTTTGTGCGTGACACAAGACATTTTCCCAACAATTGTTTACAGACAGATTATTTCACTTATAATTCACTGCATCACGATTCCAGTGGGTCAGAAGTTTACATACACTAAGTTGACTGTGCCTTCAAACAGCTTGGAAAATTCCAGGCTTTAGAACTTTAGAATTCATGGCTTTAGAAGCTTCTGATAGGCTAATTGACATCATTTGAGTCAATTGGAGGTGTACCTGTGGATGTATTTCAAGGCCTACCTTCAAACTCTTTGCTTGACATCATGGGAAAATCAAAATAAATCAGCCAAGACCTCAGAAAACAAATGGTAGACCTCCACAAGTCTGGTTCATCCTTGGGAGCAATTTCCAAACGCCTGAAGGTACCATATTCATCTGCACAAACAATAGTACGCAAGTATAAACACCATGGGACCTCGCAGCCGTCATACCGCTCAGGAAGGAGAGGCGGTCTGTCTCCTAGAGATGAACGTACTTTGGTGGAAAAAGTGTAAATCAATCCCAGAACAACAGCAAAGGACCTTCTGAAGATGCTTGAGGAAACAGGTACAACTGTATATATATCCACAGTAAAACGAGTCCGATATCGATACAACCTGAAAGGCCGCTCAGCAAGGAAGAAGCAACTGCTCCAAAACCGCCATAAAAAAGCAAGACTACGGTACTTTTTGGAGAAATGTCCTCTGGTCGGATGAAACAAATAGAACTGTTTGGCCACAATGACCATCGTTTTGTTTGGAGGAAAAAGAGGGAGGCTTGCATTCCAAAGAACACCATCCCAACAGTGACGCACGGGAGTGGCAGCATCATGTTGTGGGGGTGCTTTGCTGTAGGAGGGACTGGTGCACCTCACAAAATAGATGGCATCATGAGGGAAGAAAATTATGTTGATATATTGAAGCAACATCTCAAGACATCAGTCAAGAAGTTAAAGCTTGGTCGCAAATGGGTCTTCCAAATGGATAATGACCCCAAACATTATTCCAAAGTTGTGGCAAAATAGTTTAAGGACAACAAAGTCAAGGTATTGGAGTGGCCATCACAAATCCCTGACCTCAATCCCATAGAAAATTTGCGGGCAGAACTGAAAAGGCGTGTGTGAGCCAGGAGGCCTACAAACCTGACCAGTTACACCAGCTCTGTCAGAAGGGGTGGGCCAAAATTCACCCAACTTATTGTGGGAAGCTTGTGGAAGGCTACCCAAAACGTTTGACCCAAGTTAAACAATTTAAAGGCAATGTGTCAAGATGTGTATGAAGACGAAGTCAGGTGCAGGAGAGCAGAGTATGTTTAAATAAAGCACACTTTATTATAGTTCCAAACCGGGAGCACAACAAAACAAACGCGCTCAAAAAACAGAACAATAAAGTAAAAGAGCTTAACGAACATCACTAGACATGAAAACAATTACACACAAAACATGATGGAAAACAGAGGGTTAAATACAAGTAGATTGATTGGGGAAATGAAAACCAGGTGTGTATGACAACAAGACAAGACCAATGGACACATGAAAAATGGAGTGGCGATGGCTAGAAAGCTGTTGACTTCGATTGCCGAACGCTGCCTGAACAAGGAGAGGAGCCAAACTTCTGGCGGAAGTCGTGACACAATGCTACCAAATACTATGTGATGAAATAAATAAAAGCTGAAATAAATCACTTTCTACTATTATTCTGACACTTGTGAAAAATTAGGAATTGTGAGAAACTGAGTTTAAATGTATTTGGCTAAGGTGTATGTAAACTTCCGACTTCAACTGTATATAAAAACGACTAACACAACCTTTGCCATGCACTTGCACGCACTCGTGTGACTGTGACTGCCTGAGACCTGACTATGACATGCTGCTGTCGCTAGCGCGATTGGCGTTCCAGTCCGGGGGGGTGGGGTCTGTTCCCTGGGCGGTGAGGTCACAACCCAGAGAAAATGACCTGATTGACCTCTATCTGATGCAGATCCAGAGCTTATGTTAAGAGCGCCACAGAGCACCTGGCCTGGCTTCCAGCCATCAGCTGAAGGCATGAGGTGAGATTCCCTCATGAGTTTAGGTGCATGGTGGGGCCGTGCACATGGGAATTTAGTCACAGTTTTGGGTGAGTCCAGAGGAAATTGATAGGCATGGTAAACAGAGCCAAGAGCAGTGTATGGTGAGAAATGGTTAGGGTGCTCAGTGGTTAGGGTGCTCAGGTGAATAGTCACAGGTGTAAGTTCATTACACACTATTGGCTTTGAATAAACACACCTTACCTGAACTGCTCATCCAGTACATGGATGCAATGTAAACAATAAAGAAATCCTTGAATAAGAGATACATTATGTTTATGCAAAGAACTATCAAAAATATCCTTAATATCGAATTGACTCTGGCAGTTTGTCTGAACTTCACTGTACCTCTTCCTCTTCTTCATCTGATCACACTGCTCAATCCACAGAGCTCTGAGATCCACCTGCAGCCTCCCCTTCTGCTCCATCCCCCTCTTCCCTAGGGACGGTCTCTGCTGATCCCTACAGTAATACCCAGAGGGGGATGGATGATCCATAGAGATCCTATTAAATTACTAGAGGGGCTATCCCATAAACTCTCAATGTTCCATAATGGGGTGAAAATGGCAGACATATTGATCAGGGAGAACTCCAAACCAGTCTAATTGGAATGAATGACAGTATAGGCATAATTCATATTTGACGTCTGCATGAAAATAAAAGTAAGGCATGTGATATATCATAAATTGAGTAATAGAATTAGTGACAACTTTATTACAAATTTCTGTATAAATAGCCTCTAAAATATATGTAAACAGACCATAGCGTGTATGTTTTCTTAGAAAGCTGTGAGAGCTATTATATGTTACAATATCAATTCTCTAAGTCCTATCATCAACAGATTTCAGCCAGTGTATGGCTGTGGACTGATTATTTTACACAATATCTTATCACATCGCTGGCAAACCATGTATGAACAACTCCCTGACCAAAATGTCTGACCTTTATCCCATCATAAGAAGGTTCATACCCAATCTATTTTCTAATTATATGGGATGATCTTTGTAAACTCACAGGGCTCTATCAACGGCGCCAGGGGCGTTATCAGGCCTCCACATCACTGCCTCACATAGAGGTCTGTTACTTCATCCTAGGAGCAGTATGCTGATTTAAAGTAGGATCCTCGGGCCAGGATGTTTTCCTGATAATGTAACCTGACCAGGAAATGGTCAGGTAAAACTCCTGGTCCTATTACTCAACAAAAGCGTCCGGGTACAAGCCTAGAATTTTTCTTCCACAAGCAATACATGTTTCTAGTTAAAAACATATCTTACACATGACATTTTAGTCATTTAGCAAGCACATTTAGAGGATATTTTTATCCCTTCATTAAGTGCTCTACCAAGAAAAACACATTAGCTGAGGAATATTCCAAATCTCCCTGAAGCTAATTATTATAAGTCTAAATATAATTCTTGTTAACTGGCCAAGAGAAAAACAACATGAATACATTCTGTGTGTCTGCCATCACCCCTAGTGGATGAGATTAAAATAAAACATGAAGTTGTTGAGTCATAAAACTTTAACTACAGAGGGCTTAAAAACATCTAGGAGTGTATTCCATTAATATTTTTTCTTCATGGCGTTCTTCTTGAGCGCTTTGAATGTGTCACTGTATTTCTGGATGAGCTGCTCTACTTTCTTCTGGAACTTCTTCTCCAGTTCCCTTATGTCCTCACAGGCAACTGTGGACAGCTCTGAAAGAGGACACATATGATATATGAATTTCAGAGGCTCCTTAGAGCATCCTCCTTAGTGAATTTCCTGAAAATAAAAATAGTGAAACATTAAAAAAGTTATCCTTTTTAGATTAAACTATACTAAATATATTCACATCACCAAATAATTGATTAAACACACTGTTTCACAATGAAGGTCTACAGTAGCATCAACAGCACTGTGTAGGGTAGCACCATGGTGTAGCTGGAGGACAGCTAGTGTCCGGCCTCATCTGGGTACATTGACTTCAATACAAAATCTAGGAGGCTCGTGGTTCTCACTCCCTTCCATAGGCTTACACAGTAATTAGGACGTCCTCCAACCTATCAGCTCTTGCAGTATGAACGGACATGTTGTTCACCCAATTAAAGGATCAGATAATTAATCTAGTACTAAAAGCATAAGCTACAGCTAGCTAGCACTGCAGTGCATAAACCGTTGGTGAGTAGTTGACTCGAAGAGAGAAAAAGATAATAGTTTAACAGTTTTGAACAGAATAATTTAAAGGAGAAGAAAGAGAGACAGAGAGAGCTATATTTCATAGTATTTTTTACTTTCACTTACTTAGCTAGTGAATGCAGCTAGCTAGTTTAGCCTACTCAAACACCCGGCTCAAATAGAGAGGGATGCTAAGGTAGCTAGCTGGCTATCCAACATTGGAACTCTTCCAAGTCAATGTAAGCTTTTGGTTTTGTAACGATGCATGCTGAGAGTCAGGAAGCAAGTTGAGGGAGTGAGTGTTTTAATAAATAAACACAAAATAATACAAAATAAGAAACACAAACAACGCACAGACATGACATAGAAATAATAACGCCTGGGGAAGGAACCAAAGGGAGTGACATAAAAAGGGAAGGTAATCAGGGAAGTGATGGAGTCCAGGTGAGTCTGATGACGTGCAGGTGCGCGTAATGATGGTGACAGGTGTGTTCCATAACAAGCAGCCTAGAGGCTGGAGAGGGAGCACACGTGACAGGTTTTATTAATTTATTTCCACCGGGACCCACCGGTGAAACTGCTAAACTACTTGCTGACTGTACTCCGTACTGCATGATTGTAGTGGATTTACTAACGTTTTAGTTTTAGTTGCTATGTTGATTATGGCGTTAGCTAACATGGGGACAACGATATAGGCTGTATGTAGCGGTTAGGATTTGAAGGTTTGGCTTGGAAAGTTTTTTTTGCTAGGTCACAGACAGCTGATGTGTTGTGAACTGAAGTCCACAAGCGAAGGGAACAGGTAAGAGGAATTATACGATCAAAGGGATTATGCTGTTTGAATGTGGTTGGTATGAAAGTGAACTGTGCTTGTGTGTGAGCAGGGGTGTATTCATTCTGCCGATTCTGTTGAAAAACGTTTATTAACTGGAAGCAAGCTGAACGAAAAGAGAATAAACATACCTGAACTCTCGTTTGCAACTGTTGGACTAATGATTACACCCTAGATCAGCTAGATGCAGGCAAGAGAGTGCAAGGAAGTATTGAACGTGTCAAGGTCAATCAACTTGATTGCTCAAATTTCTATCAACCTATACACCTATGTTGTAAACTTTCATTTATAGGCTAGGTTGTAGCAACCTCATGATGGGTATAGGGATAATTAGAGTATCATGTAGTTGTCTAAACTTATCGATGTTACATTGAGCTGGGTGAATGGAATATGAATGACAGTCATCCAATATGCTGTAATATAAATAAGGGAAAGGGGGATACCTAGTCAGTTGTACAACTGAATGTACCTTCTGCATTTAACCCCTCTGAATCAGCAATGCTCATGAAAAAAAACATCCTCCCTCATCTTAAATGCACCAACCGCCACTGATGTGTTTCCTTTTTACAACACAGAAGAGTCACTGGTGTTACCTTCATTGGCATCTACAGGAGTGGAGTCCTCAGGTGCAGGATCAGATGAGCTGGGCTCAGATGGAGGGTCAGGAGCCACAGCAGGGTCAGAAACAGGAGTGGATTCCAGTGGAGGCTGCTGAGGGGAGAACGGCTCATAATAATGGCAGGAACGGAAATAATGGAATGGCATCAAACACCATTCAACTGACTCCACTCCAGTCATTACCACAAGCCCGTTCTCCCCAATTAAGGTGCCACCAACCTCCTGTGGTGGATTCAACATCTGGATCAGGGGTAGGGACGACCTTGGGGTCAGGAGTCAACTCTGTGGCTGGTTCAGCCTCTGGGTCAACCTTAGGGAGGCCCTCAGGCTCTGGAAACGTCTTAACACTCTCGGTGGAGGTTAACAACAGATGGCTGAATGATTGGGGCAGGTTCATCCTCCACACTGACCGTGTTTGGGGGTGACATTTAATCCATGTTGGGTTCAGGCTCTGAAGGGGCCTCTTCAGGAGTAGGTGGAGTATCCTGGGTACTAGTAGAAGTATCAGCTTACTTCACTGGAGAGGAAGCTTTAGTATCTTTAGTATAGTGAATTGAAATTTTGGCCCTATCCAACAGGAAACAGCCTGTTTCTGCAAATGCAGTCTCCTCCCCCACAGTCTGTGTTATGTTGACAAGGGGCGCCTCAAAGGGGGAGACGTAGTCTGCTGATGAATGTGGGGACAGAGCACAAGTCCATCAAATCCCTAACAAAGACACCATAAAACCAACCAAGCCCTGTTCACATCTTACTATGGAAATGTTTTGTTGTGAAAGGAGAACCTTAGGAGTGAAACATGTCATTTTCAGTGTTTCAATGAGCTCTGTCTGGGAATTGATTTACCTCTGTTGTCTTTGTTGCCTTCTCAGAATTCTTTGTTGGGTTGAATAAGGCATCTTTGAAATCTGAGGCAGAACAAGACAGTACAGAAGAAATCAGTCCCCTAGTGAAAATTTTATTTCAAATCAATGACTCTTAAAACACCGTCTATAGGTGTTCTACCTATCCTACCTACACAATCATCCAATGTGAAAATTGAAATGTGAATACAAATGATTCTGTACCTTTTCTAAAAATAGAAACTGAAAGTAAGTGTACTGTACCTGCAAAAGCAGCAGGGATGTAGTCTTTGACCTTGATGTACACAAAGAGAGCTGTCAGAGTGAGCGGCATGTTGCTCTCGCTGCGCAGACAGATGTGCTGGAAGCCTGCAGGGCTCAAACCCCCATGAATCAATCAGACACAGTCAGAAGCCTTCTGACTCAAGGTCTACTTCAATCAGCCTCATTGTCGGGAAGACTGGGCAGAAGTGCAGTTTAAACCCATGTAGAAATACTGTAGGTAACGCTACATGAAGTTGCTCTTATATCTGTGTAGTAAAGCTGTAATCACTCAACACTAACAACACCATGTTAATACTGTGGTTTTACTACATTAATAGCAGTGTTACTTCACAGGTATAAGAGAAAGGTAATGCAACATGTTATCATACAGACCTGACTGAAAGGCCTCAGTGGGAATGATCCTGTGGCCCAGAAACTTCCCGCCCTCCTCGTGAACCACGATCCTGAGGGAGGCCATGTCAGGCAGCAGGATCTGTCCACACAACAAGCTTGACCCTTCTGACATGCATTCAACAAGGCAAAATGGTTAGCTTGTAGAAATGATAGGTGAACGAATGCCTTCTCAAAAACAAATGGTTCCTCGTTCCACACTGGGTTAATGGTGTTCGGTATGGGATACAACTTGGTCCGGTACTTCTTACACGCCTGTCTTCACACTCTTGTCTGACAGAAACGGGCCTGAATAGATCTGTAAGGAATTATGATGGAGTTATGATAACGGATATATATGATACACAGGAGGTTGGTGGTGCCTTAATTGGGGAAGACGGGCTTGTGGTAATGCCTGGAGCGGAATAAAACACATGGTTTCCATGGTTTCCATGTGTTTGATGCCATTCCATTTGCTCCGTTCCAGCCATTATTATGAGCCGTCCTCCTCTCAGCAGCCTCCACTGAGGATTTTTTTTTTTACCTTTATTTAACTCAGTCAGTTAAATGACTGTAATGCCTTTAGAAACACATGTAGGCCTATGGTAAGGGTCTTTCTATTAACTAGGTTAACATTGAGGATTTCCTACCCTGGACATCTTGTTACAACTGATAATTGATAATAATCTCCCCATTTTTTTCATGTCATTACCTTAATATATAAGGGAGGATCATAGCTAGATTCAATCAAATGTAAAAGTTGATTTACAACCTATGTTCAACCCTTTATCATGGTTGCTGTATTGATTGATTTGTCCACAACCGTGTGGCATAAAACATTTATTTTCTGTGCTTGCATTTATGACAGTGCAAGTTGTTAAGTATGAATCAGTTAAATTTGTCATTGAACTTGAACCCTGTAAGAATCCTGGATCTAGCTGTCGGATAGTTTAATGTATAGAGATCTCAGAAATGCAGTGCAACTAGGTAACATTTTGTGTATTTTTATGTAATGGGGTGAAAACAGTTTTCGTGGGCACAAAAATCTAAAATAATGTATGCATTGCAAAATCAAATTCTTAAAGACCTTGATACTTAAAACCTATATCGACTACTTGAACTTGGAGCTCAGAAATGTAAGCAGCCTACTGGAATAGGCCTACCTTGAAAATATGAAAATTTCCTCAATTTGGTGCTTGAAATGTTCTTGTAATCATTGTACTCAATTTATAAGTTCTCATGCTCCCATATAATGATCTGTGATTTCATTTTTGATCCATTTTTGTGAGAGATGTGAGAATTTACGTTTGTTTCGCACCACTTCAATTGAAGGGTATTGTGCTACTCTGTTGCGGTAAAACCACATTCGGTTATTACGGGGACGACAACATCTAATGCTGGCTTCAACTTGGCTTTCCATAAAAATCATTCCTCTAAAAAATATAAAAAATAACCTGGTTTTGGTCACTTTCTCATTATAAAAACAGAGATGGTGAGATTCAAATGGTGAGATGAATTCTATCGCTATTCATGGCTTTATTATGTGTCTCTGTGTCGGCCACATAGGCTACAAAACAATCAGCATGCATCCAATCTATTTAGTCAGGTAATGTCCACATTATTCTCACATATTTTAGAATGTAATAATAATTTGAATATCAATGCATTGGCAAGACCAAAAATAAATATTTATTCTTAAACTGGTAATGGCCTACTTTTTTTTGACACTTTTTGCTTGCTTTTTTGGGGGGGAGGGTTCTATATTATGCCCTATATGTACAATCATATAAATGATACAAGTGTATAACATTGAGGTCCTTGAAGATTACAATTAAGTGCTTGAAAAAGTCCCTGAAAAAACCTTGAATTGACTTGCCAAATGTCTGTATAAAGTCTGCTTAAAGGATGTATATTCCTAGGCCTATGATGTTGTATAGGTAGGCAATTTTAATATATTCACTTTTATTCCTCTAAGTACACATGTGGAACTGCATAAAAATATTTTTGTTCTCGTTTCAAACCATTTAGAAATTTGATCCCAATGTCACACATTTCCCCATTATTTATAGAAAGACCCAAGAAGAAATAGAGCTGCAGACACAGCAGACCTGTATACATATTGACTGTCCACTTACAGTAGACTATCACAAAACAGACAGACATATTCAACCAAGATGAACACACACACAGAAAGAGAGAGATGAGAGCGAGAGAAAGCCTGAGGGTATGCTACTCTGAAAAACAAGTGGGAGGAAAATAGCCCCCAGTTACAAACAGCCAGCTGCATCAGCTCTTCCAAAGTGGAACCGTGGATAATAATCCAGAGTGGTTTGATAATGACTAAACAGTCCAATAACTACATTAGATTTTTTATGAGATATTTTAAATGCCTGGCACAAAAGCCTGAAGCAAGAACACTGAATAGTGCCGATGTCTGCTGCTCTCTCTGAGATTGGAGTTAACATAATAATAATAATTACATGCCTTGATGGTCAGTGTGTTGTCAACGATGGTGTCGATCCTGTCACAGTAGGGGTCAAACTTCTTGTTACTACCGCAGAAGAGGTCATGATTGAGGAGGTAGCCTGTCCTTCTGTTGAATTCAAATAAAGACATGTTGTGCTGCATTAGGAAATCTGGAGAAAAAACAACATATTTTCAGAACATTTCAAAATCACATTCATGTTTCTTCACTAACGCATACAGCACAACATTTTCATGTGAGATGGATCTGCATTTTTGTTGCATGTGCAGTAGAGCAGTGTGCAACAGGTCAACACTGACCTGCAGTGGTGAATATAAGAAACACTTATCATCAATAAAGAAACTACAAATGTGCCTTATAATGACTAATAATAATAATGGAAACAATCATAAGTTATTACACCAGTTTATCAGCAATAAAAAAATCCTAATCCCAGATAGATGTTATACAGTAGCTTTACCCATAGTTTGAAAGATGAGCGCCACAGTCTGGCAGCCAACATTCCAGAAGGGCTGTGGGCTGTAGTTGGACTAGTCTGGTTCCTTTAGGGTAGATTATTCTCATCTGCCTGTTATACCCGGATTGACATGTTAAGGGAGTTTGCATTCACAATGTGTGGCAGAAAATAATTATGATTTCTTAGTATTTGAGGGTAATTCAATCAGGGCTAAAGTAGCAGTTGAGAAAAGGATACCCCATAAACTCCACTGCAGTCTTGGATATCATATTCTCCCCTTTGGTCTCCACAAAAGATGAGATGAGGTAGCTCTTGTTTTTCTCTGTCCACAGGATAATGAGAGGGTGTAATGAGGTCTGTGTGTAGCTGGTGTAGAGGAGTCAGGCGCAGGACAGCAGATATGAGTCAATAAACGTACTTTATTCAACATATACAAATGCAATACAAAAAAGAGAGCCCACATTAATGGACCATACTACATACAAACAATTACTCACAAACAGACATGGGGGAACAGAGGGTTAAATAATGAACAAGTAATTGGGGAATTGAAACCAGGTGTGTAAGACAAAGACAAAACTAATGGAAAATGAAAAGTGGATCGGCGATGGCTAGAAGGTCGGTGACGTCGACCGCGAACGCCGCCCAAACAAGGAGAGGGACCGACTTCGGTGGAAGTCGTGACAGAGGGATCATGCAGAATATTATTTTCCATCAGCAACAACAACTAGATTAACTGGTTCTATATATAACATGTACTTTGTGTAAAGTTTGTTTTTAATCATATGAGGTTATTATTTTAACAAAAACTGCATCTCTCATTCCTATTTCTGTAGAGGCAAAAGTTACCCTCATCTAACTCCTGCCCCAACTTAACATCAGCAAATCACCCTTCGAGCGCCAGGGGGGAAGAGCGGGAGCAGGCGTGACAGATTCAATGCAAACAAGACACAGTGGCACTGGAGAAATGTGATAAGATGAACACATAGGCCTATCTCTCTGTTCATTCTTAGCCTGACATTTCAGTGATTTGTGTGGTATTAAAAAATATTCTGCTAACATGTGTCAAATAACGTGGATTTGCATAATATGTTTATGGCCCGCTATCAAAATTCCTGCGTTGCCATGTAATGCTTACAGAATGAAGAAAAGTTTTTAGTACTGCATATCCAGGCTCTGGTCTGTCCACGAAGTGAAGATAAACGGTAGACATGTTCTCTGTATCCACTTTATCTTTTAATTATGATTTTGGGTATAAGGGAGGATCAACTGTTTTTTACAAATATATTTTGCTGAAGAGAGGGCCATCCATTTTCAATTCAAAGAGGTCCGATTTTCTCCATGTAATCCTTATTATAAATAACGTTCACTCCCTGAATGAGCTGGAGGCAGGCCAAACATCATCAAGCCTGGAGGAAATCAGTGTGTGACAGTAAACTATGCTGAGGCGTTTGGTTTGGTCTGTGTACCAGTTATAGCGGAGCTCTGGGTGCCCTTAAATGGCAGTGTTGAGTGAAGGGGCCATGAGATGTGTGGTGTGGTGTGGAGTGGAGTGGAGAGGCTGCTGTGCTGCACACATGCTCCAGTGCCCAGGCCCAATATGACACTCTGTATTGTGTCTCAATGGACACCTGCTGGCAGAGCCTCAAAAAAAGCTTTCACTGTGAGATGTAAAGCAGAGGCCACTTCCTGGTACACTGTTTCTGTAGGCACTGGGGTCTGGACTACGGTTGTAACACTCTCTATCATTAGTAACACTCTATCTCTGTTGTCTGTCTGAGTCTTAATGAATGAGGTATGTGTTTATGGGGACTACAAGAGGGGTCGACAATTGGTCAATGGTCTACATTAGTTAGATGCTTTGTTTTTGTTGGCACACACCATATCGGATCAATAGGGCTATTCTCTGGCATTAAGGTCCAATATAGCATTAGGGTAAGTGTTAGGACGGGCTAGAATCCCCCAACATAGGTGGCATATTCCATTGAAAATGGGTGAATAATTTGTTTACTACAGCACTACTGCACTGCCTGGCACTGAGAGATGAGGACTGACTGACACCCGACACCCGACAGGATCTCGGTTGTCATGGTGAATCCGTGGATGATGATGGGTTCTTCATCCAGTGGTTTTCCCTTCCAGCAGTCCAGCTCCAGGCAACGGCAGCCGGCCAGCAGACACTGGCGGCGCCGTCACGCCGGAAAACTGACCCACTGTGGAGGGATCACAGGGAAATATGTTCCATTACACTCTAGAGACACTCAAAGGCATAAGCAACAGTCTGTACGATTTCCAGTCATTTTAATTAATGAAATAACCCAAAAAGGATTGTATAAATTATCATTAATCCATAGACTTTCTATTGCTTCTATTACTAGCTCTGTGCTCACATTTACAGACAAGAAAATGCCTTTCCATTTTTATAGCTCTGGGTAGACTTTTATAAACCTTGTTTATCATAGCCGTGTTCAAATGTGTGATATCAGGTCTAAAGGCAGTTCTCGTCTGACCTGTCTGGTATGTGTTGGACTTGATTAGGCAATGTGGCAGCGGTTGGCTCATGTCCTGACACTTGGCCAGTTTGTCCAGTATTACCACAGATGTCAGATAGAACAGCTGACCTGTAGAATAAGACACATGCACATCATAGCAGTGTTACACATCTCTCTTCTATAAAACACTGGATTGAAAATACAGTAATGATTGGGAATAAAGTGCAGTCAATGATGATCGGTTAGTTCTCCTGTCCTGTCTGTAGTAATCAGACTGCATCTATGTGTATCTCTCTTCTGTTGGCGTTGGAGGAGCAGGGCTCATACTTTTCGATGAGGGCCTTCACCTGGTCAGGTCCGATATGGGAGAAGAGCTCTTCAGTGAGGCGGGGGTAACGCTGCTTCTTGTTGACCACGCCAAACCCTAAGCCAGGGAACCACTGCATGAGCTGGACCCTCCAACCGAGCAACTGTTGAGGGGAACATAATGACAATTACATCTGGCATCGCCTCATGCCTGTATTCTCCAATTAGTAAGAATCACACTGCTCGGTCAATTTCCAATTTCACTTACTAGGATGTGAATATCTCATATATCTCCGGCCAGGGACAAAGACTCATCAGGAAGAGCTTGAAAGCAGGTTCATGGAAGATGTCCAGTTCATAGTGTCACCCTGAGAGAACACACAATTTACCTCTCACATTATTACATTCCACTGGAAATCATTCATGACACACATTCAGAAAGGACTATAAGTACTTGAACTATATTTGTTTGTCATTTAGTAGACACTCTTCTCCAGAGCGACTAGATTTAAGTGCTTTGTTCAGAGCACAGATTTTTCACCTAGTCTGCTCTGGGATTCAAACCAGCAACATTTCTGTTACAGCCCAATGCTCTTAACCACAAGGCTACCTGCCGCCCTATACAGATGCAAAACTCAGAATTGTGGGGAGGTGTGCTGAAGCCAGGGCACTCTCCACCCTCTTCTTATCGGCTAGAAACATCTTGTAAACACTGAAGATGAAAATAAAGACAACACATGAATCTAGTTTAAATTGATTGAATATGTTGAACTGTTGTGGGAGATGTTCAACAAATTCAACAAAATTGTCTGTGGCTCACTTTTTGACAGGGATCTTAACATCTTTATTGGTCTGAGGGGAGATACGGACATACCTAGGATGGAGAGGTTCATCATTTTTTTTACATTTATTTTTTACATTCAACATAAAGAGAGACCGGTCCTTTTCCACTCACATTTTCTCCATGAAGACATGTCTGAATGCGTTGGTCCTCGATGGGTTGTAAGCAATGGACAGGATATCAGCAGCCCAGTTCTATAACATCAGACCACAACCGCATGAAATTGCTGTCTGGATTTACTACTTGTCATGATAATAACTGTTTCGTTTTTGACCACTAGAGGGCATAGAAATTATCAGTCACAGTGCCTCAGGAAGAGAACCAATTGTTATTTTCATTAGAGTTCATTAAAACTGGATATTGTAGTCGTAAACTCATAAAGAGTGCAAGGACAGAGGATGCTTTGTGGAGGAAATGAAGGCTCATATTAGTGGTTGACCTGAGGCAAGGTTAGTGCTGCAGAGCCAGTTTGGAATCTGGCAACTAATATAAACCAATGTTGGCGGTTAGGTGATGCTGATAAGCAAATGTACTCTAGACATTTACATACCTATTGATGCATGTTTATGACACTTAATGATTTTAAGTTATGCTACATACAGTATGTGTAGAATGAGCTCTGGTTATTTCATGTTGCTGTGGGGAAAGATGTCATGACGTAAGGATTGTTATGTGTATTACCTGTATCACATTCTCCCTGTAAGCAAAGAAGCTGTGGTAAGTCACTGTTTGGAAAATGCAGGTTGAACACATTCCTGACTTTAGGGTGCCGTTGATGAGGACGGACAGACATGAATAAAACAAAGATGAGGGACCAAAAGTAATTCCTATGTTATCACAATGATTATTATTGTGTAGGCAAAGCATTTAGTTTGTGTTTTTATGATCTCTTTCTTTCACACAGTAAAAAAAAAGTACATTATTTGACACTTTCTCTTGTATTCCCTGTCATCCTCTACTATCCTCTACTACATCCTGGTGTCTGTCTTCCATACACAGGATGCCTGGGAGCTCAAGCCTGACCAGACAGGCAAATCACTGCAAGAAAACTCCAGACAAGAGCAGAGAAAGATGAGAGCAGCAGCTCAGCAGAGGAACTGGGGATCTACTATATCTTCAACAGATCAAGTGTTTGTTTTGATACAGTATCCGTGGCTTACAGAGGAGCAACTGATCCCCTTGAAAGCAGAACAGAGGATCGAGTGTCATCCGATGGCACACCAGTTATAGGGATGATGTTGTTTATTCCCCAGGGAATAGCTGTGACCTCCCTCAGTAGTAGGGAGTAAATGGCTGCACACTGAAACTCTCCATGGAGACAGCTCAGGGTGGGTGCAAGCAGTGGGAGAGGTTCAAACTGTCAAACTCAATCATCTCTCTACAGCTTGATCTGCTAAACAGAAATCACAAATCTGGGCTCTCTCGCTTTAGCTGCAATCACATCACCAACACTGTGTGTGGCCAGTATGTGTGCATTTGCATTGTGTTTATTGCTGCTTTTGCAATACAAATTCCCTCTCAGTTACACAACACGCACTTTAGAGGCTTTGACAGGAAAGCAGATAAAGACTGGCTTTATTGAGTGGAACACACAGCAGTGGAGGCTGTGCACATCTTAGACAATGGTACTCACTTTAGAAAGTTTTGCATATTTTCCTGATATGTTCTCAACATCCAGGAGCTCTGTCTACTAGAAATGGGGAATTATAAATCCACAAGCCAATGACTATGATAGAACAATTATTATTTTATGATTGCATGAACAGATAGGCATCTGCAGCACCCATAGTAAATTGAATTATGTGTTCTACTACTTGCCTGAATCCTCTGTACGGAACAAGTGGTTAACAGACTGATGTACTGCAGAACAGAAGGTGTTGTGAGAGGAGCGAGACGGAGAGAGGTAGAAAGCAAAAGAGCAAAAGAGAGAGCACTACAGTAGAGAGAGAGAGAGAGAGAGAGAGAGAGAAGGAAGCAGCTGTCAGCCCAGTGAACGTTGTGCAGTGCAACAGGCTGGTAACAGGCTGGTAAAACCCACATAAGCTGTGATCAATACAATTCACGAGGCTGCTGGGACTGTAACGCGTAATGCAGAGTTTTGAACCATCTCACAACTCTGTTAACATATATTGTGGTAACAGTGGTTGCGGCGCTGAGTCATCCCAAATCCTGACGGACCCCATTCCAGAGCTGTGGAGTCTGAAGCAGCCAGCACAGCTGCCAGGACACGTTTCTATTGGTCTGGATTCAGGATCTAAACTGTTCAACTAAACAACCAGGCAGATAATATAATGTGACAATATTTACTCACTGTAAATCAATTATTTCCAAGTCATTTCTGGTTGTACTAGCCCTTAGGGTCCATCTTCATGGTGACAGGTGTCACGAATTCCACCAAAGTCGGTTCCTCTCCTTGTTCGGGCGGCGCTCGGCGCTCGGCGTCACCGGTCTTCTAGCCATTGTCGATCCACTTTTCATTTTCCATTTGTTTTGTCTTGTTTTTCTCCACACCTGGTTCTCATTTCCCTCATTTTGTGTTGTGTATTTAACCATCTGTTCCACCCATGTCTTTTTGTGGAATTGTTTGTTTGTAAGTGCTTGTGCACATTGGTTACTGGTGCGTGTCGGGTTTTGTACCCATGATGGTTATTTTCTGTATGCTGTTGATTTTGAAATAAACTGCTCCGGCTATTACCTCGTTCTGCTCTCCTGCGTTTGACTTCACTGCCACCTGTTACACACCCCTTACAACAGGCACAGTCTTGGTTGACTCCTGATATTAGAGAATTACATTTTGAGATATTGCAAACTTCTACACAAATGACTTTGCCACAGAACTATGGCTATTGGTATTGAAGACAAACAAGTTGTATTATTTATAGAGGCAACATTTTGTAAATTGCAATGGATGTTTTACATTAATGGAGTCTTGTAAATGTCATATTATGTTTTTCAGAAAGAGCTTTCTCTGATTCTCGTTCAAAGTGAACTAATTAACTTGTTTTCAACTGCAGATTTCCTCCAGGAATATGCTGCACTTATAAGAATAGCCGACTCACCTCTGACCATTTGGTAAACCCACCTCCTTTGACCAAGTAGCGTTTGACCTCTGGTGGCTCCAGGGTATACCGTCTCTTGTCCATTGTGTTGGTTCCTGTTGTTCCTCTCCTGTTGTGTGACTGGTGGAGGTGACCCCCCTTCCATTTTCAATTAGATTTTATTTTGATCACTCCTGGCCACTAGCAAATAAATGACTGACCTTATGGACCTTAGCAATAATTAAGTCTGTTGACGTTTTTCCTCTTCCCAGACACATGCTTTACAAGATTTAAGCAAATGTCACTGCATACCTCACATAACAATCAGTACCCAAATATAGACTGCCATACTGTACAATATTGAGAGACAATAGCCAGGATGCTTGTTCAATCTGTGATTGCTGACCTACCGGTATATTGATTTGAATTTGCATTCAGTATTGTGGAGATGAGAAATGAAATGTACTGCATCATGTTAGATGTCCAGATGTGGCAGGGAGGGCACTGATTAATGTTGATTCATGGCCTCTGCTCCTGACTCCTCCCTCCCTGTCATTTGGATAAAATACATTTTAACAGCTGGTAATACCTTAGGCAAATTGTATAGGGATCGGAGGACCCAAGTTACATAAGGATAAAAGTGTTTGGGGTAATAATAATGTATCTTACTTCCATTAGATTAGATCAGGGATGGGCAAATGTCATGTAGAATTACATTAAATTTGTTATAAAATGGCTAAATCTTCTCCAAGCCCATGGCTAATATATATATATCTGCAGTCAAGAGGGGGAGTCACTAAAATGTTTTACTGTGATGAATTCAGATGTTTTTGTGGCCCCCAGCCCCCCACCCCATCAAAGTTGCCCATCTACCAATTATATCAAAAAGAACATGATTCACACTTTTCAAGGGGAAACTTGATAGGCCAGTGGAAATGATTTCCAATGCAGCAATAAAAGCAGACAGTATGGTAGACCTACAACATACAATATCAAGCATTTACACTGTAGAGATCCTCAGTCAAAAGTATGTGATTCATATGATGAATAGATGGGCCAGGATCAAAAGAAAAACGGGGTTTCACTCATACCCCTCACTCCCCGTCACCATATAGCAGGCACCATATAGCAGGCAAATAAGTCAGTCCCCCCCCCCGGCTGCGTCATCTATATAGATTCCATCCCACACGAACACACGCACGAAAACAAACACATATGAGACAAATACCCCCAAATGACCCTGCTGAGCTGCCATCCTGCTGAGCTGCCACGCTTTGTTTAAACGTCTGACCTTTCAAGCTGTTGAATCCATCCGTAAAACCAATTGTGTTTTATTAAAAGGTTTGTATATGACCCACATATACTATATTACATGTTTTTCATTTGCACCCAATGTCCTCTGCTCTGCCAATTTAGGATCAGTTGTTGCCATGTGCACCAGTAGGCCTATAGCGTAAATATAGGTTATCGGCTACTGTCCAAGGTGCTGAAATCACAAGGGGCTGAAATCATATGCGCGCCACGGCACCAAGCGTTGGCACTGCCATTGGTGACGTTTAATTTGAGCCTTCAGTACCTGCCCTTCAAGCTTTCCATCCCTCATTCTCATAAATACAGTCTAGACTCTACACCGCAACACACACTGCTTCATTCCTAGTACCAGTTCCACGTTTATGTCATGACGCAATCATAGGCTACTTGGTCTGGACAATTTACACCATCCGCATACATGCATTTATTTTTTAACTCTAGTGTTGGGGTGCGTTTGGTGCGGTTTCATTAGTTAACCCTCTGCATATAGCTGCTGGCTCTTTAAGAACCGTCACCCGCCCCCTCTCCTATATTTTTAGCTGAGACAACCACTTCATTTGTTGTAGGCTACGGTAAAGACAGCTGTGTACCGTATGATTTCACTTAATCGATTTTTTTAATGACATCGAATCCTTTACTGCGGATTCGCTGTATAGATGATTCCTTGGGAAATGCCGTCGGAATAAACATTGGTCGTACGGGACCGGGATTCTGCTGGTGGATGCTGAAATTCTCAAGAGACCCTGAGCTGCCTGCCTCATCCATGGTGTACATTATGAAACACAATGTTAAACTTGGTTTCTGAGACAAACCGCAGTGCCTTCTAAGATTAAATGAATTAACCAAAAATATATTTAGCAGTAAACTGTTCAAGAACGCATATGGTCCACAGTAAGCCTGGCGTCTTCTCTCGACCGGATAGGTTCCCGTGTTCTCTTGGATTGTGGATAACAAGAAATCTTCAAGACGGACGGGGTAGTGGAGCATCGAGGGAAACATCGGGGCAATATGAGAGAGCGGGACTTTATGCCCAACACGGAGAGGGGCAAACCTGCCACTTATACAGGGGACAAAAAGGCTAAAATGGCTGCGAAGACGAACAAAAAGTGGGTGAGACTAGCCACTGTCTTCGCATATGTATTGTCTGTGTCCTTAGCAGCCATCATTCTAGCCATTTACTACAGCTTGATATGGAAGCCAACGAGCGCATCCTCTCCAGCGGGGAAGCTAGGGCTGCCCGATGAGGTCACAGCCTCTGCTAACATCTCAACAAACATATCCACAAGCACTAACGTCTCAGACACTAACTCTACACAGACAGACATTTTATCTGTCAATGAAACCAGGTTTGGTGTAAAGTCTCAGACCAAGGCATTTCACTGGGAGGGCAGAAGCAAGAGCGCCGCCGTCATCTCCGACGGCGTTTTATCAGAAAGTGCGCATTCGCAACCGAAAGGACTCTACACGTCTGCCCAAAGCCACATAGCCGCACAAACTGCGGAGAGACCAAACACTGCGGGGAGAGATAACCAGGCGTCTCAGCCTGCTGATGACAATCGGATCCCGTTGCGCACTGGAGCCCACAACACCATGCATAATGAAAAAGGGGAGAAGGATGCGGACCGACCAACTACTGGCAATGCGGATCAAGCAGCGGCGGATGCTGCTCCTTCATCCACAAAGGTTCCGCAGCACACCTCCGCTACGAGACAACAAGGTTTGCGTAAAGGAGAGTAACCAGGCCATTAAACAGGAATCGAACCAGGAGTGTTTGACAGACGTATGCAGGGGGTCGGATAGCCTACAGATAGTGGTCTTCGTGGAAGATATATCAAAGAACGGATGATGCTGCGAGAATTGCACATGCACGTATTTTATTGATATCTTATATACCAATAATCTGAATGTGTATGACTGACAATTATAGACTTAAACTGCTTAAAAGAAATATTGTTTCCCCTAAAATACTATGCGTTTTCTGTTACTGTATGCCTTAATTGATGTAAGTCATATTTCCTTTGGACAGCTCCACCAAGTCATTTATTTATAACCATATTATGGACAAGGACATGACACACCTGTATTTAACTGGTAGGATATATGCCTTTGCAGGATATGTAAACTACGCATTACTTATAGGCCTCCAATGTTATTCTATAACACAACCATTTATCACTGCCTTTGATGGGCCGAACTGTTGAATAACAGGAAGCATTTAGATAGCATTTCGTCCTCTATAGATACATCTGGATTGCTGGTATAGAGGAACCTGTATTATTGAGTTAAGCTCAGGTATGTGCATATAACCATGGAAATGTATTGAGTATTTGGTCATGTATATTGAGATATTGAACATCCTTTGGCCTTGATCGAACTTTTAGTCTAATTCAACACTTTTTATTAAGACTATGTTAGGTCTAGGCATCTATTACGAGGCAAATAAACTTCCTTGTAAAAATGCTTCATCATTTAGATTTTGTTTAAAAAAGGTTCACACAAAGCAACTTAATAATAACACCTTTCATATTAAACATTTTATTTTTGAGAGATCTGAAATCGTTTATGAAAAACTATGAAAAGAAATTGTGTTGGTGTTTTGGAGTTTTGATACAGGTCTCTGATCAAATTTGATAGAAGCTGTTTTCAAATCATGTAGTGTGATATATTAGATATATTAGATAAGCAATGTTATATCACTTTCCAGTCAAAGGGCTTGTTGTAGACATAGTCAACTCTTAACCTGCTACCAAGTTGAATTAAGAACCAGTGATAATCCGTCCAATGTTTTGTCCTACAGCTCAAAGGACAGTCAGTTTACTGTCGATGTCTTCATGTGAGCCTCAAATCTATGACTTTTACAGTATGAACAGGCTAAGATGTGTTCAACAGAGGCAAGGCCCATTGTTTATCAGTCTGCCACAGCACATAGTCAGATATATCTCGTTCTCTCTCTTTCTTTCATATTCCTGCTTCTGACTCACTTCTGGTGAACTCTGGAGAGGGGAAAAACAAGCCTGTATGTATGTATGCTTTCTACTTGAACTGAACGGCATGTGAGGGAGGTGTATTGATTGAACGCTCTGTAGTTACAGTCCACAAAGGAAAGAGGAACGCATTACATAATACTGGGTCGGTACTATTTTCAGCAAACACTCTTTGAAAGGCTTATTTTTCACTGAGTGGTGGGGAGGTTCCGTTGCTGGTTGGACCATCACACTGTATCACAGTGAACTGTAAGCCTCAGTTGAGTAGTGCTGCACTGAAAACCTGTCATGGTGGGTATCTGTTACACTGAGACGTAAACAAACATAATGTAAACACTTGGGACTATTGTAAAACAGCAGGCACAAGTAGCAGGATACTTTGAACAGATTTGTGCACAGCACACAGTGGATATCGCTACAGTTGTTTCCCCATAGGCGCTACAACACGACAGTGACATGTTTTGAATATTTCAGTTGGTAAAATCAAATCAACATCAAAAAATGAATGTGCCGAATAGACCTTACCGTGAAATGCTTACAAGACCCTATGCTTATGGATGAAAATAATAATGGAGCAGGATATTGATGAAGGAGTGGATCTGATGGTCTCATCTGATGTTCTTATTCTTCTATATCTGCCCATGAAGAGGGGGAGGGGCTAGTGACCTTTTGACCTCTAGACCCAGTCGCCCCGGAGAATGTTTACATGATGGAGTACTCTGTAGGAGATGGGGGTTGCTGCTCTGTCATCACTGGGGCCAGGAGTTGTTCCTGACCATGTGGCCTGGCCCAAGTCATCCCCACTACTCTCAAAACATCACACCTGAGTCAGAGATTCTAGCAAATATGAAAGATGAAAGATGTCCTGTTAGCCTCTTTTCTAAGGCATCCGTTTAAAAAACAACAGTTTTCTCAATCTCACAGCTCCAGCTGGATTATGTTACAGTATTTGAAGCTCAAGCACAGCTACCACTACTTGGACAATGCAAAGCTGAGCGGGCAACATCTTGGGTCCCAGGGAGTTGAGAGTTACACTACCAGTGGGGATTAGCTCAATGCCAGCTATGGAGGATGAGTGACTGTTGATACTGTTGACAGTGTTAGTCATCAGGGCATTACTCTTGCACAGCAGCTCTCCTCTACTTCCCTTTGGATATCCCAGAACTTCTTATGTTTATCAGTCTCTGCATGTACTGCAGTGACACCAAGTATTATTTTAAGGTGCCAAAATGCCACCCTGGAGAGACTTTTAAAACAAAGGCAAAATAATCAAAGTTTAGAACCCCATTGTCTGAACAAGATACTATCACAGGAATTGTGAATAATTAATGAGCTCTTGCAACATAGGAGAACAATATGAAGCAAGCTCATAATAGGCTCTTCAATTATTAAAGTCCGGGAAGAATTATAGGCCCAGATTTTATTAATCAAACTAAAGACAAGCCCATGGTGTCATAGTCACTCTTTCCCACAAGATACCATATGGTAAAGTATTGAGGTTTATACAGTGCCTCAAACCATGCTGGGAACCAATGCTTATTTGACCATGGGAAATAGAGCTACTGTGTAAATACCTCAATACGAGTTCAGTTGAGTTGAGCCCTTTGTTTTCAGGGACCTTATAACCAGGACCTCTCAGATGATTGCTGTACTGTGAAAGTGTGTATGATTTCACCATTACAACATGGGGCACAGGTGTAGAACCATGACGCAATGCAATAAGCACATGGTGAGGTAGACGTTTCATACGCCTATTTCTTTTCGAACCAGGCTGTCTATTAAACATCGCAACGACACCTGCCAAGACCCTATGCTGATATTTCATAACAATGCATTTATTCTATAAGGAACAACAGAAGTGCTGGTCTTCAGTCAGTTTAGCTGCGGTTCCCTATAGGATTTTATTTTATTTTTATTTTACCTTTATTTAACTAGGCAAGTCAGTTAAGAACAAATTCTTATTTTCAATGACAGCCTAGGAACAGTGGGTTAACTGCCTGTTCAGGGGCAGAACGACAGAATTGTACCTTGTCAGCTCGCGGGTTTGAACTTGCAACCTTCCAGTTACTAGTCCAATGCTCTAACCACTAGGCTACCCTACCGCCCCAGGATAGATTAATAAAAAATGAATAGGTAAGATGCTTGTTACTGACACCCACCATTTTCTGTTATATAGAAGGCTACTGGTTGCTGCCTATACCTTTAGATTGAGGACTGACCTCTCGCCAATGGAGGGTTTCCTGCTGAAATATCAGAGGTTGACAAAATACAACTTCAGGGAAAAGCAATACATTTATTTCATACAAAACATCGCAGTAACAATCAATATGGTACAGCAGGCTGTCTGCTGGAGCTGTTTGACGACACAGTACCAGCGGAGGTACCATGACGCCATGGCTCAGATCAATAAGGCAAGCTGTACATTGACGGCCTTGTTAGCCCCCTCTCTGGGGGGGGGGAGGAAGAGCTGAGCACGTTCAGATACCTCCCGTGTGCCTGTGATGGACCAGGCCAGCTGCTGAGGCGTCTTTGGTTGGTACAGCCTGGGCCGCCATATAAGGGCAGAGGGATGACGCACACGCTCAGTAGGGGAAGAGGCCTGCCAAAATCCACCTGTCTGTACAGAGTGTCAGGGCCACAGGGCTGGATAACCCACGCCAATCAATGCAATGATTATTAACCAGACCATGATCGGAAAGAGGTTATTACAACTACAGATATAGAGATATATAAATGTCATGGTGCCTCAGATTCACTATTACCCTAACACATGCGAGAGAAAGTTGGTTGCATATCCAGAGCGTAGCTTTAGGAGCTTACTATCCTCACCAAGGCACTTAGGGCTACAAGAATTTCTGAACCTGGTTCAGATAAGGCTTTTGCTTTGACAGAACATGATTGTCTGAAGGAGACAGCTTACTCCTGGTGAGGCCTCTCTTCTAGCCCCGGGGGAGAATGCAGCAGTCAGGACTGAAACGTGTTAATGCCCTTGAAAGGCCCCGTTTCCTGCAGTGACAGCATCACCCATGGTGACAGGATTGGCTTCCCGCTCAGAGACTCTCTGCTACCAAATGTTAGGGTGCTTTGGACTGACAGCCGAGCTACTGTCACATCCTTTACGACAGAAAACGCTCTGCGTTTCAATTCTTATCTTGCTGTGTGTGAAGACAGGTGGCATAGTTCCATACTCCTCTTTAATCCCTCATCAATTTGTACCACTTATTTCCAAAGCTACTCATACTCACACTGTTAAAGCATAGAGGTGCATCACACCCCTAAAAAACTATTAGTCGCCACTGTGTTCAAACTGTAAATTATATCTGGTGGCTCAGTGAGTTAATTCATTTTCATTATTGGAATGAATACCTAGAGACGGTGGCCCCATTTCCATGAAATACGGTATTTTAAAGGAACAAAGGATAAATTGCCTATTGTTTTCTACCAGGTAAAAGGCTATGAAACATGAAAGTAAGGGCTGATGCAAATGCAACTAAAAAACAAGGAGCCACAAAGCACCATGCTGAAGTCACAGGACCCAGGGCCTTATTAATGACAGGTGGCCCTAGTGAACGCCAGAGGAAAAGGTAATTAAAAGATTAACACCTTGGAGGATTCTCACCACAGAAGATGGAGGGAACTGTCTCCAACACAACAGGCTGTTAGAGCAGGCCCATGGAGAGCTCATTTGAAATTAATCAGAAATGACTCCCAAATGGAGGCAGCTTAACACCATACTGTCACAGTCTCCCATTCTGAAACACAATTCGTTTTTGCCTTCAAGTTCAGTCAAATCAAGGGTTATCGTGTGCTGCTATCGTGTCATATTACATTATTCAATCCAACTCTTATGGAACACAGATCACACAGTATCATACTTTTCTAAAGTTGGACTGTTATCAGTGGTGGTTAAGTACTTTGCATAAGCTATCCAATATGGGGAAGTTGGCAGCTGATATGCATGCAAATCATCAGAAACTTCTCCTGGGAAATTCACTGGTGCTGCTTATCAGTCCCCAAATTGAGTATGGGAAGTCAATTGTATTTCAAATGTGACATACAGCGCATTCAGAAAGTAGTCAGACCCCTTCCCCTTTTCCAACTTTTGTTACATTTTTTCCTCATCAAGCTACACACAAAACCCCACAATGACAAAGCGAAAAACGAATTTATAAAAAATATATTTAAAAAATAGTATTCAGGTTCTTTGCTATGATACTTGAAATTGAGCCCTGGTGCATCCTGTTCCCATTGATCATCCTTAAAATGTTTCTACAACTTGGAGTCCATCTGTGGTAAATTTAATTGATTGGACATGATTTGGAAACACCTGTCTAAATAAGGTTCCTCCGTTGACAATGCATGTCAGAGCAAAACCATGAGACAGGATTGTGTCAAGGCACAGATGTGGGGAAGGGTACCAAATATTTCTGCAGCATCGAAGGTCCCCAAGAACACAGTGGCCTCCATCAATCTTCAATGGAATAAGTTTGGAACCACCAAGACTCTTCCTAGAGCTGGCCTCCCGGCCAAACTCCACAATGGTGGGAGAAGGGGCTTGGTCCGGGAGGTGACCAAGAACCTGATGGTCACCCTGACAGAGCTTCAGAGTTCCTCTGTGGAGATGGGAGAACCATCTCTGCAGCACTCCACCAATCAGGCCTTTATTGTAGATTGGCCAGACAGAAGCAAAAGACTCAGTAAAAGGAACATGACAGCCCGCTTGGAGTTTGCCAAAAGATACCTAAATGACTCTCAGACTATGAGAAACAAGATTCTCTGGTCTGATGAAACCAAGATTGAAATCTTTGGCCTGAATGCCAAGTGTCATGTCTGGAGGAAACCTGGTACCATCCCTACGATGAAACATGGTGGTGGCAGCATCATGCTGTGGGAATGTTTTTCACTGGGAGACTAGTCAGGATCATGGGAAAGGTGAACAAAGCAAAGTAAAGAGAGATCCTTGATGAAAACCTGCTCCAGAGCGCTCAGGACCTCAGAGTGGGGTGAAAGTTCATCTTCCAACAAGACAACGACCCTAAGCACACAGCCAAAACAACGCAGGAGTGGCTTTGGGACAAGTCTCTGAATTTCCTTGAGTGGCCCGGCCAGAGCCCGGACTTGAACCCGATCAATCATCTCTGGGGAGACCGGAAAATAGCTGTGCAGCGATGCTCCCATACAACCTGACAGAGCTTGAGAGGATCTGCAGAGAAGAATGGGAGAAACTCCCCAAATACTGGTGTGCCAAACTTGTAGCATCATACCCAAGAAGACTCAAGGCTGTAATAGCTGCCAAAGGTGCTTCAACAAAGTACTGAGTAAAGGGTCTGAATACTTATGTAAATGTGATATTTCAGTTTCTTATTTTTATACATTTGCAAAAATTTCAAAAACCTGTTTTTGCTTTGTCATCATAGGGTATTGTGTGTAGATGGATTGGGGGGGGGGTATATTAAATCCATTTTAGCATAAGGCTGTAAAGTAACAAAATGTGGAAAAAGTCAAGGGGTCTGAATACTTTCCGAATGCACTGTACTATAGTGTATATAACATAGGAAAAATATGTTTCACATTAACTCTGTTTTCATGCTGTTATAGGGCAGGGACAGGGTACAAGAAAAAAAGATAGGGTTGCAAAATTCCTGGAACTTTCAATAAATTCCCTGGTCTTCTCAGAACCAGGAGGGAATTAACAGGAAATCCAGAACCCTCCAACCAGGATTTCTGGAAAACCAGGGAATTTATTGAAAGTTCAGAATTTTGCAACACTAGTAAAGCACGACAACAAGAGCAAGACAGAATCTGTAGCAGCGGATACTTTATTAATGTGCTGTATGCTAACTTTCAAGTTAAACAAACAAGGAACTTGACAGTAAAAAAGCTGTGAATTAAGCTCTATGCACACACACACACACACACGTCCTGTGTGAGTCCATGAAGCACATGGTTGGGTGATGCACACGGATGTCGAAAGGAGCAGTAATGTCAGACAATCACTTCTCAATTTTCAAGAGGCCTTAGACAAGGCTTGGTGATAACACAAATATCAAGCGAACCTTGAATAAATACATTTACCAAAAAAACTGCAACCATTATGTATAAGCAAACAGTCACGGAACAGGGAAGTATGTTCTGCACTAGTCACATGGTTGAAGTCAATTCCACTACTTCTCATAAAAAATATCCCTATGTTCAACTCTTTCCATTTCTCCCTCTCCCAGGATACATTTGATCCGTTCAACTACAATGCATTGAGGAAATTCTCCTTTCTCCCAACAAATAACTTCAGTTCTGTTAGCTCTCAATTCCAGCTATTCTTTTCTTTTTCACCTTCACAGCTCCAAAAGTCATTTCAATTACAAATGAAATGACCTCAACCTGTTACTGTGACTTGTCACCTGGTTATGGCAATGCACATTTAATGCCAGTGTTATAATGCTTGAGGAAAGCCAGTCCTACTGAAAGTAAAATTGCTTTGGCAGGTCAGAAGATAACTGAAGATGTTAACTGCCACAGTTACCTCTCCAACATGTGCTGTACACTGAATTGCCTAAATAAGTGCTCTAAAAAGAACAAAGTAAGTGCTTCATTAACACACTATTTATTATATGCTAAGGCTCTTTGTCAAATGATGTTGTCAGACTATTAAAGTATAATAAAACAAAGGGGTACAAATAAATAGCCTTTCCCTCCTTAAAATAAAACAATCCAGCCGCTAATGCATGTCAACAAGGGTTTATTCTCCAGCAAATTATATTTGACAATCAGTAGTCCAAATGAGAGAATAAATAAATAAAATCAATAATGACAGTTAGTTAATACCACAACATTTCAAAATTTAAAGTCAAAGGGTTCCCCGAAAATATTTGAATAAATATGAAACAATTTTAACTACATTTGATCTTTTTAGCATTTGTAATATAAAATTCAATAGTTATGGTTTTCAAAGTAATCATTCCCACACTAAAATAATGCACTTGAATTTACTTTTACTTCATGTAACTGGTTTCACCAAACCAAGCTGTAAACTACCATATGAACGAATGAGCTATCATATCTCAGTCGTTAAGTGCAATGGTCAGAGCTTTCTAATTAGAAAAGTTACATACAGTACCAGTCAAAGGATTTAGAACACCTACTCATTCAAGGGTTTTTCTGTATTTTGACTATTTTCTACATTGCAGAATAATAGTGATTACATAAAAACTATGAAATAACACATATGGAATCATGTAGTAACCAAAAGTGTTTAACCAATCAAAATCTATTTTAGATTCTTGAAAGTAGCCACCCTTTTCCTTGATGACAACATTGCACACTCTTGGCATTCTCTCAACCAGCTTCATAAGGAACGATTTTCCAACAGTCTTGAAGGAGTTCCCACATATGCTGAGCACTTGTTGGCTGCTTTTCCTTCACTCTGCGGTCCAACTCATCCCAAACCATCTCAACTGGGTTGAGGTCGGGTGAGTCTGATGCAGCACTACATCAGTCTCCTTCTTGGTCAAATAGCACTTGCACAGCCTGGAGATGTGTTTTGGCCATTTTGCTGTTGAAAAACAAATGATCGTCCCACTAAGCTCAAACCAGATGGGATGGCATATTACTGCAGAATGCTGTGGAGGCCATGCTGGTTGTGTGCCTTGAATTCTAAATAAAATCAGACAGTGTCACCAGCAAAGTACACCCACACCACCTCCATGCTTCACAGTGGGAACCACACATGCAGAGATCATCCATTCACCTACTCTGTCTCAGAGAAACACACTGGTTGGAACACAAATCTCAAATTAGGACACATCAGACCAAATGACAGATTTCCACCGGTCTAATGTCCATTGCTCAAGTTCCTGGCCCACGGAAGTCCCTTCTTATTGGTGTCCTTTAGTAGTGGTTTCTTTGCAGTGATTTGACCATGAAGGCCTGAGTCACGCAGTCTCTTCTGAACAGTTGATGTTGAGATGTGTCTGTTACATTTATTTGGGCTGCAATCTGAGGTGCAGTTAATAGCAGATTTCTGAGGATGGTAACTAATGAACTTATCCCCTGCAGCAGAGGTAACTCTGGGTCTTAATTTCCATGAGAGCCAGTTTCATCATACCGCTTGATGGTTTTCGCGACTGCACTTTAAGAAACTTTCAAAGTTCTTGATATTTTTCAGATTGACTGACCTTCGTCTTAAAGTAATGATGGACTGTTATTTCTCTTTGCTTATTTGAGCTGTTCTTGACATATGGACTTGGTCTTTTACCAAATAGGGCTATCGTCTGTATACCACCCCTACCTTGTCACAACCTAACTGAATGGCTCAAACGCATTAAGAAGGAAAGAAATTCCACAAATTAACTTAACAAGGCACACCTGTTAATTGAAATGCATTCCAGGTGACTACCTGATGAAGCTGGTTGAGAGAATGCCAAGAGTGTGCAAAGCTGTCATCAAGGCAAGGTGTGGCTACTTTGAATAATCTCAAATATAAAATATATTTAGATTTATTTAACATGTTTTTGGTTACGACATGACTCCATGTGTTATTTCATAGTTGATGTCTTTATTATTGTACAATGTAGAAAATAGTTTAAAAAAAATGGAAAACCATGGAATGAGTAAGTGTGTCCAAACTTTTGACTAGTACTGTAAATAAAGTCAGTGTACAACTATTAGCATATAATGCTAATTATATTTTGTCATTCAACTGCTAAGGCTGGCAAAGGTTAATGGCAGGGCCTGTTCAGGTTATGTAGGTTAGTCATCCATAGGAACTGAACTAATACAAGCATTGGGACTGGTACCTTGAAATAATACTTCAAATGTAAACAAAAACAGCCATTCAAATAACACACTTAAAGATGGAATCCTCAGTAAGGGGAAACAGCGCCGCTGGCCGCCCCACCACCACCATTGTTACTATTGCTGAGCTGAGGAGCACCGTGCAGCATGGTAAAAGAAAATTGCAATAAATATTGTGCTCTTCTATCACGCGTGTAATGATGTCAGAGGAGAAAACTTCTTTGTTGTAATATCGCAAACGGACGTAGCGGTTTTACCATTAAGGATTCCACCTTTAAGTAATGTATGACATGTCAGTACTCCTACCTCATAAAGAAGAATAAAGAATAAAGTGCTTGTAAGCAAAGTATTTTCAAGCAGACAAAAGGCTCAAAATGACTTCACTTGAACATGTATGGTTTCCTTTTCCCACCTTGAGCAGCTAGCATCCTTTCAAAAGAAACAACATTGCGCGTGTTAGTCTTAACCTGACCAACTAGACACAGGACATCTACAAAGAGTTATTGGAAGCAAGTGCGGTATTAAACTAAGGCTCATGGTAAACGCTTGAATTAATTAAGCATGTTGTTGTTCAGTTCTAGAAAATGTTACAGCAACGTCAAAAGTCCTTCAAACAATCTTCCCATTTTCTCTTGCCTATGAAACAAAACAGTAAAAAGGGGTTAAACAATGTGGTTTTTAAAAATAGGTGTAAAAGTACATAATTGTTTTTACTCAAAAGGAAGGCATATACAGTACTTATATTTACAGTTGGTAATGCATCACCCTGCTACAGTGGTTGGTAATGCATTGTCACCCTGCCACAGTGGTTGGTAATGCATTATCACCCTGCTACAGTAGTTCTGAACATGCATTGTCTCTCTTGTCTATTCCAAATCTACTTAAACACTACAGAAGACCATAGGGAATGCACTCATGCAGCAATCAAAAATCCTAAATTTGCAGTGATGATGAATCATACACTCATATCACCTTTTCAATCCATCCACAGCTTCTTTCTTTCATTCAGTCCCTCTCATAGTCCAGACTACAATGCAGATGAGTCATGCACTCATTTCTTTCCATCCATCCATCCAGTTGTTCATATTCTCTCAGTCCATACTGACCTTATCGGTACTGGTGGTGTGGGTTGGGTGAGTCTCTCCTGACTCCAGGCTGAGAACAGACAGACTGGAGTCAATCAGCTCCTCTGTGAAGGGAACCAAGCATTACTTACATTGCATCATAGTGATCCATCTATACACTGTACCTATTTCAAATCAAATCAAAATGTATTGGTCACGTGCGCCGAATACAACAGGTGTAGACCTTACAGTGAAATGCTTACTTAAAGGTTCTAACCGATAGTGCAAAAAAGGTGTTAGGTAAGTAAAGAAATAAAACAACAGTAAAAAGACTAAATACAGGAGTGAGCCTATAAAAATAGCGAGGCTACATGCAGACACCGGTTAGTCAGGCTGATTGAGGTAGTATGTATATATGGATATTTGACAGGGACTAACCACGAACAACCATTGCCTACCTGTATTGCTCTTGGCATGCTCTAAAGGCTGGACAGAATTATCCTGTGGAGTGGCATCGCTGTGTGAAATGAGAAGAACAGGGCTGAGCACACCGTCATGGCCGCTTTCAGCACATTCTGTTTTGGAGGCATCAAGAAACGGAGGGCCCTCCTGACCCTGTCTATGCCCATCAGATGAGCACTGTGCCTGGAAAGCTGCAGCCTGCCGATCCCCCCAGTCCAGGTCATTACCAGCATCCTCCTGGTCGCCCTTGGGGGACTGCTTCTGCTCCTCGAACTTCTGTCCGTTTTTGATGGGGGAGGCAACTTTTAACACGCTGGTGCCCTTGGTTTGTGAGCGGGCAGAGTTCTGGGCTCCAGTACTGGGCTTCTCGTAGGCCCCGGGCCCCTTGATGAGCTCCTCTGAGAAGCGGACCTTCTTCTCTGTAGCTTGAGGGGACGAGGCCTCAGCCTTCCCCTGTCTGGATGTCCCGTCCTCCAGGGGGTCGGCTGGGGCCTGAGCAGTCTCGGCCTTGTCCAGGCCAGGACTGACGCTTCCACTCACTTTCTCAGTCTTCACCACATCCAGGGTTAGCGAAGACTCCATTTTGAGGTCACCCTCTTTGACCTCTGGAGTTTCTGCAGTTGAGTCATCCATGTCAGGGTCAGCCAAAGCATCAAGCTCTTCTAAGAATTCCTCCAAACTAGTCCTAGAGGCCTGAAGGAGCAAAAATAAAATTCCATTAGTTATATGATAAAGAAGACAAAGATGTCTTTGTTGAGCCCAAGCACAGCCATTTTTCACCAAAGCACAGGTATATCATCAATGCAAAGCATTCAGTTTAAACCTCTCACCTGCAAATCCTCCCCATCCTCGCTGGCATCCCATCTGAAATATTAAAATAATTATTAGAAACATACAGGAGTGGTCTGTATTCTTCAAAGTATCCTGATAACAAAGTGAGTGCTATGAACACAGAAAATACTCTGCATATTTTGTTATGACATCTGTTCTGTGTGGGGTCAAAGATATAGAGAGATATGTAGAGAGTGTGAGTGAGACAAAATAGAGAAGCATGATTGTAGGTACACTTACACACCTGTGTGTTTAATCATGGCTGCCCTCTGTACATCCTGAGAAATGCTCTACAGTCTACACTTAGAAAAAGGGTTCCAAAAGGGTTTTTAGGTTATCCCCATTGGAGAAACCTTTTGTGGCTCCAGAGTGGCGCAGCAGTCTAAGGCACTGTATCTCAGTGCTAGAGGCGTCACTACAGACCCTGGTTAGATTCCAGGCTGTATTACAACCAGCTGTGATTGGGAGTATCATAGGGGGGTGCACAATTGGCCCAGCGTCATCCGGGTTAGAGTTTGGCCTGTATAGACCGTCATTGTAAATAAGAATTTATTCTTTAACTGACTTGCCTAGTTAAATAAAAAAATGGATCTAGGTAAAAACCCTTTTGATTCCAGGTATAGCCCTTTTTGATTCCAGGTATAGCCCTTTTTGATTCCAGGTATAGCCCTTTTTGATTCCAGGTATAGCCCTTTTTGATTCCAGGTATAGCCCTTTTTGGTTCCAGGTAAAACCCTTTTGGTTTTCATGTAGAACCCTTTGTGGAAAGGGTTTTACATGGAACCCAAAACGGTTCTACATGGAACCAAAAGGGTTTTACCTGGAACCAAAAAGGGTTCTTCAAAATGTTATCCTGTGGGGACAGCCGAAGAACCTTTAAGGTTCTAGATATAACTTTTTTTCCTAAGAGGTAAGGCTGGTCTGAGCAGTTCTCTTCACGCTCTGGTCTTTTCCAATTAGCACCAGCAGCAAAACCTAATAACAGGCAACTTTGGCAAGAGACCACTCTGCCTGGACATACCTGACTGCTCTTCCCCCTGGTCAGCTCAATCTCACAGAGGACCGCACAGCCACCAATACCTGCCTCTCAAGCTCCGCTAACAGAACCCAAAAGTAGTCTAGCCTCACCAATGGCTTCAGTGCAAAAAGTTGGAAGAGTGGGCTTAGCTGTTTTTGGTCATTTGACACGTTGTGCTCTTTAGAGTAAGTCCCAGTGTGTTTTGCATACAGCAAGGCTAGGTGTGTGGTTTCCTTACATCAACACAGGCTGTTATGATTAAATCTGCTGTTACTGCCACTCACCTTCTGGCCCTCCCAGTCAGCCGGTCCTTGCCCTTGGCTTTACTGCTGACCACTGGAACATTTTTACCCCGCTTGTCTTTGCCCCCCAGCTGCTGACCTGGAGATGAAAACAAGCAAAGCTAAGAGAAACAGCAGAATAGTTCTCCATCATTGGCTGATTGGTTGCTTGTACTGAGGATTTAAATGATTCAGCTGCTGGTACACAGTATAAAGCATTCAAACTCACCCAGTGGATCAGCATTTGATTTGGGGTGACCCCTCTTTGCATTTCTTCCTCCTGGAAAATCAAACAAGTTCAACAATTATTGGGCATCACTGGAAATAAGACATACTTGATTATGGTCTGACTATTCCTCAGTGTTTGAGTTGAAAATAATTTACTAGAGTGAATTTCTCACCTCTGGCTGTAGGCCCCCTTTCTCTCTCCCTAGGAGATTTATCTGAAAACCTAAGAGACATTTAGTTTACAGTGAAATAATTAAAACCTAATACACAGCTGGGATGTTCCATTAACAGATGAACTACCAGATAACGAGGCCATGGTTTTGGTGTTAAAGTAAACAGACAAAATCTTACCTACCAGGGTTAATGAAGGGTCCAATGCATTTGGTTGGACATTTCTCAAGTATCTGTGTTGTTCCACTAACCTAACAATTTACATTCCATTACTTTCATTCAACAGCCATTTTCATTTCCAAGTAATCATTACATGCTGAGCTCAGAGCTAGAATGAGACATTGTACAGAGATGGCTGTGATATCTTGAGGTCATGTAGCTACAGATTTGAAATGCTCTCAATCAATGAGAGAAGATTTGAAATGGACAAGACGGCTGCTTACACATTGTTGGATTACTTAATGGAGCAAAAAATATATTTATTTTAATAGAGGTGCATTTTATACCTTCAAACAAACCACCTGCAACTGGACACAAACATTTTAGAAGATTCGTGTTTGGCCGAGTCGAGAATGACGATAGTATCGCCACGTCAAGGTTGGTTGAAAATTCTCTGCTCTACGCCAAACAGTAACTTTCCTGTAACGGCTAATGGAGAATCACGTTACAAATCTGTAGCTAGAGGTCACGATCCTACACTCCTCATTCATTGACAACATCTAAACTGCTGAATCAAAAAATATTTGTCCTACTCTAGTTAGTCGGAGGCCTTTTTTAAACCATGCCACAAAAGGAAAGGCATCCCAGCCCCAGCTAAAAGTATCCTATTATCTTGTCTCTTTAAAGTTTGATGCTTCTTTCTTCTAAACAGAACATTTATTTATCCAGCCACTGTACTGCTCACAGCACATCTGTTGTGTTTGAACAAGGAACAGAAAGAGGGGTTGTTCATATATTTAGCTCCTAAGCAGTAAGGACGCCACTGTGTGAAAGGACAGCGGCTCCATACATAGTAAAATACTGGGTTCCAAATTCAAATCATGTAACCTATATATAAGCAGATGTTTTCATTCCGTGGCGCTCAAGGCCTAAAACTGGCCTACTTTTATCCTTTCTCCATGGTTCCAAAACATTGCATGTCAGCTTGTTACAAACTTCTAGTGAAAGTGTCCAATGTCTAGCATAGCTGACAAAGGGAGAGGGTGGTAAGAGTACTAGGGAGAGGGTAGTTAGATGATAGGATAAATACCATTTCAAGATTTATCAAAGCCATTTTCTGAGAACGGCTCATAAACAGAGGTGATCCAATAAGGACGATACCTCAGAAGAGAACAAAAACATTTTTGCCAGGTCATTCAGTCTCCCTCTCTAATAGCGTTATTTGCCAGTCTCCAGCCAACATCATTACATTTGCTGTGACTTGTTATTTATGTCTTGTGACTTGATTGGATTAAGTCTTGTGACCGTGTGAAATCAGTATCATGGGATAGGGCTTGGTCCAAAATGTGGATCGCGTGAATACCTCCAACAACGGAAATCTTCCACCAGAGTAAATTAGCATTCTGAAAGTACCTAGTTTATACCACTATCTTCTCTGTGCAGACACCATTCTGCACTTCTTTAGAAAATTCAATGCAACCATTTCTAAGTTTAGAAGTACAGAAGATAGAAAGACTGAGATACAATCATTGTTCAATAGAGGAAGTAATAGAGAATGTAATCTGCTTGATGAGTGAATGAGTTAACGTTTTAGTTTAGTTACAATGACAAGAGAATGGCCTATTTTGCATGGTAAGAGATGAGATGTGTGGTAGTTAGCTGTAGTTGTTGTGAGAACAAGACCAGAAGACGAGCACATACAAAGGAGTACTCATTTTTTAATTGTAACATTAATTTATAATCGAAATGGAATTTGAGCACTCAGACATGCATCATGCAAACATAATAGCCAAACTGAAATGATTAACAGAGGAAACTAAAGTGAAGTGAAGTGCAAAGCAGCCAGGGATGGGAGTGGGCTTACATATTCTCTGTTTTGTCCATGTCCCATGCCCGCCTCCACTGGCCCTTGGCATTTTTGTGGCGCGCCAAGCGTTCACGGTCGATCTGCTCACGCTCCATCTTCCAGCACAAGTACTCCTGCTGCTCCACTTTAGACGTGGGGATGGTGAGGTCTGTGTCGCCCGCTGGGTCTAGCCTCTCAGACTCCTGCAAGGAGAACACAAGTACCAGTCATAGCTTAGTGCCAGTGGTGAAAACTGAAAAAGGCCTACCATGGTCAGATATCCAATCTGTACTTCGGCTGTGAGAGTAAGCTTTCTTCAAACACTTTGTGTGAGACAGTGGCAATACAGGTCAAAATAACAGCCTTATATAATAATTGGCCTTGGGTTGGTGAAGCCTCTGGGCAGTCCAGAAGATCAGAGGAACAGCAGGGGTCTGAGAGAACTGAACAAGTGCTCTTAGTTCAGACATAAAAGAGGTCATATCTGTAGATTGGATGAGCTTTCATCACATCATTGTGACTAGTCACCCGGGGTCCTAGAGTGCTACACTGTCTGAAGGCTTTCATCCAAGTTATCCTCTTGTTTCACTCATTAATATACTTCAAATTGAGAATCAGCCTGCCTGACCAGTGTTGGTAGTGGACATAGTGTGATGAGGTCTTCATGGGTCTAAAATGTTGGACGTGTTCCAAAATTGACCTGGGGCTTTCCCACCCGGACCCAATATGCATAAAAATGTTTTACACACACACTTTATTTACTGGAACTGATACAGCGTGAGAGGGAGAGAGGTGATGCTCTAGCAGGCGAGGGAGGAGCTGTACTGTGAGCAAGTGACACAGAGAGGTAGAGACGAGGGACAGTAACCAACCAAGCTGACTCGCGTTATAGTTGACTAACAGCTGCCATAGCTAGGCTATTATCAAATGATTACACAGTACCTGTCTTGACTGCATCAAAACCAAGAGAAGCTAGTTAAACTAGCTAATGTCAGCTAGCTAGGTTAATTGAGGCTGCAGTGCATGCGCTTTCTCATCCTAAAGTTACAAATAACAACAACTCCGCTCAGAATATAAAGTAGCAGCCTGCCTACCTGTGTGCTCTCAGCTTTGAATTCCATAATTTAAATTCCATTGATTAGATATCTCCTAACTTTTGCCACCATGGAGGCTCTATGACTTTAGACTGCTGTCGCATTCGGATCTGTACAGGCCCTTCCGGACAAGTCAGTTAAAATTACACATACCCAAGACCACTGACAATCATATCAGATCCGACCCAGACTCGTGAAATTATTTAGAATTCTGGATCTGGACCCGTTCTGGTCTCGGATCAGGTCTTGGGTATTCTGGTACAGCTGGATCCATGAAGACTTCTTGTGTGATGATACTGGCGGTAACGTAGCGTGATGATACTGGCGGTAACGTAGCTGGATGATACTGGCGGTAACGTAGCTGGATGATGCTAGCGGTAACGTAGCTGGATGATGCTAGCGGGAACATAGCGTGATGATGCTAGCGTGATGATGCTGCGGTAACGTAGCGTGATGATGCTAGCGGTAACGTAGCTGGATGATGCTAGCGGTAACATAGCGTGATGATGCTAGCGGTAACGTAGCGTGATGATGCTGCGGTAACGTAGCGTGATGATGCTAGCGGTAACGTAGCGTGATGATACTAGCGGTAACGTAGCGTGATGATACTAGCGGTAACGTAGCGTGATGATACTAGCGGTAACGTAGCGTGATGATACTAGCGGTAACGTAGCGTGATGATACTAGCGGTAACGTAGCGTGATGATACTAGTGGTAAGGCTTCCATGGCTGGCCAAACTAAACTGCTACTAATATGAGCTCTAAGAAATGCCCTTCACAACATTCTCAGGGACACAGGGATGTTGATGGATGTGCTTGTCACATGGCCCCAAAGATGCATCTCAAATATCAATAAACTCCTGTCTTTAGGGAGATTAGATGCTTGGCAACAGCAGGGTAAGGAAAAAGGCTGGAGCGTGTCATTGCTGAGAGTGTGTGCACTGTGCAGTTGAGGGGTGTGTCTCCTGAGAGTGTGTTGCTACAGACAAAATAACTTACACACTTCTCCAGAATCCAATGCTTTACACCACTCCAGCCGATGCTTGGCATTGCGCATGGTGATCTTAGGCTTGTGTGTGGCTGCTCGACCATGGAAACCCATTTCATGAGGCTCCTGACGAACAGTTATTGTGCTGACGTTGCTTCCAGGGGCAGTTTGGAACAAGATAATCAGTGTTGCAACCGAGGTCAGACGATTTTTACGCACTGTGCGCTTCAGCACTCGGCGGTCCAGATGTGTGAGCTTGTGTGGCCTACCACGGAACAGCTGTTGCACCTAGACGTTTCCACTTCAAGATAACAGCACTTATAGTTGACCAGGCCAGCTCTAGCAGGGCAGAAATTTGACTACTGACTTGTTGGAAAGGTGGCATCCTATGACGGTGTAACGTTGAAAGTCACTGAGCTCTTCAGTATGGGCCATTCTACTGCGAATGTTTGTTTGTGGAGATTGCATGGCTGTGTGCTCATTTTATACACCTGTCAGCATCAGGTGTGGCTAAAATATCAAAATCCACTCATTTGAAGGGGTGTCCACAAATGTTTGGCCATGTAGTGTAGATACTACTCTACAAACCAGGAGAAGCAATGTGTGGTTCCATTCATGTTCTTTCTGTGAAGGGTTTTTACGACTGGACAGGAGCAGTCAGGAGACAAGAATAATGGAGACCGACAGACAGACGAAAACCACTGATTGGGCACAGAGGGATAAACTAGGGACAGGCAGAAAGATGTTTTCCTCCACGGTGTGGACCAATCAGAGACAGGTAAACATGTGGCTCTCCTGCAGGCAGTATCGGGAACGTGGCATCCGTGATCATCTCTCGGTTTGCTTCTCCTCGCTCTTCTTTGTCTATTCTTCCCCGGTCCTGGGGGATGCAGGGGCCACAGGGGACGGCAAGTCTCACATGTTCTAACAGGCCTGCTCCCGCTGGCTCCTTCAAGCACACCACTAGTTAGCACTTTCAATTTCCTGCCTCTGCTGGGGCTCCCTCCCAGGGTTACAGGGGTTCAGGGAGGAGCAGCACACTGGCCAACAGAAAAAACCTGGGTCATATTCATTAGGGCATTGTAGCAAAACATTTTTCAACAGAAAATGAAAACAAGACTGATTGGACTTAAGTTCAATAGGTTTTATATTTATTATTCTATTTGGTGTCCATTGAATACCCTGGGCTCCGTCTTGTCTTGAACTGTATGACCATACTTATTCCGAAGCGGTGTTGGATACCTCCCAAAACAGAACAACTTCATATCTAGGCTATATCAGATCATAACTGCTAACATAGCTCTGATCATGTTCTTCTTATGCAACTCTGGCATCCAAAAACCAGCCACGATGGAAGAGGTTGCGTAACTCCATAGCATTCTCCACAGCCGGGCTGAGAACACACCAACGTAGTATACCCGAGTGGGACAAGAACAGCATCACTTGTCATGTGGCTCCTTCCTTGCGGGTAGGAGCGTTGGGCCAGTAACCGAAAGGTTGCTTGGTCGAATCCCCCTGAGCCGACAAGGTAAATATTTGTCATTCTGCCCCTGAGCAAGGCAGTTAACCCCCAAGAACAATTACTCCCCGGGCACCAATGATGTCGATTAAGGCAGCCCCCCGCACCTCTCGGATTCAGAGGGGTTGGGTTAAATGCGGAAGACACATTTCAGCTGAATGCATTCAGTTGTACAACTGACTACGTATCTCCCTTTCCTCTGAAGGCTCTGTTCCCTCCCTGCCTGCCTCCTGCTTCTGGGTGTTTATCACACTCCTGATCTGTTACCCTACCTGCCCTGCTCCTACCCTATATTTGACTGGCAACACTAACAGACCAAGAGCACAGGTGGCACATGGGGACAACTTACCAGAGGGGGGTGTAAGGGAGGGGGCGATACTTTTGTTTTGGGAAAGATGCAGTCTTCTTCAACTCCAAAGACCGGGAGTGTTGGAGTCTGTTTCTATATTTCCTTGGTTATGCAAATATGTGTTTATTAGATGACATTGCTCATTAAGAATATAATATTGCATTTCTATATACATATTTGGTTATGTGGCCTCTTATTATGGTCCTATAATTTGAATTAAAATATGGCACTTACGCCCTCTAGGCTCAATCAGTTGGAAGTACAGGTGGGCTTTCCCCAGATAGGTGCATATTGGGTATAAGGAGGGGAAGTAAGTGCCTACTAGTTATGGAAAATGTTTGTGATACTGGGATGGCATACATTTTCTGAACCATATACATTTTTACCCTGATCTTTCTTGTTTACCTGGAATATTGAAACCTTTGTTTGCCTTGCATTTAACATTTTGGGTTCCACAAATAAAACGTCAAGTTTGATTCATCGATTTCATTTGGATTCTTGGGTTTTCTAAAACAGATTTTGGATGTACGTCTCAAACGTGGAACTAGTTTTCCCACGGCTATTCAAAAGCCACCACATTTAAGTTCCACACTTTATAGATGTATCAAGTCACCTGGAGCAAATCAGCGCTGCCAACCAAAGAAACCGTGAGTACAGTACGGGTATAATTTTCAAGTTAAGCAACTTCTTTGTGATGTTGGTTTGGAAACATTGTCACAAGCTATTCAACTGTAAATGAACCATCCGTGCGATGGGAAGCTGTTAAGCGCTATTGGAAATGCACTGTTGATATTGAAGTGTGGAACTGAAAATTGTGAATGGAAATGGCAGGCACCCATTCTGAAGCTCTGGTGGAAAAAAAGTTGGAAAGGTGGATGGGAGCTCGACTAACAAAGAAAAATAATGCAATTCAAGCATTGATGGATGGTGGTGAAAATGATGACGTTGTCAGTAGTAACGTTAATGTGTTCAATGGTTAATTGGCTGAGTTTATGGAACTGTATGTGGCTGTGCATAATATATTGTCTGAAGAGGAAAGAGTCTGATCATGCTGATTGGTAGGAACAAAAATGATTGCTTTTCAAATGAGTTTAGATCAAGTGGGGTTTTGGTTGCATGGTAAAGGGAAAAAGGATTCACACCTGCTAAGTGTCATTGGTTCAGATGAAAGTGTCTCTGTTGTATCAGAAAGTGCATCCAAGTCGAAAAATGATTCAGAATTGCAAAGTGCCATTGGTCCACATGACAGTGCATCTGCTTTATCAAAAAAGTCACATGCATCCGGCACAAGGTCAAGTGATCAGGTGCTAGAATGAAAGCACAGTCTGAGTATGCTGCTTTGAAAGCTAAAGAGGCAGTTGTGGAAAATAATGTCCTTGATATGGAACAAACAAAAATAAAGGCAAATAGGGAATTTGTGCCAAAATGAAAGTTTAAGAGGAATGTGAAAAATCCTCTTGCACAGGCAAGGAAAAGTTAAATTGATGACAAAAGAAACTGGAATGAACGTGACCACCGCATCTGAAGCATTAATGCAAATTATGGCACAAAACCCTGCACCAACACCTAAAACACAGGGTTGGTGGCGCTGAGGAGGGCACGCGTTGTGCCGATTCCTGCTCAACTTTATGGCTATTTGAGTTAATTATTACTTTGTTTGCTCAGAATGTTTGTAATAATTTCCTAATACCGACAAACACTTCTGGATCATGAATCGGAAGCTACACACTTATGGCTTAGTCTCGCAGATCTGGAATAGTAGTTTCGCTACTTTGTTCCACGCACAGCGGGCTTACCTGTTCCCCCTGGCCGAGATGACCTAAAGCAAAGCATGCAACGAAGAGGAGGAAAAGCGAGGCTGAAAAGACGTGCTACATGGCCTACTTTTCCTAGTATCCTGATGGCTAATGTCCAATTGCTGGAATTGTATTACTTTGAACTGAGCAAGTCTTCAATCGCAGCAGGATATCAGAGAATGCCGTGTCTGTATTTACTGAGACGTGCCTTACGGACAATACACTCGTCTGCCAGACAGCTTCACCATACTCCGAATGGATCGAACAGCGGCTTCTGGTAAGACTTGGGGGGGTTGGGGGATGTTTCCTCAAACAATTTCTGGTGTACCGAAGTTGAAAACATTGCAAGCTCCTGTTCACCTGACCTGGAGTTTCTGACGATAAAATGCCGACCCCACTATATGCAGAGGGAATTCACATCTGTTATTATCACAGCTGTGTACATACCGCCACAAGCAAACACCAATGGTGGCACTCAGTGTATTGTACAAGAATATTAGAAGAATCCTCTCAACCAGAAGCAGTCTAAGACATGTATCCTGCCCCACAAGAGGATCCGGCGTGCTTGACCATGTATACACAAACATTTGTGACACGTACAAATCCACCCCCCGGCCCCACTTCAGCCAATCAGATCACGTCTCTCTGTTCCTATTCTCCACCAACAAGCAGCAACTCACGAAGGAGCCACCAACTCAGACAGTAGTGAGGCCCTAGACAGAGGCAGTCTCAATACTGAGGGATTGTTTTGAGAATACTGATTTGGAATATGTGACCCACCACCTGGATTCGGTCCTATGTAACAACATTTAAAATTTTGTTTTGTATAAAAAGTAGACTCATGGCTAGAAAATGTTATATTATACACTGCAGTTGAGGAACAATGGGAAAATAATTCTGCTTTTAAAGTTGATAAACTTGTAACCCCACTTGAGAAAATGGCCCCGTGAGTGTTTTACATTTACGTCATTTAGCAGACGCTCTTATCCAGAGCGACTTAAATTGGTTTTGGCACACCTACTGGAGAACTCTTCTTTGTCGACAGCCATTCAGCATCGTTCACACCCTGCAAATTGGTCCGATATCTCTTACTCCTCGTCAGAAGAGGACAATTTGCACATTAATATGTAAAACTGAACACTACAAAATAACAAAGTGAAAGAACAAACGAAAATCGAAACAGTCCCGTATGGTACAGACACCGGAAACAATCACCCACAACTCAAAAGTGAAACCAGGCTACCTAAGTATGGTTCTCAATCAGGGACAACGATTGGCAGCTGCCTCTAATTGAGAACCATACCAGGCCAAACACAGAAATCCCAAATCATAGAAAAAGGAACATAGACAACCCACCCCACTCACGCCCTGACCATACTAAAACAAAGACATAACAAAAGAACTAAGGTCAGAACGTGACACTTAAGCCTTAACCCCATCCATCTCTTTAAGGATTAACAGTGTAGTAAACAACCAAAGATTTCAAGACTAAAAGTTTTAATTTTACCTTTTTTTAACTAGGCAAGTCAGTTAAGAACAAATTCTTATTTTCAATGACAGCCTAGGAACAGTGGGTTAACTGCCTGTTCAGGGGTAGAACAACAGATTTGTACATTGTCAGCTCGGGGATTTGAACTTGCAACCTTCCGGTTACTAGTCCAACGCTCTAAACGCTAAGCTATCCTGCCACCCCAGTGATGAAAGTAGTAGTAAAAATGCACTTTATTTTATTTTATTTTGTCCTTAGCCTATATCCACTGCTTAATTTGTAAATCGGTAGGTGCCGGAACAAAAAAGTGAGCGTGAGAGGAAGGTGACTTGGAGAGCTCTGAGGCACCAGAACATCACCTTTATAGTAAAGCATTGTATGCATATTGTCGCATTTGTATAGTGGTCTAGACTATAGCAGTAGAGCAGAGGGGCTTGCAGAATTTCTTTTGTAGCCTAGGGTGTGGGAAAAATTGGGCCTTTTTATAAACGCATTTCATGCAATTCTATGTAATTTTACATGACTGGAGACTTTAGCAGAATCTCTTTTAATACCGCACAAATGATTGAAATGTCAGGCTACTTTGACACTGACAAACTGAGAATAAAAAAACAACAACCTCGTCTTCAATCCATCAATAGCCTAGGTATGTGTGTGTGGAGGAGACACCCAAACTACACAATATGAGGAGGAAATTATAGTCTTAAGCCTAGTCCTAAACTTTCCAGTTTCAATGACTCACCCAATGATGCGCAGCTCACTCACCTGCGATGGCCGATGTGCTCATGGCAAAAGTCTCTCGCTCTCGTTTTAGTTTGTAAAAACAATGCTGTTCGCTCAATAGGCCTATTTGTAAGTTGATAAAATAGTTGCATAGCCTACAGACAGATATGTATTTTTGTTTCAGCAGGGGCCATTTGCTTTCCAACCTGTGCTATCCCACGATTGTATTTGAAATATTGCAAAAAGGCCTGTTTTGGCTGCATGCTGTTCACCGACATTTACCATTCGTTCCCAGGGTAGCCTAGTGGTTAGAGTGTTGGACTAGTAACCGAAAGGTTGCAAGTTCATATCCCCGACAAGGTACAAATCTGTCGTTCTTCCCCTGAACAGGCAGTTAACCCACTGTTCCTAGGCCGTCATTGAAAATAAGAATTTGTTCTTAAATGACTTTCCTAGTTAAGTAAAATAAAATAAACTGTAGGTAACCTTGTGATTGGGCTACACACAATACACTGCTAGGCCATTTAAAAAAAAAAGCTATTGATCCCATATGTCTAAATTATAGGCCTACTGCTGGTGTAGTATTCTGAATTATGTTATTTCTGAACAGACAGCAGTAATTCTAGAACTTTGGCAAATGTATTTACATTTATCAGGGGTGATACAGCACCACCACATCTATTCACATGACTATGATTCTATAAAGAAATACATTCAGTACAACTCTGGAGAGATGGTAGTTGCAGGCTCAAGTCTATCAGAGCAGAGCGAGGGAAAGAGCTCATAGAAAGTGAATCTCTGGTTCTGTGAGACATACAGGCATGCTTTTCTCTCACACCACAGTAACTGCTACGAGTTGGTCTCCAGGCTACAATGTTGCTCAAACCATATACCCCGACTTACCCAACCCAAATCAAATCTTAGAATATCAGGCTCAATATCATTCTTAGAATATCATATATGTTTTCACATTAGGCAACGTTTTTTAGGGGGCAGGATAATTACAGAGGTGGAAACTCAAATTAATGCTGGTTGCTTTTATTTGAATTTTTACATTGCAAACAGTGAACATTTATTTGTCATACCACGTGAGGTACAGGAATCTCGCAAATAGGTTCCGGAACGAAACAGTCCAAAACTGAGAACTGCCTATATCCTAAAAAAACAAGCTCCGACTGGGGAAAAAATAATTGAACTGTCATCCAACTCAGAATTCCAACTCGAGAAACCGGGCTTCTTTCTAGAGCTCCGACTTTTCCGACCTGAAGATCACTGACGTCATGCTTTGACCTCGTATTTTTTCCGAGTTCCCAGTTGTTTTCAATGCATCAATACTACCATGGAGGAAGCTAAAGCTAACAACTAGGTTCAATGTTAGCTAGCTAGCTAACATTAGGCTATATCTAGCAATATAAATGGGTTTCTGAGAAACGAATAGTATTACTACACAGATCAAACAAGCAATGTTAGCTAGCGAGCCAGCCAGCTAATGTTAGCGAGCTAGCTAACAGTATCCTTTAACTTGCAATGAAAACAACTTTCTCACAAATTAGAAACGTTTAATATCTGAAAATGTAGTGAGATTCTTACCCGTATGCATGGATGAACGCTTCTCTCCCTCTGTCATGGATGCCATGGTTGCCCTTAGTTTGAAGATGTAATCCGGAGTGAGGTATTTTACACAACAGCCTTTGTTGTGTTCTCTTTTTGGACTCTCTCCGGATTTTGGCAATCTTGCTGCTTCCACCGGCATTCCACTGATTTCAAAACTGTCAACTTCTTCCGTGACAATGACACCGTTTCTTCACCACCATTGTCATCAAAAGACTCTACAATGTCTGATTCAATGAGAATGTTTTTACCTAAATCAGGGATTTCCTTATTCCTCTGATTCATTTTCAGAGTCCGAGAGTGTCAGCATGGCACGATCATCATCCAACTTTTTTCCACTGAGCTATGTTGATAGCGCTACTAACTTCAGGGCAGCATTGTTGAGAGCAGTAGCAAAACGTTCAGTTGTAAAAATTAAAAGCTGCAGTAGAAAGGATTATCCACACAAACTGAGCATCTCATGTTATAGACAGAAGCACGCTAAATGGCAGACCAATCTGAGTTCATCTCTAGGCATGTCCAGCCCACCCATAATCTCAGCCAATCATGGCTAGTGGCTAAACCAACTAGGCTCAAAATTTAACAATTGTATTCGTATTTACAGATGGCATACAAGTTTGTTATTAAGGCACATGAAAGTTCACATGTTCCAGAAGGTATTTCTGCAACAAAAAAAACATTTTGAAAGAAGAAAAAAACTTCAAATGCTACTCCTGTGAAATAGTAAGGTGCAAACGGGTCAAATACAGTGCATTCAGAAAGTAGTCAGACCCTTTTAATTTTTTTTACATTACAGCCTGATTCTAAAAATGCATTAAATTAATTGTTTTCCTCGTCAATCTACACACAATACCCCATAATGATAAAGTGAAAACCAAACTTGTTTTTGCGTGGATTCCTCATCTCGGTTACCTTTTAACAGCTAGGACCGCTATTTCTTGACCCGGAATCCCGCTTAACAGACAGGTTGAAGCCTGCTTGACAGAGATGCTAAGCTGTTAGCCATCAAGCTAATTAATTTGGTACCAGATGAGTTTTGCAATGGAGCCCTCTTTGTCTGGAGAAATAAACAAACAGTTCCAGTGCTGTAGGAGCTGTATCTACTACGCTTTGTTTCAGGACAAACCGGATCACTCAGAGTTCCAATGCAATTATTTACTTGCCAGGGATTATAGGCTTGAGGTGGCTTTCTTGATCACGCAGGTCGTCAGCCTACATAAGAAACTGGGGAAAACACAGAGTGGAATGTTTACATTTTATACGCCGGTGGCTGGACGACATTCACGCTTGTTGGATGCATCTCTGCCTTGCTATCCGACTGATCGATGTTGCCCGGAGCTCCCCCATCTGATAGCGGAGTCGAAGGAGCACAGCAAGAGGAGCAAGGCAATCAATGATGGTCGCATGTCACGAGCCGTGGAAGCCAAAGACAGCGGCCTCCCACAAAGCAGTCTACACTCCCAACGAGAGGCCCGGGGCGGATACAAACAATGAATAGTTTAGACGTCCTGGAGCCTGATCTTCTTGCACCTTCGTCGCTGGGGTTGCCGGTGTCTGCGGCCGCAGTGCATACTACTACAATTTCAAAGTCGATGTCGGCAACCTTCCATCCCTGCTCTGGATCAAGCAGGGCTTCTCCATCTGTTGGAGGACTGCACCAGGAGCCGGGAGCAACGGGCTCAAGTTATCCTGCCTCTCGCCCATCCATAAAGGGTTCTCCAAATCCTGTGAAGCGTGGGAGTGGGTGGATTTCCTCGTCATTCTCGCCAGATATGATTTTGGGTAGTTCCTTGGTAAGAAATGTGACCATTCCTGGTGCAAAAACAACGTCCTACCCCGGAGCTCAGGTAAAATACATTACTAAGCTGCTCCCGAATGTACTACGTCAGGACATTGAAATTGATCCTATCGTAGTCCATGTGGGTTTAAATTACATTATGAAGGGCAGCTCTGAACAGTTGAAACTGGATTTTAAAGAGTCTGCTAGACACTAACAAAATACCCATCATATCTGGCCCTGTGCCGCCTCTGAATTGTGGCATTGAACACTTTAGCAGGATTCTCTCTCTTCACAAATGGCTACGTGATTATTGCAACTCAATGCGTGTAACTTTTGTTGACAATTTCGATAACTTTTGGAAACAAAACACATTTTTTATAAGGATCTCAATAATTTGGGTTCCTGGACCGTTTCAGAGCATTATAAGACTGTGTTGAGACAATGGCTTATCAATGACCCAAGCCCAGCTCAGCTAATCCCTACCATTGTGACGCAGAGTTGTCATAATGCTTCAGCAAATGTACATTACCAGGGGCGTTGGTAGACAGAATGTAAGTAACCTAATTAATGCCTCTCTTAACTGTCCTGAATGCCTCTGCTGATCCTACAGCTATAGTATGCAGTAATCATGTGCCTATGAACCAGATTTATACTGCTGGCACTGAGCCGGTGTGCCCTAGGAGGAAGTTCACTGTTTGCAGTTCACCCTGCACTAACATAAATAACATGAGCGTATCTACTTCTGCTAAGCTTCCCAGTAAAGCAATAAAAATAAGTAAGCATCCTTAGAGGAAAAGTGATCAAAATAGCCCAAGTTAACATGTGTAGCTTAAGAAACAAGGTTTATGAAATCAATAATTTGCTAGTAAAAGATGACATTCATATTCTGACTCTCGAACTCACTTAGATAATACCTTTGATGATACAGTGGTAGCAATACAAGGTTATAACATTTACAGAAAATATATAAATGCCAATGGCGGAGGTGTTGCTGTTTATAATCAGAACCACATCCTGTAAAGATTAGATAGGATCTCATGTTAAATACTGCCTCTCCTAAAGCCCATTCTGGTGGGAAGCTGCTATAGACCACCAAGTGTTAACACTCAGTATCTGGATAACATGTGTGAAATGCTTGATAATGTATGTAATATCAGAGGTATCTTTTCTGGATTATTTTAAATATTGACTGGCTTTTATCAAGCTGCCCACTCAAGAAAAAGATTCAAACTGTAACCAGTGCCTGCAACCTGGTTCAGGTTATCAGTCAACCTACCAGGGTAGTTACAAACAGCACAGGGATGAAATCATGAACATGTATTGATCACATCTTTACTAAGGCTGCAGAAATTTGCTTGAGAGCAGAATCCAGATCCATCAGATGTAGTGAGCACAATACAGTAGCCATATCTAGGAAAAAACAGATTTCCAAAGGCTGGGCCTAATATAGAGTATATGAGGTAATACGATACGTTTTATAGTGATTCCTATGTTATTGATGTAAAGAATATTTGCCAGCAACAAACGCTGACACTACACAGACAAGTATATATTGTAATTTTGAATTCCTTAAAGTGAGTGTGTGTCACGTTCTGACCTTAGTTATTTTGTTATGTCTTTGTTTTAGTATGGTCAGGGCGTGAGTTGGGTGGGTTGTCTATGTTCCTTTTTCTATGTTTTGGGATTTCTGTGTTTGGCCTGGTATGGTTCTCAATCAGAGGCAGCTGTCAATCGTTGTCCCTGATTGAGAACCATACTTAGGTAGCCTGGTTTCATTTTTGAGTTGTGGGTGATTGTTTTCCATGTCAGTGTTTGATCCACACGAAACTGTTTCGGTTTTGTTATTTCACGTTGTCGTTTATTGTTTTGTTCAGTGTTCATTATTCTTATTATACAATATGGACACTTACCACGCTGCGCATTGGTCCTCCGATCCTTCCTACTACTCCTCCTCGTAAGAGGATTTGTGACGCATTCAGCTCGTGGGGCACGTAACTGGTCTGGTAGAGTCTAACCATTTGCAACATCTGGCTTACACCGTATTCTGCTTGGTCTAATGTGAAAGGGGTTTTATGCACGATGGTAAAAGCGGGCGTTCCATGACGCCGACATAATGTCTGTGCTCATGTGGGTGTGGTCACTGACTGGGTAGAACATTTATGAAAAACTATTCTCATTTAGAAGGCTAAAATCACATTTCATCTTATCACAAATAGTTTCATATTTAATCATATGAGTTCCACAACATTTAGATGTAAACCTGACAACTTGGAAATGTACACTTTCAGAGATAGTTATGTTGTTCTATCGTCTTTAATGACATCTCAAAATTAAGATTTGTTATTTAAATACCCACGGACAATTCCAAATGTTTGGATTACAGAAATACTGTTTCATTATCCAATATTGGATGTTACAGTACTATAAAATAATTCTCTCTGTTGTAAAAGAGAGAATTATTTCTGCAGAGTGGGAGAGAAAGTTCCTGCAAGGTATTTAAGACCATCATAAAATGGCCACCTTCCACCCCCCTCCTCTCTGGTGGGAGAGAGAGGGGCTCTCTCTGATCCTCACACAGGAGGGAAGGTCATGACACTATCAACCAACGGGGTTTGACAACTTGGATGGAAAATTGAGGATAATAGCGGACGATATTGCCACTCCTATTTGCCATATTTTCAATTTAAGCCTTCTAGAAAGTGTGAACCCCCAGAATTGGAGGGAATCAAAAGTCATTCCGCTACCTAAGAATAGTAAAGCCCCCTTAACTGGCTTAAAGAGCTGACCAATCAGCCTGTTACCAACCCTTAAAGTTGGAAAAAAATGTTTGATCAGATACAATGTTATTTTACAGAAAACAAATTGACAGGGTTAGGGTTAGAGACTTTCAGCACGCTGATTGGGAAGGACATTCAACAAGCACAGGTCACTTACACAAATGACTGATGATTGGTTGAGAGAAATTGATGATACAAATATTATGGGGGCTGTTATGCTTCAGTGCAACTTTTGACAATCATAGTTTGCTGCTGGAAAAATGTATGTGTTGACTACACCCACTGCTATATTGTGGATAAAGAGTTACCTGTCTAACAGACACAAAGGGTGTTCTTCAACGGAAGCCTCTCCAACATAATCCAGGTAGAATCAGGAATTCCCCAGGGCAGCTGTCTAGACCCATTACTTGTTTCAATCTTTACTAATGACATGCCACAGGCTTTGAGTAAAGACAGTGTGTCTATGTATGCAGATGACTCAACACTACACATGTCAGCTACTACAGTGACTGAAATGACTGCAACAGTTAACTTCTTATGGGCAGGTGGGACGGTAGCATCCCACCTCGACAACATCTGGTGAAATTGCAGAGCGCGAAATTCAAACTATAGAATTATAAATATTTAACTTTCATAAAATCACAAGTGTAATACATCAAAGTAAAGCTTACCTTCTTGTTAATCCAGCCGCTGTGTCAGATTTCAAAAAGGCTTTATGACTAAAGCACACCATGCGATTATCTGAGGACAGCGCCCCGCATAAAAAAGCATGAAAAACATATTTCAACCAGGCAGGTGCGCCACGAAAGTCAGAAATAGCGATATAATAAATGCCTTACCTTTGATGATCTTCTTCTTTTGGCACTCCAAAAGGTTCCCAGATACATCACAAATGGTCCTTTTGTTCGATAATGTCCTTCTTTATATCCATAAAAACTCAGTTTAGCTGGCATGCTTCAGTCAATAATCCATCCAGTTTCCCTCCATCAAAATGCATACAAAATGAATCCCAAACATTACAAATAAACTTTTCCAAACAAGTCAAACAACGTTTATAATCAAACCTTAGGTACCCTAATACGTAAATAAACTATAACATTTAAGACGGAGAATCGTTATTGTCTTTACCGGAGAAAAATACCAAAGAACGTGCTCTCTTCCAAGCGCTTGGAAACACTACAGCCAAGATGGGAGCCACCTAGAAAAACTACAATTTCTGGCTCATTTTTCGATAAACCAGCATGAGACTATTTCTAAAGACTGTTGACATCTAGTGGAAGCCCTAGGAACTGCAATCTGGGAGGATTTCGCCTTGTAATAAAAGTGATAGACATTGAAAAGAGTAACCCAATAACCGTAACCCACTGTTCCTAGGCCGTCATTGAAAATAAATAAGAATAAGAATGTGTTCCTATTTTGGTCAAATAAATAAATGCAATTATTTTGGGGGGAGGGATGGTTTGTCCTTGGGGTTTCGCCTATCCTAGCTTCTGGGCCTGAGTAACAGGCAGTTTACTTTGGGCATGCTTTTCATCCGGACGTAAAAATACTGCCCCATACCCAAGAGAGGTTAACAAAGAGTTGCAGTTAGTTTCAGAATGGATGGCAAGGAATAAATAAATAAATAAATTATTTCTAAAACTAAAAGCACTGTATTTGGGAGAAATCATTGACTAAACTAAATCGTGGAAATTGAGAAAGTTGAGGTGACTAAACTGCTTGGAGAAAAGCTGGATTGTAAACTATCATGGTCAAAACATAATACAACAGTAGCTAAGATGGGGAGAAGTTTGTCCATAATAAAGCGCTTCTCTGCCTTCTTAACAGCACTATCAACAAGGCAGGTCCTACAGGATCTGTTCAGTCATGGTCAGGTGCCACAAAAAGGGACTTAGGAAAATTGCTTTTGTCTCAGAACAGGGCAGGACGGCTGGCCCTTGGATGTATACAGAGGGCTAATATTAATAATATGCATGTCAATATCTCCTGGCTCAAAATGGAGGAGAGATTGACTTCATCACTACTTGAATTTATGAGAGATAGGAATTTATGACATGTTGAATGCACCGAGCTGTCTATTTGAACTACTGGTGCACAGCTCGGACACCGATACATACCCCACAATACATACCACAGGAGGTCTCTTCACAGTCCCCAAGTCCAGAACAGACTATGGAAGACTCATAGTACTACATAGAGCCATGGTTACATTGAACTCTATACCACATCAAGTAACTGATGCAAGTACTAAAATTTGATTTAAAAAAACTGATTAAAAATACCCCTTATGGAACAGCGGGGACTGTGAAGCCACACAGACATACACACCCACACACGATAACATATGCACTATACACACATGGATTTCTGTACTGTAGATTTGTGGTAGTGGTGGAGTAGGGGCCTGTTATGAAATCTGCGAATTAATTATAATGTATTTAAAAGTGAATAAACGGCCTTAATTTTGCTGGACCCCAGGAAGAGTAGTTGGGGATGCATAATAAATACAAAACAGGTTTTTAGACATGTTTGAAAATGCATTAAAATAAAAAAACAGATACCTTATGTAAATAAGTATTCAGACACTTTGGTATGAGACTCGAAATAGAGCTCATGTGAGTCCATTTCCATTGATCATCCTTGAGATGATTTCACAACTTGAGGAGTGGAGTCCATGTGGAGTCCACATTCAATTGATTGGACATGATTTGGAAAGGCGCACACACCTGTCTACATGTACAGTTGAAGTCGGAAGTTTACATACACCTTAGCCAAATACATTTAAACTTAGTTTTTCACAATTCCTGACATTTAATCCTAATAAAAATTCTGTCTTAGGCCAGTTAGTATCACCACTTTATTTTAAGAATGTGAAATGTCAGAATAATAGTAGAGAGAATGATTTATTTCAGCTTTTATTTCTTTCATCACATTGGGTCAGTTGGTCAGAAGTTTACATACACGCAATTAGTATTTGGTAGCATTGCCTTTAAATTGTTTAACTTGGGTCAAACGTTTCAGGTAGCCTTCCACAAGCTTCCCACAATAAGTTGGGTGAATATTTGCCCATTCCTCCTGAGCTGGTGTAACAGTCAGGTTTGTAGGCCTCCTTTCTCGCACACGCTTTTTCAGTTCTGTCAACAAATTTTCTATAGGATTGAGGGTTTGTGATGGCCACTCCAATACCTTGACTTTGTTGTCCCCAAGTATGCTTGGGGTCATTGTCCATTTGGAAGATCCATTTGCGACCAAGCTTTAACTTCCTGACTGATGTCCTGAGATGTTGCTTCAATATATCCACATACATTTGCTTGCTCATGATGCCATTTATTTTGTGATGTGCACCAGTCCCTCCTGCAGCGAAGCATCCCCACAACATGATACTGCCACCCCCGTGCTTCACGTTTGGATGGTGTTATTCAGCTTGCAAGCCTCCCCCTTTTTCCTCCAAACATAACGATGGTCATTATGGCCAAACAGTTCTATTTGTGTTTCATCAGACCAGAGGACATTTCTCTAAAAAGTACCATCTTTGTCCCTATGTGCAGTTGCAAACCGTATTCTGGCTTTTTTATGGCGGTTTTGGAGCAGTGGCTTCTTCCTTGCTGAGCAGCCTTTCAGGTTATGTCGATTTAGGACTCGTTTTACTGTGGATATAGATACTTTTGTACCTGTTTCCTCAAGCATCTTAAATAGGTCCTTTGCTGTTATTCTGGGATTGATTTGCACTTTTCGCACAAAAGTACGTTCATCTCTAGGAGACAGAACGTGTCTCCTTCCTGAGCGGTATGACGGCTGCGAGGTCCCATGGTGTTTATACTTGCATACTATTGTTTGTACAGATGAACTTGGTACCTTCAGGCATTTGGAAATTGCTCCCAAGGATGAACCAGACTGGTGGAGGTCTACAATTTGTTCTGAGGGCTTGGCTGATTTCTTTGGATTTTTCCATGATGTCAAGCAAATAGGCACTGAGTTTGAAGGTAGGCCTTGAAATAAATCCACAGGTACACCTCCAATTGACTCAAATGATGTCAATTAGCCTATCAGAAGCTTCTAAAGCCATGACATCATTTTCTGGAATTTCCCAAGCTGTTTAAAGGCACAGTCAACTTAGTGTATGTAAACTTCTGACCCACTGGAATTGTGATACAGTGAATTATAAGTGAAATAATCTGTCTGTAAACAATTGTTGGAAAAATGACTTGTGTCATGCACAAAGTAGATGTCCTAACTGACTTGCCAAAACTATAGTTTGTTAACAAGACATTTGTGGAGTGGTTGAAAAACGAGTTTTAATAACTCCTAAGTAAGTGTATGTAAACTTCCGACTTCAACTGTATATAAGGTCCCACAGTTGACAGTGCATGCCAGAGCAAAAACCAAGCAATGAAGTCGAAGGAATTGTCAGTAGAGCTCCGATGCAAGATTGTTTCTACACAGTGCTTCTACATCTGCATTGCTTGCTGTTTGGGATTTTCGGCTGGGTTTCTGTATAACACGTTATGACATCTGCTGTTGTATAAATACATGTGATTGATTTGAAATTTGATTGTTTTGAGGCACAGATCTGGGGAAGGGTACCAAAACATTTCTGCAGCATTGAAGGTCCCCAAGAACATAGTGGCTTCCATCATTCTTAAATGGAAGAAGTTTGGAACTACCAAGACTCTTCTTAGAGCTTGCCGTCCAGGCAAACTGAGCAATCAGAGGAGAAGGGCCTTGGTCAGGGAGGTGACCAAGAACCCGATGGTCACTTTGACAGAGCTCCAGAGTTCCTCTGTTGCGATGGGAGAACCTTCCAGAAGGACAATCATCTCTGCAACACTCCACCAATCAGGCCTTTTTGGTATTGGCCAGACGGACGCACATCAGTAAAATGCACATGACAGCCCGCTTGGAGTTTGCCAAAAGACACCTAAAGGACTCTCAGACCATGAGAAACAAGATTCTCTGGCCTGATGAAACCAAGATGGAACTCTTTGGCATGAATGACAAGTATCATGTATGGAGGAAACCTGGCACCATCCATTCACCTACAGTGAAGCACAGTGGTGGCAGCATCATGCTGTGGGGATGTTTTCCAGCGGCAGGGACAGAGACAGTCAGGATTGAGGAAAAAAATGAATGGAGCAAAGTACAGAGAGATCCATTACTAGTCTCTCAAAGCACTTCATGATAACAGAAGTGAGTGCTACGGGCCAACAGTCATTTAGTTCAGTTACCTTAGCTATCTTGGGAACAAGAACAATGGTGGACATATTGAAGCATGTGGGGGCAACAGACTGGGATAGGGATTGATTAAAAATATCCATAAACACACCAGCCAGCTGGTCTGCGCATGCTCTGAGGATGCAGCAAGCGATGCCATCTGGGTCAGCAGCCTTGTGAGGGTTAACACGTTTAAAAGTTTTACTCACGCCAGCCATGGAGAAAGAGCCCACAGTCTTTGGTAGTTGGTGGTACTGTATTGTCCTCAAAGCGCGCAAAGAAATTGTTTATTTTTTCTGGAAGCAAGACGTCAATATCCACGACGGGGCTGGTTTTCTTTTTGTAATCCGTGATTGTCTGTCTGTAGACACGGTCACATACGTCTTGAATTGCAACTCCACTTTGTCTCTATACTGACACTTGTTTGATTGCCTTATGGAGGGAATAACTACACTGTTTGAATTTGGCCACATTCCCAATTGCCTTGCCATGATTAATTTCGGCGGTACGTGCTTTCAGTTTTGTGCAAATGCTGCCATCAATGCACGGTTTCTGTTAAGGAAGGTTTTAATAGTCATAGTGGGTACAACATCTCCTATACACTTCCTTATAAACTCAATCACCGAGTCAGCATATACGTTATCTGAGGCTACCCGGAACATATCCCAGTCCACGTGATTGAAGCGTGGAATCCTATTGGTCAGACCAGCGTTGGATAGACCTAAGCACGGGCGACAAGAAGGAGTCATGGTCAGATTTGCCAAAAGGAGGGCGGGGGAGGGCCTTGTATGCATCGTGGAAGTTAGAGTAGCAATGGTCGAGAGTGTTACTCGCTCGTGTACTGCAATCGATATGCTGATAGAATTTAGGTAGCCTTGTTCTCAAATTAGCTGTATTAAAATCCCCAGCTACAATAAATGCAATCTCAGGATATATGGTTTCCAGTTTGCATAAAGTTCAGTGAAGTTCCTTGATGGCAGTCTTGGTATCATCTTGCGGAGGGATATACACGGCTGTGACAATAACGGAGGAGAGTTCTCTTGGGAGATAATACGGTCGGCATTTGATTGTGAGGAATTCTAGTTGAGGTGAACAAAAGGGATTGAGTTCCTGTATGTTGTTACAATTACACCATGAGTCGTTAATCGTGAATCATCCACCCCTGCCCTTTTTCTTCCCGGAACGATGTTTATTCCTGTCGGTGTGATAAACTGAAAATCCCGTTGGCTGTATTGACTCCAACAGCATGTCCCAAGCTAGCCATGTTTCTGTGAAACATTGTTACAATCCCAGATATCTCTTTGGAAATCAACTCTTGCCCTAATTGCCTCCTTTGTTAACTTGGGTCTGGACATTAGCGAGTAATATACTCGGAAGCGGTGGGTGGTGTGCACGCATTGGAAGCCTCACTTGAAGACTGCTTACAACACCTTCTCCTCCGGCGGTTGTTTTGCGTCGGCCTCTAGAATCAGTTTGAATGCCTTGGGAGATGCAGACAAAGGATCCGCTTTGGGAAAGTCATATTCCTGGTCGTAGTGCTCGTTGTGCTGGTAATTTGACGTCTCTCTGATATCCAATAGTTCTTCCCGGCTGTATGTAATAACACTTAAGGTTTTCTGGGATAACAATGTAAGAAATTATAAATAAAAAAAATCATTATTCATTCATTAGGAAATGTTGATGTTGTAGCCACAATAACAATCCGGACATACACCAACCAAAAACCCTGGATGAATGGAGATATCCATACAATGCTGAGTGACCGAACTGCAGCATTCAATGTCAGCAGAACGAACTCCGATGACTCTGTGGCACACGTCGCATACAAGGTAAGCAGGAACGATCTCCGCAAATCGATTAGGGATGCAAAAAGACAATACAGACTCAAACTTGGCTAAGTGCTGATGTTCGACAACTCCAACTCGTGTCGCATGTGGCAAGGATTACAGACTATCACAGACTACAAATGCAAATCCAGCTGTGCCGTGACACCAAGCCTCCCTCACAGTCAAGCTTGACACATTCTATGCTCGCTTCAAGGCAGAAAATACGGAGCCATCCAAGACAACTCCGACCCGACCAAGTGTTTTCACTCTCTGATGCTGCTTGCCCAGATGGCATCCCTGGCCGCTCCTCAGAGTGTGTCCTAACCAGCTGGTGGATGGCTTTTCAGACATCTTCAAACTGTCCTTGTCCCAGGCTGTAGTCCCCACCTGCTCTAAGGAGACCACCATTGTCCCAGTGCCCAAGAAAAACAAGGTGACATGCCAAAGTGACTATTACCCTGTCGCACTCACCTTGGTCATCATGAAGGGCTTTGAGAGGCTTATCATGGCCCACATCAAGGCCAGCATGCCAGGCACACTGGAACCATGCCAATTTTCCTACCGCTCCAACAGTTCCACGGAAGATTCTATTTCCATTGCTATTCACATAGTCGTAACACATCTGGACAAGAGGAACACCTATGTGAGAGTGCTGTTCATTGACTACAGTTCAGCATTCAACACTATTGTTCCAGCCAAGCTCGACACCAAGCTCAGTGCCCTGGGTCTGGAAACCACCTCTGGAACTGAATCCTGGACTTCCTGATGGGTAGACCACATGCTGTAAGGATTGGCAACAACACCTCCACACTGACTCTTAACACAAGGGCCCCCCAGGGGTGTGTCCTCAGTCCTCTGCTGTACTCAACAACTGCGTGGCTTTGCACGACACCAACACCATCATCAAGTTTGATGATGACACCACAGTTGGGGGGTGATAACCACCCATGACGAGTCAGCCTATAGGGAGGAGGTAAGTGAACTGGCATTGTGGTATCATGATAACAACCTCCCCCTCAACGTCAGCAAAACAAAGGAGTTGATTGCTGACTTCAGAAAGCAGAGAGGAAGCATGCCCCGATAAACATCAACGGGACTGCAGTAGAGAGACTCACAAGTTTTAAGTTCCTCTGGGTCCACATCACTGAGGACTTGTCATGGACCAACAACACCACCACTCTTGAGAGTGCATCGGTGTCTCTACTTCCTATGGTGGCGGAAGAAATTTGACATGCTTCCCCGGGTCCTCTCCAAATACTACCGCTGCACGAAGGAGAGCATCCTGACCGGTTGTATCGCAGCCTGGTATGGGAATTGCTTCATCCACAACCTCAAGGCCTTACAGTGAGTGGTGAAGACGGCCTAGTACATCACTGGGACCATGCTCCCATCTACTCAAAACGGTGCCTGAGGAAGGCATGCAGTACTATCAAGGACCCCACACACCCCCGCCATGAGCTGTTCTCTCCCTTACCGTTGGGTAGACGGTATCAGAGCTTGAGGTCTGATAGCAACAGGCTGAGAGACCGTGTCTCTCTACAAGCCATCAGACTGATGAACACTTGAACTGGACTGACCACCTGCTCTGATTCTCCGCACTTTAGCACACATGCACTCACACACCACAACTGCTGCTACCAGACTCTTATTATGCTGCTCATTTTATACACTGCCCCCACCCCTTCCCCAATACAAATATCAATATTGTACTATAAATTGTGCCTTCCTGTATTATTACTTATGCTCAACTGTGTGATAACGCTCGCGGTAGCCGATGTGAACAAAACCTTTAAAAAGGTCAACAAAGCCGCTGGCCAGACGGATTACCAGGAGGTGTACTCAAAGCATGCGCGAACCTACTGTCAAGTGTCTTCACTGACATTTTCAACCTCTCCCTGACCGAGTCTGTAATACCTAAATGTTTCAAGCAAACCACCACAGTCCTTGTGCCCAAGGAAGAAAATGTAACCTGCCTAAATGATTACCGCCCTGTAGCACTAACGTTGGTAGCCATAAAGTGCTTTGAAAGGCTGGTCATGGATCACATCAACAGCATCCTCCCCGACACCCTGGACCCACTCCAATTTGCATACTGCCCCAACAGATCCGCAGATGATGCCATCTCAATCACACTCCACACTGCCCTTTCCCACCTGGACAAAAGGAACACCTACAGTGGGGAGAACAAGTATTTGAGACACTGCCGATTTTGCAGGTTTTCCTACTTACAAAGCATGTAGAGGTCTGTAATTTGTATCATCGGTACACTTCAACTGTGAGAGACAGAATCTAAAACAAAAATCCAGAAAATCACATTGTATGGTTTTTAAGTAATTAATTTGCATGACAAAAGTATTTGATCACCTACCAACCAGTAAGAATTTCGGCTCTCACAGACCTGTTAGTTTTTCTTTAAGAAGCCCTCCTGTTCTCCACTCATTACCTATATTAACTGCACCTGTTTGAACTCGTTACCTGTATAAAAGACACATGTCCATGAGAAGGCAACAACTGTTGTCGCAATTATTAGAAAATGGAAGAAGTTCAAGATGAAGGTCAATCACCCTCGGTCTGGGGCTCCATGCAAGATCTCACCTCGTGTGGCATCAATGATCATGAGGAAGGTGAGGGATCAGCCCAGAACTACACGGCAGGACCTGGTCAATGACCTGAAGAGAGCTGGGACCACAGTCTCAAAGAAAACCATTAGTAACACACTACGCCGTCATGGATTAAAATCCTGCAGCGCACGCAAGGTCCCCCTGCTCAAGCCAGCGCATGTCCAGGGCCGTCTGAAGTTTGCCAATGACCATCTGGATGATCCAGAGGAGGAATGGGAGAAGGTCATGTGGTCTGATGAGACAAAAATAGAGCTTTTTGGTCTAAACTCCACTCGCCGTGTTTGGAGGAAGAAGAAGGATGAGTACAACCCCAAGAACACCATCCCAACCGTGAAGCATGGAGGTGGAAACATCATTCTTTGGGGATGCTTTTCTGCAAAGGGGACAGGACGACTGCACCGTATTGAGGGGAGGATGGATGGGGACATGTATCGCGAGATCTTGGCCAAAAACCTCCTTCCCTCAGTAAGAGTATTGAAGATGGGTCTTGGTTGGGTCTTCCGGCATGACAATAACCCGAAACACACAGCCAGGGCAACTAAGGAGTGGCTCCGTAAGAAGCATCTCAAGGTCCTGGAGTGGCCTAGCCAGTCTCCAGACCTGAACCCAATAGAAAATCTTTGGAGGGAGCTGAAAGTCCGTATTGCCCAGCGACAGCCCCGAAACCTGAAGGATCTGGAGAAGGTCTGTATGGAGGAGTGGGCCAAAATCCCTGCTGCAGTGTGTGCAAACCTGGTCAAGAACTACAGGAAATGTATGATCTCTGTAATTGCAAACAAAGGTTTCTGTACCAAATATTAAGTTCTGCTTTTCTGATGTATAAAATGCTTATGTCATGCAATAAAATGCAAATTAATTATTTAAAAATCATACAATATTCTGGATTTTTGTTTTAGATTCCATCTCTCACAGTTGAAGTGTACCTATGATAAAAAATTACAGACCTCTACATGCTTTGTAAGTAGGAAAACCTGCAAAATCGGCAGTGTATCAAATACTTGTTCTCCCCACTGTATGTGAGAATGCTGTTCATTGACTACAGCTCAGCATTCAACACCATAGTGCCCACGAAGATCATCACTAAGCTAAGGACTCTGGGACTAAGGTGGTAAGAGTAGGCAACAACACGTCTGCCACTCTGATCCTTAACACGGGGGCCCCTCAGGGGTGTGTACTTAGTCCCCTCCTGTACTCCCTGTTCACCCATGACTGCATGGCCAACAACTCCAACACCATCATTAAGTTTGCTGACGACACAACAGTGGTAGGCCTGATCACCAACAATGATTTACATTTACATTTACATTTAAGTCATTTAGCAGACGCTCTTATCCAGAGAGAACTAGCAGTATGGTGCCAGGACAACAACCTCTTCCTCAATGTCATCAAGACAAAGAAGCTGATCGGGAACTACAGGAAAAAAGCGGGCCGAACAGGCCCCCATTAACATCGTCAGGGCTGTAGTGGAGCGGGTCGAGAGTTTCAAGTTCCTTGGTGTCCACATCACCAACGAACTATCATGGTCCAAACATACAAAGGCAGCCGTGAAAGGACACAACAAAAACGTTTCCCCCTCAGGACATTGAAAAGATTTGGCATGGGTCTCCAAATCCTCAAGATCAGATCCACACCATCGAGAACATCCTGACCGGTTGCATCACGGCCTGGTATGGCAACTGCTCGGCATCTGACCGTAAGGCGCTACAGAGGGTAGTGCGTACGGCCCAGTACATCACTGGGGCCAAACTTCCTGCCATCCAGGACCTATATAATAGGCGGTGTCAGAGGAAAGCCCATAAAATTGTCAGAGACTCCAGTCACCCAAGTCACGGACTGTTTTCTCTGCTACCGCACAGCAAGTGGTACCGGAGCGCCAAGTCTAGGACCAAAAGTCTCCTCAACAGCTTCTACCCCCAAGCCATAAGACTGCTGAACAATTCATAAAATCCCCACCCTTTTGTACACTGCTGCTTCTCGCTGTTTATTATCTATGCATAGTCACTTCACCCCTACTGTAGCTACATGTACAAATTACCTCAACTAACCTGTACACCCGCACATTGACTCGGTACCGGTAGCCCCTGTATATAGCCTTGTTATTGTTATTCTTACTGTGTTACTTTTTACTTTAGTCTATTTGGTAAATATTTTCTTAACTCTTCTTGAACTGCACTGTTGGGGGCTTGTAAGTCTGTTAAGGGCTTGTAAGTAAGCATTTCACGGTAAGGTCTACAATTGTTGTATTCGGCGCATGTGACAAAGTTTGATTTGAAATGTTTATTCTATTCTACTGAGCCATTTACTTTATGTTTGTATTCTTATATTTGATTTCTTATTGTTGTTGCCTTGTCGAGAAGGAACCTGCAAGTAAGAATTTTGTTGGACGATGTAAACCATGCGTATCCTGTACATACGACTAATAAAACTTGAAACCTACTCCTACAGGATCCCAACAGGGAGAACAAACCATGGTGCACCAAGGCTACATTCTGCAACCAACATCATACAAGCACAGCAGCAGCCACAGCAGCAGCCACAGCAACAGCCACCAACACCCACAAATGGCGCTAATGGGCAAGCAACTCAAAGTGCAGGTTCCAACCAGGTTAATGCTACTAGCAACCAAGCTGATGCTACTGCCTCCCGGGTGGCACAGTGGTCAAGGGCGCTGTACTGCAGCGCCAGCTGTGCCACCAGAGACACTGGGTTCACTCCCAGGCTCTGCGGTAACCGGCCGCGACCGGGAGGTCCGTGGGGCGATGCACAGTTGGCCTAGCGTCATCCGGGTTAGGGAGGGTTTGACCGGTCTCATCGCGCACCAGTGACTCCTGTGGAGGGCCGGGCGCAGTGCGCGCTAACCAAGATTGCCAGGTACACGGTGTTTCCTCCGACACATTGGTGCGGCTGGCTTCTGGGTTGGATGGCGCTGTGTTAAGAAGCAGTGCGGCTTGGTTGGGTTGTGTATTGGAGGATGCATGACTTTCAACCTTCGTCAACTTGGTCAATGAAATGAAGAAAAAAAACTGCACATATGGAAAAATCTCTGAGCTGGTCATTAAGCCAGTAGATGGGAAGGCATTGTATTCGTATGCATTGTTCTTGAAAGGCTGTTCTCACACATTGCAAGACATTAAGCACACGGAGGAGCTGGAGAATGTTGGAGGATCACAAATGTCAGTTCAAAGCAAAGCTGTACACTCAGACTCTCAGTGGACAACATTGCCCAGGCAGAGGAAGCTATTGTATGCTTTGTCCAAGAATAGAATTGCTGCATTCAGCAAAGGCACAGTTAACAGATCAGCAACATATACAGTACCAGTTAAGTTTGGACACACCTTTGAGATTTTTCAAAGTAGCCACCCTTTGCCTTGATGACAGCTTTGCACACTCTTGGCATTCTCTCAACCAGCTTCATGAGGTAGTCACTTATAAAACATTTCAATTAACAGGTGTGCCTTGTTAAAAGTTCATTTGTGGAATTTCCTTCCTTCTTAATGCATTTGAGCCAATCAGTTGTGTTGTGACAAGGTAGGGGTGATAAACAAGATAGCCCTATTTGGTAAAAGGCCAAATCTATATTATGGCAAGAACAGCTCAAATAAACAAAGATAAATGACAGTCCATCATTACTTTAAAACATGAAGGTCAGTCAATGTGGAAAATGGCAAGAACTTTTAAAGTTTCTTAAAGTGCAGTCGCAAAAAGCATCAAGCGCTATGATGAACATGGCTCTCATGAGGACCACCACAGGAAAGGAGACCCAGAGTTACCTCTGCTGCAGAGGATTAGTTCATTAGAGTTACCAGCCTCAGAAATTTCAGCCCAAATAAGTTCTTCACAGAGTTCAAGTAACAGACATACCTCAACAGCAACTGTTCAGAGGAGACTGCATGAATCAGGTCTTCATGGTCGAAATGCTGCAAAGAAACCACTACTAAAGGACACCAATAAGAAGAAGAGACTTGCTTGGGTCAAAAAACACGAGCAATGGACATTAGACAGGTGGAAATCTGTCCATTCTGCAGCAATACGCCATCCCATCTGGTCTGCGCTTAGTAGGACTATCATTTGTTTTTCAACAGGACAATGACCCAACACACCTCCAGGCTGTGTAATGACTATTTGACCAAGAAGGAGAGTGATGGAGTGCTGCATCAGATGACCTGGCCTCCACAACCACCCGACCTCAACCCAATTGAGAAGGTTTGGAATGAGTTGGACCGCAGAGTGAAGGAAAAGCAGCCAATAACTGCTCAGCATTTGTGGGAACTCTTTTAAAACTGTTGGAAAAGCATTCCTCGTGAAGCTGGTTGAGAGAATGCTAAGAGTATGCAAAGCTGTCATCAAGGCAAAGGGTGGCTACTTTGAAGAATATAAAATATATTTTGATTTGTTTAACACTTTTTTGGTAACTACATGATTCCATATGTGTTATTTTATAGTTTTAATGTCTTCACTCTTATTCTACAATGTATAAAATAGTACAAATAAATGAAAAACTCTTGAATGAGTAGGTGTGTCCAAACATTTGACTGCTCTGCCATGCCTGAAGATTAAAAACACCCAGCCATTCTTCCCAAAGACAGAGACATCTCAAAACTGATCCTTTGTCATGACCTGGTTGGCCACAGCAGGAGAAATAACATGCTCTCCAGGCTGCAGCGCATATACGGGGTTCTGCGTAGCAACTCTGCAGCAAGCTCCATCATACAGGAATGTCTGGCTTGTCAACGCAAACATGGAAATGTAGGACAGCAGAAAATGGCTTCTCTTCCTATAGGCAGAATCTCTACAGATCTATCACTTTTCACTCATGTAGGCATCGACTACTGCGGACCTACTGAAGTTAAGAGAGGACAAAGTAATGTAAAGAGGTATGGAGTAATATTCACATCTGACCTGCTGAGCCATCCTTCTCAAAATGGCTCATTCATTTGACACAGACTCATGCTTCAGTCCCCTTCAACGGTTCATTTGTAAACTCAGCAAAAAAAAAGAAATTTCCCTTTTTCATGTCTTTCAAAGATAATTAGTAAAAACCCAAATAACTCCACAGATCTTCATTGCAAACGGTTTAAACACTGTTTCCCATGCTTGTTCAATGATCCATAAACAATTAATGAACATGCACCTGTGGAACAGTCGTTAAGACATTAACAGCTTATAGACGGTAGGCAATTAAGGTCACATGTATGAAAACTTAGGACACTAAAGATGCCTTTCTACTGACTCTGAAAAACACAAAAAGAAAGATGCCCAGAGACCATGCTCATCTGCGTGAACATGCCTTAGGCATGCTGCAAGTAGGCATAAGGAATGCAGATGTGGCCAGAGCAATAAATTGCAATGTCTTTACTGTGAGATGCCTAAGACAGCTCTATAGGGAGACAGGAGAGACAGCTGATCATCCTCGCAGTGGCAGACCATGTGTAACAACACCTGCACAGGATCGGTACATCCGAACATCACACCTGCGGGACAGGTACAGGATGGCAACAACAACTGCCCGAGTTACATCAGGAACACACAATCCCTCTATCAGTGCTCAGACTGTCCGCAATAGGCTGAGAGAGGCTGGACTGTTGTAAGGCAGGTCCTCACCAGACATCACTGGCAACAACGTCGCCTATGGACACAAACCCACCGTCGCTGGCCTAGGTATTCCTCTTTAAGGAATACCTAGGATAGGATAAAGTAATCCTTCTCCCCCTCCCCCCCCCCCTTAAAAGACCTAGATGCACTATTGTAAAGTGGCTGTTCCACTGGATGTCATAAGGTGAAAGCACCAATTTGTAAGTCGCTCTGGATAAGAGCGTCTGCTAAATGACTTAAATGTAAATGTAAATGTAGACAGGACTGGCAAAAAGTGCTCTTCACTGACAAGTCATGGTTTTGTCTCACCAGGGGTGATGGTTGGATTCGTGTTTATCATCGAAGGAATGAGCGTTACACCGAGGCCTGAACTCTGGAGCGGGATCGATTTGGAGGTGGAGGGTCCGTCATGGTCTGGGGCGGTGTGTCACAGCATCATCGGACTGAGCTTGTTGTCATTGCAGGCACTCTCAATGCTGGTCGTTACAGGGAAGACATCCTCCTGCCTCATGTGGTACCCTTCCTGTAGGCTCATCCTGACATGACCCTCCCTCATGACAATGCCACCAGCCATACTGCTCATTCTGTGAATGATTTCCTGCAGGACAGGAATGTCAGTGTTCTGCCATGGCCAGCGAACAGCCCGGATCTCAATCCCATTGAGCACGTCTGGGACTTGTTGGATCAGAGGGTGAGGGCTAGGGCCATTCCGCCCAGAAATGTCTGGGAACTTGCAGGTGTCTTGGTGGAAGAGTGGGGTAACATCTGACAGCAAGAACTGGCAACTCTGGTGCAGTCCATGAGGAGGAGATGCACTGCAGTACTTAATGCAGCTGGTGGCTACACCAGATACTGACTGTTACTTTTGATTTGGACCTCCCCCCTTGTTCAGGGACACATTATTCAATTTCTGTTAGTCACATGTCTGTGGAACTTGTTCAGTTTATGTCTCAGTTGTTGAATCTTGTTATATTCATACAAATATTTACACATGTTAATTTTGCTGAAAATGAACGCAGTTGACAGTGAGAGGACGCTCCTTTTTTTGCTGAATTTAGGAGAGGACAATGGAATAAAATGTGTCAGCTTTAACCGTGAGCTAAGAGAAGCTCTGAAGGATCTAAACCAAGACAAAATTCAAAAGGCCCTGTTGCAGGATGGCATAAAGTGGAGATTCAACACTCCTAATGGTGCTCACCATGCCGGTGTGTGGGAACAGCTCATCCAGCAAGTAAAGAGTGTTCTTCAACCCGTCATGATGCAGGTTTGATGACGAAGCCCTGTAAACAGCTCCATGTAAGATGGAGGCAATTCTTAATGACTGCCTAATAACTTCAGTCTCGAATGACCCAAGTGTCTTGGATTCCCTAACGCCAAATCACGTCATTCAACTCAAAGGATAACCATTGTTGCCACCAGGTCTGGTCAAGAAGGACGACTTGTATGCTCGAAGGAGATGGAAACAAGCCCAGAACCTTGCAGAACTTTTCTGGAGAAGATGGACATGTGAGTATCTGTCAATGATGCAGGATCGTCCGAAGTGTGTGTTTTAAAGACCAAGACCAGTGAGCTGAAGAGGCTCATCAGCAAGCTCGGTTTGCAGTAATGGAGTAGTAATAAGGCAGTAATAACCTGATGACGATGTCAGTCAGACTGCATGTAACACCGTTTGAAGTGAACGTGCCTCTAAGCTGCCGCCTCTGGGTTTCAACACGCAACTCCTGAGTTGCTCAACACCTACACTGACATGTGCACACTGATTTGACATGGATTATCCTATGATGGACAATGCACACACTCTTCAAAAGAAGATTCAGTATGCACAATTGGACAATTAAACAAAATGTGAAAGAATGCATAATGAAATGTTGGTAATATGGTACTTAGGTTATATTTATATTCATGGTAATTGATTTGCTTAGGACAGTAAGCAATTAAGTGCCAATAAGAAGGGGTCTGGTCTCTTACCTGGTGGTAAGGCTCACACTCTGACAGCCAGTGACGCTCCTCTGTCAAACACTTCCCCTGCCCCACTTCATCCTGAAAGAGAGAGAAGAGAGAATGGAGGAGAGAGAAAGACGTTATCAGCACGACAAAAAAAATGATGATGTCTATCAACTAAGTCCTTATACAGAAGGATCATACTACAGCAGGTCCCACTGCTGCCACTGATATTGCTGTCACAAAAATGAACTGTTCCTGTCCTCAGCAGCACAATAAAGAGCTACACTGCCCCCAAGTGGACACATGGTATCATAGTCTTTTTCAAAGACACTGAAATATCGATTTTACACAGTATTTGCGGAATATCAACTGGGGGGGGGGGGAAATAAAACAGGCAATGTTTAATTGATCCCCTTTCAAACAGTCCCAATTGTACCAATTTCTTGCCGATATATCCATTATATACATCCCGGTGCGAAGCCCTGGGGAGGGGTGGGAGCAAGAGACTTTAAAAAAAAGTTTTACTTTGACCCTTACCCAATCTTTTTTCTATGACCTTTTTCATATATGATTTGGGATTATTTATATTCTTAAGGCAATATTCTTCCCAGTATCCATTAAATTCAACGTCTCTACTGCCAACCTTCTAAACGTTCCACTACTGAATAAACCCTAGACTGCTGGTGCTACTAACAGCCATCTCCAGAACAGTGTGAGAGAGTAAGAGAGGTACAGGGAGTTTTGGAAACAGTCAGGAAGTTTGTCCGAGGAATGATAGAACACCTTCGGAGTCATACCATTGAGCCTGGGGTTTTGTTCCCCTGTGCGCACACACTCAAAAAGGATCCCTCTCCCTCTCTTACAACTCTTGTAAATCACTTTTCCTCCCCCTCTCTCACACGCTTTATTCCACTCGCTTTCTTCTCCTATCTCCATCCCTCTTTCCCCCTTCATTGGCATGCTGCCCACTCTGTCCTGTCGTTGGCGGCATAATGAGCCCATTCTGAACAAAAGGCAGCCAAATGTTAATTAGATGAAATCATGATTTTCATGACGGCAGGAATGGGGAAACAATGTGGAGGAGGAGAGCAGGCTCTCTGTGGTTTAGGAGAGTAACAGAGACTGGAAAAACCTGTCTGCAAGCCTGGTTCTCGCTCTCTCTCCATCTCTTCCTCTCGCTCTATCCCAGGGCCTGTAGTGATAGTACCACCCTGAGGCTCTCCTTGTCACTCTCATCCCATGCTGCTGCAGTAACAGGGCTGGCTGTCTGAAGAGAGTGTTCTGCAGAGCAATCGCCCCCATATAGAGGCTGAACAACATTATGTAAGCGGGGTCCAAATAGAAGTGGACCTGGCAAACAGGCCTAGTTTTTCACGGCTGTATCAAACACTGGCCATGGCTCAAACGCTGATTCAGTGTACATGGCATGACTATGAGCGTCTGTCCAGATAGATATAGGCCAGAAACACAGCCAGGGAACATCCTGTTCACCCTGTACATTTGTCACGTTAACTTCACTGGACCTGGCAGCAGCAGCAGCAGCCTGTAAACACAGGGTTGTGTTCTAGATCATTCTGGAGCCATGGTCTGTCTGTCCTGTCCCACACTACAGCTTTTGTGCAGCTCTCCACTCTTCCTGCAGCACAGATCCACTCTCTGTTCACAGAGCCTGACGGACTGGCTGGGTTTCACTTTTTAGTGCTGTAGGATCAGCTGCCGGTAGTGTGCGTCAGTGTGTTGATTGGGCCATGTGCTTGTAAGAGTGTGTGTTCTTGTGTGTTCCGACGACAGTCAGAACACTAGCAGCTGTCCCAAAGACTCTGTGTGCCCAAGGGCTCTAAATCAGAAACCATGTGGCATTTCACAGAGCAGCTGGGAGTACTGTGTGTGTGTGTGTGTGTGTGTGTGTGTGTGTGTGTGTGTGTGTGTGTGTGTGTGTGTGTGTGTGTGTGTGTGTGTGTGCGCATGCATGCATGCGTATGTGTGCCTGCACAGCTTCTATGAAACCACCTGCATCAGGCAGTTCTTTTAAAACGTTTCCATCTGTACGTATTTATAAACGACCATATCACATCGCCGAATCATAACTCATGAAGTAATAGAGAGCTAAGAGCAGCCCTAACAGGCAGGATGTTAGGGACTTACAGTAACTCAATAAGGACCATCTTAATTGTCCTTAAATGGTAAGCTTAAACAATGGCTCTGAAAACCAAAATTAAAGAAAAATCCTTGGAGGAAAACACACACAAGGCATTTATGATCTATTTTCCAAGTTATTTGCTGCAGCCATTCTCAATGGCCGGCCCAGTGTCAGGGGATATAACGAAAGCCCTGGATCAGCTAGATAAATACTTCTCCCTACAGTCTTATGAGGATAACAGCCATGCCACTGTAGAGACAGAGGGACTAACAAGCTGTATGTCTGCTGTCTGCTGAGGGCTCTCGGCTCCGTCTGAATACAGCAGCTACACCCCAGCAGGACTGCTTGAGGGACTCTGCTACAGTATAATGGCCCTCCAGATCAGAACACTGTGGAAAACAATACACCATATACCATCAAATGTGATATTTTTAATTTTCAACAAACTATGTCAACTGAGCACTCTCAGCTCTGACTACAGAAGCTACTAGCTACACTTGGAGCTCCCGAGTGGCACAGTGGTCTAAGGCACTGCATCTCAGTGCAAGAGGCATCACTACAGTCCCTGATTCAAATCCAGTCTGTATGACATCCAGCCATGATTGGGAGTCCCATAGGGCGGCACACAATTGGCCCAGCGTCGTCCAGATTTGGCCGAGGTAGGCCGTCATTGTAAATAAGACTGTTCTTAACTGACTTGCCAAGTTAAATAAAATAACAATTTTAAAAAACAGCAGACCCAAATAGCTCCAGGCCAGAGCCAAACCAGTGTGACAGAAGAGTTTCACAGTCCTGCCCCCTCCCCCCCACCCACCCTCCCCAGTCAATCACCACCCCTGCAGCCCGCCCTCTGTCCAACAGTCTTTGTGCTTCTTTACAGGAGGGGAGGGGCCAGCCGGCATGTCTGACAACTATGTAAAACAAGACAGCAGCGAATGAGAGGACAGACACAAGGGAGGGGGGGAGGGGAAGGTGGCTAGACAACAAGGTACAGAGCAGGGAATGATGTGGAAGCAATATAAACTAGCCAAAGTCTTGACAGTGTAAAAAAGTGCATAGCCAACTGCCATATTCTCAATCTATAAAAAGCAGGCTATTATGACATAGGCCTATCGGTTTCCCGAAGGACTCTCAGTTTAGAGTCTCATGTCTCAAGCTAGGATTCGGCCCAAAGTATGCACTGATGACCTGTGGTCCTGTGTCCCTCTTTGCTGTGTGAGTGTGCTGGTGTTTTCCTCTTGCTGTTGATTCCACACGGTGCTGGTTGTCCTCTGTAGGGCTCTTCACATCCAGTGGACTGAGGGGACCAGGACCTGGTCTTCTCTCCAGCCTCTCACTCACCACCCTCTTACCCTGGGATCAAACAACCATGGATCATCAATATCAATCATTTCAATGAGGTTAGGACTTTCCCCTGACCAAGTGACCTTATCAGAAAAAAGTCCTGGCCCTAAACATAATTTGTATCATTCAATGGCATCATTTGACTACAGTTGGCTACAGAACTTTATAATTCCTGCTGTACCTCATAGGCTCGTCATGTTGTTTACCTTTGTGTTGCCAGCCATGGTGACCAGTAGCTGCTTCCTCCTGCCCCGCCCAGAGCCCAGCAGGTTCCCCTCCGCCTCCCCCTCCCCAAGCTCCTGGACCCACTTTGTGGTGGGAGAACCACCCGTCCCTGGTTTGGTCATCACAACACGAGGATCCTACTCAATAGCAAAGTGAAAATGCCAGTGTGAATCACAGTATCTCAGTAATACATCTCTATTGCTGATAATATGTGTATGCATATGGTTTCGTTCATCAATATGGACATTGTAATTGTGTTGGTATGAATATTCATATTTCAGAACTATTCGGTATGTAAAAGCATCTCTGTGTACATCTCTGTAGGCAGACGGGGCAACTCACGCTGGTAGACTTGTTGATGGTGATGGTTAAGTCCCCTGCTTTACCCTTAGGGCTTTGCAGTATCATTCCTTCCTTCTCCGCTCTCTTCTTGTCTTCCTCTACCTCCTGCATGGAATGAAACAGAACATGAAACACTTGACAACATCAGGAACCTGATATTATTATTAGTCGTCAACAAACCCTGTAAAAAATGTGTGTTAAAATGCAGTATTTGTCTTAGATCTTCACTCCATACAAGGCTAGTTGTTAGATACTTATCATTATCTAAGGTTTCCAATGTCACTTGGTTTGGGGATATGAGGATTAAACAAATCCAGAAAGACAGCAGGTCTTTTTTTTCTTTCTTTAGGGGGTAGATCAGCTTTAATATTGCGTATAGATTGTAGCTTGAATCAATGTAATTGTCTGCATAATTTCCAATCCCCCATATACATACTTACGTGTGTGTGTGTGTGTGTGTGTGTGTGTGTGTGTGTGTGTGTGTGTGTGTGTGTGTGTGTGTGTGTGTGTGTGTGTGTTTCTTTCTTTTTACTATTTTTTACATTGTACAAAAATAGTGAACATATCAAAACTATGAAATAACACATATGGAATCATGTAGTAACCAAAAAAGTGTTAAACAAATCAAAATTATTTTGAGATTCTTCAAAGTAGCCACCATTTGCCTTGATGACAGTTTTGCACACTCTTTAGCATTCTCTCAACCAGCTTCATGAGGAAGTCACCTGGAAGGCATTTCAATTAACAGGTGTACCTTGTTAAAAGTTAATTTGTGGAATTTCTTTCCTTCTTAATGTGTTTGAGCCAATCAGTTGTGTTGTGACAAGGTAGGGGTGGTATACAGAAGATAGCCCTATTTGGTACATAGTACATATTATGGCAAGAACAGCTCAAATGAGCAAAGAGAAATAACAGTCCATCATTTCTTTAAGACATGTAGAAAATAGTAAAAATTATGAAAAACCCTTGAATGAGTAGGTGTGTCCAAACTTTTGACTGGTACTGAATATGCTTTAAAATACATGTTTCTTTATTATGTTCCCCTAACCCTACCACCCCTCCCCTAATTGGAGCAAACTAATGGACAATACCACTTTGGCTTCTACTTCCATCTTACACATACTATATACATTTGACAGACACAATGTATTTAAAAATAGTTATCTTTTGTTTGTTTTTAATCCCATCCTTCAGCTACGCTCAACCCCTCCCATCTATCTCTGAAGACCATCCAGTTCTGATTTCTATGCGCCATATATTTTTCAACTGTGCTGTGATGTTTTCCACAGATTGTAAATTAAAGATAAACATTTTTGCTAAAAGTAGTATTATATTATTTATCGATTGACTATGACTTTTCAAAATCACCCAGCAGTGCAATTTGCAGAGTTAGCTCCAGGTAGATTTTGCGATACTTCAGCCATTCCTGAACCTGCGACCAAAAACAAGCTACATAATTTGGACAGTACCAGAACAAATTATATATTTATTCTGTCTCTTCGCAGAAAAATCTGTAGAGCTGGGATGGTTGTATCCCCCATATATATAACATTATATTGGTTGCAAGAATTTTGTATAATAATTTGTATAATTAAATAAAAAATGTCAGGTCTGTCAACCCCAATCCTCTAATTTCTCCATGTTCTCAGTGCAGGTTTAAAACGGTGTCTCTGTTTCAGAGTAAGAACAGTTGAACACTAACTCACCTGGTACCTCTTCATGAGTGCTTCATTCTTCCTGCGGAGCGCCTCAATCTTCTTATCCAGCTCCACATCCTTCTCTTTCTTCAACATGACGTCACTGGGGGTCTGGAGACGAGAGAGAGAATACTCAGCTCATCAGAGCTTTAATGTAGAATCTTATTGGTACCTCAATCAATCCAATTTATTTATAAAGCCCTTCTTACATCAGCTGATGTCACAAAGTGCTGTACAGAAACCAAGCCTACCTGTGAGTGGCTACAGTATCTACAATAAACAATCCAGTGCATGATGGGCATTCCGAATGATTAACTCAGCAAAATCCAGCAAAATCCAACAATATGTAGCAAGCACTGATGAAATGATCTTCTTACAATTCTCGGCTTGATGTGATTTACAGAAGGATCCATCCATGAGTATGAAATATTATCTCCATCTTTCTACACCAATGGTGTCTGTTGCGGTCACGCACAGTAATAGTAGTAAACACACACAAACCCACAAACATACGTGTCCTCATGGACTGTTCATAATTGGGCTCAGTTACCCAGTAGGAATACCAGAGCAAAGCATAGCATCCTAAACATCCTGATGCCGTCAGCACTACAGAACAGAGCAGCATGTCTCCTCATACGACAAAAGGCCCTGACTAAAGCCTGGTTGAATTCTTATGGGGCTGAAACAGGGTGTGTGTTACGCCACTTTTAAAACAGAAGGCATTTCATATGTCATACCACTGTGGCACTCTGTGGTTTTGACTAAACAATAGTCATTACAGTAACCATGAAGGCCGCTAGGCCTTATAACACAAACCCAATGAACTATAAAAACTACAGCTGGTAAGTTGACAGACACACCATTTTGAAATGTATTCAGGGCACAAATCACAGGGATGGAGAATCTAATCCAAAAAAACAATCTGGGTCAACTTTGGGCTTCTGATCCTGAGCATTCTCGTAGCACTCTCTGGTGATATTAGGGTAAGTGTACCTATTTAGCCCACCAAAATCTAAGTTTAGACATTTCTAACGTACACAGCCCTAACTTGGAGATAAAATGAAAGATTGATCTCTCGTGAAGTTTTATGACTTTAATTTCACAATATATTTAATGTGACATCAAAATATTTGATAAAATATGTTAAAAGTCCATACTAGACTTAATGGGTACTGAATGTACCCTTTAAGCCCATGGTTGTTCCAGATAAGCCCACTCTTTAATAATCAACTGTAATTCATTTCCAAATGTTAAACACTTACAAAATGAAATGTCTTATGTAAGCTTACAATTACAATAATCTCCCCTAAAATTATTAAAATCAAGTGATCATTACTATTTATCATTGAAGTAGCATTAATAAAAAGTGGTGTCCAATTGTATCCGCAGAGATCAATTTGGGCTCAGTCTTTTGTTCTTGACAACCAGTGTACACCAGATTAAACTAATCATAGACTTCAATCAAAACTTGATTAGTTGAATCAGGTGTCTTACTGCTTGTTTAGAACAAAAACCCGCACCGGCCCTCTGTGGATAAGATGCCATCCACAAAGACCATAACACAAACAACTTTTAATGAATTATCTGAAAGCTGTTTAACATTTGCTGTATTCCTATACTTGTTAATTAGTTTAACTTGCCTATCTGAAGACTGTTTCAAATCCTCCGCTCTGCTGTTGTATTGCAAAGGGTGATCCAAACAATAGAAACACCTGGATGAATAAGGGACAACAATATGACAACGCCCCGGCCCTAACTGCATGAGTAGTCATCCAATAGTCGTCTTCCTGTCCCTCATTTGTTTCAATTTTTTTCCACTACTTGTAGGTCTTCTATCCCTGATATCCTTCAATCCTGAACGTATTCTTTCTCTGCATCAATGACTACCTGTCCACTCCAAACGTTGTGGAGAGAGTACAGGTTTTTTAAATTGTATTTAAAAACTTGGGAAAGGCACCACGGACAGGTGCATAATATGCATAATTGTAGCTTAAGTGTTTTAATCAACTTAAATAAAAAACATTTATGGTCAGGTCTATTCAATATTATGGATATCACACAATCACCATGTTGTCATGACTTCCGCCGAAGTCGGCTCCTCTCCTTGTTCGGGAGGCGTTCGGCGATCCACGTCACCGGCTTTCTAGCCATCGCTGCTCCATTTTTCATATATCCATTTGTCTTGTCTTGTTTCCATACACACCTGGTTTTCATTTCCCCAATCAATCTACTTGTATTTTACCCTCTGTTTCCCATCCTGTTTCCCATTATTTACATTTACATTTAAGTCATTTAGCAGACGCTCTTATCCAGAGCGACTTACAAATTGGTTCTGTTTTTTGAGCGCGTTTGACTTATGTAGTGCTCTCGTTTTTGGAACTATAATAAAAGTGTGCCTGTTCATTATACTCTACTCTCCTGCACCTGACTTTGTCTCCAATACACCATTGACATGTGTTGCAATACAAACGGGGCATAATTGGAGCATACTGGAACAACAATGATTTATGGTAAAAAAGACACTATAGCAAAGTTTACTTAGAATATATTTGGAAACCTATGGTTTGGGGTATTAATATACACTATATATGGCAATATTATGCAAAGTCAGTATTGATCACATTGAACAATATTATATCAATATTTATTTATTTCCATTTATATTTTGTATAGAGGGTTCTTTTTGTGCTACTTTGCCCTTTAAGCCCACCTGAGATAAATGTCAAATTTACAAAAGGCAACAAAGTTCAGTTAATTTCACAGTAAAATAAGCCTAAATGTATAAAAAGAAATGTTAGCTGTCAGTGCTTAAAATCTATTATATTGTTGTGGTTCACCAAGTTATGTTGCTACTGTATTGACTGTGACGTGGCACGACTGCGTGCATGAAAATCCCATATTTCCAACTGGCAAGATATTTTCCATTAAGTATGATCACTTATCTGAAAAATATCAGAAAAATGTGTTTAGCTGAGAGTAACCTCCACACAAGTTTGTTTGCAGCTTTGAAATTGGCCACTAGTAGGAATTTACACATAACTGTCAATAACTGTCACGCCCTGACCTTAGAGAGCCGTTTTATTTCTCTATTTGGTGAGGTCAGGGTGTGATGTGGGGGGGGGGGGGCATTCTATGTCTTGTATTTCTTTGTGTTTGGCCGAGTGTGGTTCCCAATCAGAGGCAGCTGTCTATCGTTGTCTCTGATTGGGAATCATACTTAGGTAGCCTTTTTCCCCACCTATGTTGTGGGATCTTGTTTTTGTACAGCTCTTGTAGCCTACAGAATGGTACGGTTGTTTTGGTTTCACTTTGTTATTTTGTTGCTGGTTCTCATTTAAATAAATATGATGACCACCAATTACGCTGCGTTACAATAACTTAATAAAACATCAGATTGACTTTGAATAACAACTGGTATAATACAACAACCACATGAACTGGTTGAAACATTAAATAGCAAAAAATATATACAGTACCAGTGAAAAGTTTGGACACCTACTCATTCAAGGGTTTTTCTTTTTTTTTCTATTTCTACATTGTAGAATAATAGTGAAGACATCAAAACTATGAAATAACACATGGAATCATGTAGTAACCAAAAAAGTGGTAAACAAATCTAAATATATTTTAGATTCTTCAAAGTAGCCACCATTTGCTTTAATGACAGCTTTGCACACTCTTGGCATTCTCTAAATAAACCAACTTCACCTGGAATGCTTTTTCAATAGTCTTGAAGAAGTTCCCACATATGCTGAGAACTTGTTGGCTTCTTTTCCTTCACTCTGCGGTCCAACTCATCCCAAACCATCTCAATTGGGTTGAAGTCGGGAGATTGTGGAGGCCAGGTCATCTGATGCAGCACTCCATCACTCTCCTTCTTGGTCAAATAGCCCTTACACAGCCAGTTGGGTCATTGTCCTGTTGAAAAACTAATGATAGTCCCACTAAGCGCAAACCAGATGGGGTGGCATATTGCTGCAGAATGCTGTGGTAGCCATGCTGGTTAAGTATGCCTTGAATTCTATTTATTATCACTGACAGTGGACTGGGATATGTTTCGGATAGCCTCTGACAATAACATTGATGTATATGCTGACTCGGTGACCGAGTTTATTAGCAAGTACATCGGAGATGTCATACCCACTGTGACTATTAAAACCTTTCCTAACCAGAATCTGTGGAATGATGGCAGCATTTGCTCAAAACTGAAAGCGCGAACCACCACTGGGAACATGACCGAATACAAACAGTGGAGCTATTCCCTCCACAAGGCAAACAAACAAGCTAAGCGTCAGTATAGAGAAAAAGTAGAGACGCAAATCAACGGCTCAAACACGAGACGTATGTGGCAGGGTCTACAGTCAATCACGGATTACAAAAAGAAAACCAGCCCCGTTGCAGACATTGACGTCTTGCTCCCAAAGAAATTAAACAACTTCTTTGCTCGCATTGAGGACAATACAGTGCCACTGACACGGCCCGCTACCAAAGCCTGTGGCCTCTCCTTCTCCATGGCCAATGTGAGTAAAACATTTAAACATGTTAACCCTCGCAAGGCTGCCGACCCAGACGGCATCCCTAGCCGCGTCCTCAGAACATGCGCAGACCAGCTGGCTGGTGTGTTTATGGACATATTCAATCAATCCCTATCCCAGTCTGTTGTCCCCACATTCTTCAAGATGGCCACCATCGATCCTGTCCCATGATAGCTAAGGTAACTGAACTAAATGACTATCGCCCCATAGCACTCACTTCTGTTATCATGAAGTGCTTTGAGAGACTAGTCAAGGATCATATCACCTCCACCCTACCTGATACCCTAGACCCACTCCATTTTGCGTACCGCCCCAATAGGTCCACTGACGATGCAGTCGCCATCACACTGCACACTGCCCTATCTTATCTGGACAAGAGGAATATCTATGTAAGAATGCAGTTCATTGACTACAGCTCATCATTTAACACCATAGTACCCTCTTAAACTCGAGCCCCAGGGTCTCGACCCCGCCTTGTGCAACTGGGTCCTGGACTTTCTGACGGACCGCCCCCAGGTGTTGAAGGAAGGAAACAACATCTCCACTCCCGCTGATCCTCAACACCACCCACAAGGGTGCGCTCTCAGCCCTTTTCTCTACTCCCTGTTCACCCATGACTGCATGGCCATGCACGCTTCCAACTTAATCATCAAGTTTGCAGATGACACTACAGTGGTAGGCCTGATTACCAACAACGACAAGACGGCCTATAGGGAGGAGGTGAGGGCCCTCGGATTGTGGTGTCAGGAAAATAACCTCTCAACGTCAACAAAACAAAGGAAATGATGATGGACAGGAAACAGGAGCACCCCCCAATCCAGATGTACGGGACAGCAGTGGAGAAGGTGGAAAGTTTTAAGTTCCTCGGTCATCACGAACAAACTGAAATGGTCCACCGACACAGACAGCGTGGTGAAGGCGCAACAGCACCACTTCAACCTCAAGAGGCTGAAGAAATGTGGCTTGTCAACTAAAACATTCAAACTTGAACAGATGCACAATCGAGAGCATCCTGTCGGGCTGTGTCAACTGCACCTCCCTCAACCGCAAGGCTCTCCAGAAGGTAGTGCCATCTGCACAACGCATCACCAAGGGCAAACTACATGCCCTCCAGGAGACCAACAGCACCCGATGTCACAGGAAGGTCAAAAAGATCATCAAGGACAACAACCACCCGAGCCACTGCCTGTTCATCCCGCTATCATCCAGAAGGCGAGATCAGTACAGGTGCATCAAAGCTGGGACCGAGAGACTGAAAAACAGCTTCTATCTCAAGGCCATCCGACTATTAAACAGCCATCCCTAACATAGAGAGTCTGCTGCCTACATAGACTCAAATCTCTGGACACTTAAATAAATGGAAATAAAGGTATTACTAGTCACTTTAAATAACGCCACTTTAATAATGTTTATTTAATACTACATTACTCATCTCCTATGTATATACTGTATTCTAAACTATCTACTGCATCTTGCCTATGCCGCACGGCCATCGCTCATCCGTATATTTATATGTACATATTCTTATTCATCCCTTTACATTTGTGTGTATAAGGTAGTTGTGAATTTGATAGCACAAGCATTTCATTACACTTACATTAACATCTGCTGACCATGTGTATGTGACCAATAAAATTTGATTTGACCAGCAGAGCACATTACACCTCCTCCTCCATGCTTCACGGTGGGAACCACACATCCAGAGATCATTTGTTCACCTACTCTGCGTCTCACAAAGGCATGGTGGTTGGAACCAAAACTCTTACATTTGGACTCATCAGACCAAAGGACAGATCTCCACCGGTCTAATGTCCATTGCTTGTGTTTCTTATTCTCTGCAGCAGAGGTAACTCTGGGTCTTCCTTTCCTGTGGCACTCCTCATGAGAGCCAGTTTCATCATAGTGCTTGATGGTTTTTGTGACTGCACTTGAAGAAACTTTCAAAGTTCTTGCCATTTTCCACATTGACTGACCTTCATGTCTTAAAGTAATGATGGACTGTCATTTCACAGTTCTTATTTGAGCTGTTCTTGACATAATATGGTCCTTTAGCAAATAGGGCTATATTCTGTATACCACCTCTACCTTGTCACAACAACTGATTATCTCAAATGCATTAAGGAAAGAAATCCCACAAATTAACTTTTAACACGGCACACCTGTTAATTGAGGCTCCCGAGTAGCGCAGTGGTCTAAGGCACTGCAAGAGGTGTCACAGCAATCCCTGGTTTGAAGCCAGGGTGCATCACATCTGTGTCACGCCCTGACCTTAGAGATCCTTATTATTATCTATGTTTGGTTAGGTCAGGGTGTGACTCGGGTTGGAAAGTCTATGTTTTCTATTTCTTTGTTTTGGCCGAGTGTGGTTCCCAATCAGAGGCAGCTGTCTCTGATTGGGGATCACATATAAGTTGTCATTTTCCTTTTTGGTTTTGTGGGATCTTGTTTTCTGTTTAGTGTCTGTACCTGACAGAACTGTGCGCTTTCATTTTCACTTTGGTTTTTGGTTTTTGAAAATAAAAATCATGAACACTTTCCACGCTGCGCTTTGGTCCACTCCTTTCGACGAGAGCCGTTACAATCTGACTGTGATTGGGTGTCCCATAGGGCGGTGCACAATTGGCCCAGTGTCGTCCGGGTTTGGCCTGGGTAGGCCGTCATTGTAAATAGAATTTGTTCTTAACTGACTTGCCTAGTTAAATAAAAGTTAAATGCATTCCAGGTGACTACCTCATGAAGCTGGTTGAGAGAATGCCAAGAGTGTTCAAGGCAAAGGGTGGCTACTTTGAATAATCTAAAATATATTTTGATTTGTTTGACACTTTTTTGGTTACTACATGATTCCATATGTGTTAGTTCATAGTTTTGATGTCTTCACTATGATTCTACAATGTACAAAATAGTACAAAATAAAGAAAAACTTAGGAATGAGTAGGTGTGTCCAAACTTTTGACTTGTACTGTATGGGATACTATGGAAAAAGAAGTAGCCTACCATCACTACGTTCAATCAAAAATATTATTTGGGAGCTGCAAACAAGTGCTTACAGATAACTGTACACGCAGCAGGTTTTGAGCTCAACTTATGATTATTTGATCTGCTAATTAAATGCTGGCGTTGGTATGAAATTGCATTATTGCGATCCCTTGTGGGTCCTTTTAGATGTAACTCCAGCAGTGTCTGTGCTGACACTTGTGTATGACGAGTAAAACTCAAACGGAGAACATTTTAAAAAGGCACATGGATGCCCTGAGCAGAGCTAATGACGTAGCACTGAATAACACTTGTTTCCTCTCCAGGCTAAGTGAACGCCCACACCACACACACTGTATTGTCAGTTCTGAACAAATAACAGCCACACACAGTGCTCAGAGGAAAGTGACCAGATTGTATTGGCACAGCAGAAACACCACTCTGGGATACAATTCCCAAAGTTCACTAGATCCTTCATATAAGGCTAGTATACACGAGGCGAGTAAACCTTGAGCTCCTACAACACACACACAAATGCATATGCACACACACCAACAAGAGCCAGGAGGGCAATAAAGTGGATTTTCAAAGCCAATTCTGTCATTGTCCTCCCCCTGTCATCCTTGTAATGGGTTTATCATGAAGAGTATGAAAGATCAAAATATACAGCAAATAACGCTAATGGTGACAGTCTAAACAAACAACAAAACCAACAAGTGGCCATATCAAAGCTAGACCCAGGCCTCCTCAAATCTAGTTATACAATGACTTGACATCAGAGAGGCAGTGTGACAACAATCTTAACCAGGGAGGAAACCATAACAAACATATCCCTTTCAACCCCATGTTGTACAATTCCCCCATATAAAGGGACTACGGTGAGGTCTGCAGCACAGACCTAGCAGACAGCTCGACTGCCACAGACAGAGAGCCAAGAGGTGGCATTCACTGCAAAACTGCCTGCCTGCCAGCCACCCACCGCCACCAAAGTGACGACAAAAGATGATTCTGGCTGCTCCATGTGAAATTCCACTTTGCAGAACAATGACTCCCAGCGTAGCCTACACCACACAGCTCTCTGACTCTGCACGGGATCCTTCCAAGCCGTTCCACTGCCACTGCATTGGCCACAAAGAGCGGCTGCCACACTCCTGGCGCAGATGGTAGGAGATTTTGGAAGAGAGGTGTTGGTCTTTAAGTATGTTTCCAGTGCAGTGTAGCCAATGGCAATGATTCCCAGACAGCCCAAACTGAACATTAGCAAATAGCTTTAACAGGACGGGATAGCATCAAATTAAATCTAAAGCCTGTGAAAACAGTGAGATAGACTGTTTGGGACTCACAGAGAGGCAGGGCGGGAAGTGCCGAGCTGCTTTAGAGTTTCTGGTTGTCAGGGTATCCAAACAAAACAGGCCATGATGACACCAGGAATAGGACAGAGAGGGAAAGGAACACCACCAGCACTCATGCAGGCGAATGGCGGCTCACAAGAACAGCCAGCTACAGTATCACAGCGAGGGAGAGACACCACACATGGAGAATGCTGTGAGGGGGATGTGGATGTACCCGTCTGGGTTTGGGGTACCTCCTTTCTCTCTCCGAGCCCCTGTCACTGTGATCGCCTGTGAAGGAGGCAGGTCCTTAGCACACGGTAGCTGGCTGAGCCCCACACACGTAAACACCCACATAGGCTGTGAGACTGCCAGTTTATGGCACCCATGCCCAGGCAGAGGGGCCTGCAGAACCGAGGTCGGCAGAGCCTCTCTCTCTCTAGTCCCTTCCCACCCAGCATCCCCAGCACCTACTGGTAGGCCAGGAAGGAGAATAGAGACAGGATGTCTGACTGAAGCACTGCAGTTAGTTACAGCTATAACCTCCATCTGGAGACAGGAGGAAGGGGGAGCAGAGAAACTAGCCTGTAGCAGGAGACAACGAGAGAGGCAGGGAGAGAAAGAGAGAGTGCAAGAGAAAGATTGCGAGAGAGAGCGAGAAGGCACTCACAGGTCTCTCCATGTCAGCGTTGAAACCTGGGCTGGGTCCAAGCGCGAGGCAACAGCCGAGGTGGCGGAGAGGGCTGCTTGGAGTCCACGATCATGCCTTGATTACAATGAGCCAAGTTGGGCTGACAGCCAAGATGTCTAACAAATGCACAGAGCGCCCCTGTTAACGGATTTACAGCCCCCCGTCCGCTGACTTGCTCTCACACTCTCTCACTCTCTGTCCCTCCCACACACATGCTCTTGCTCTCTCCCTCTCTCTGGAGCACTTGCTCTCAGTTAAAATTACCTCTCACACCCCTTTCCCTGCCTGTCCCTGCCTGTCCCCTCCTCCTTCTGTCCTCTGCTCAGAACACACTGGTTAAATACTGTTCCCCTACCAATACACTCACTCCTACCCACCTCTCTGAATTTAAAGGGAAACGGGAGATTATTTTTAGTAAGCAAATCTTTGGTCTTTCTAAGAGTGATACAAGGTTTTACTGCTAACCTACAAAGCATTACATGGGCTTGCTCCTACCTATCTCTCTGATTTGGTCCTGCCGTACATACCTATACGTACGCTACGGTCACAAGACGCAGGCCTCCTAATTGTCCCTAGAATTTCTAAGCAAACAGCTGGAGGCAGGGCTTTCTCCTATAGAGCTCCATTTTTATGGAACGGTCTGCCTACCCATGTCAGAGACGCAAATTCGGTCTCAACCTTTAAGTCTTTACTGAAGACTCATCTCTTCAGTGGGTCATATGATTGAGTGTAGTCTGGCCCAGGAGTGGGAAGGTGAACGGAAAGGCTCTGGAGCAACGAACCGCCCTTGCTGTCTCTGCCTGGCCGGTTCCCCTCTTTCCACTGGGATTCTCTGCCTCTAACCCTATTACAGGGGCTGATTCACTGGCTTACTGGGGCTCTCTCATGCCGTCCCTGGAAGGGGTGCGTCACCTGAGTGGGTTGATTCACTGATGTGGTCATCCTGTCTGGGTTGGTGCCCCCCCTTGGGTTGTGCCATGGCGGAGATCTTTGTGGGCTATACTCAGCCCTGTCTCAGGATGGTAAGTTGGTGGTTGAAGATATCCCTCTAGTGGTGTGGGGGCTGTGCTTTGGCAAAGTGGGTGGGGTTATATCCTTCCTGTTTGGCCCTGTCCGGGGGTGTCCTCGGATGGGGCCACAGTGTCTCCTGACCCCTCCTGTCTCAGCCTCCAGTATTTATGCTGCAGTAGTTTATGTGTCGGGGGGGCTAGGGTCAGTTTGTTATATCTGGAGTACTTCTCCTGTCCTATTCGGTGTCCTGTGTGAATCTAAGTGTGCGTTCTCTAATTCTCTCCTTCTCTCTTTCTTTCTCTCTCTCGGAGGACCTGAGCCCTAGGACCATGCCCCAGGACTACCTGACATGATGACTCCTTGCTGTCCCCAGTCCACCTGGCCGTGCTGCTGCTCCAGTTTCAACTGTTCTGCCTTATTATTATTCGACCATGCTGGTCATTTATGAACATTTGAACATCTTGGCCATGTTCTGTTATAATCTCCACCCGGCACAGCCAGAAGAGGACTGGCCACCCCACATAGCCTGGTTCCTCTCTAGGTTTCTTCCTAGGTTTTGGCCTTTCTAGGGAGTTTTTCCTAGCCACCGTGCTTCTACACCTCCATTGCTTGCTGTTTGGGGTTTTAGGCTGGGTTTCTGTACAGCACTTTGAGATATCAGCTGATGTACAAAGGGCTATATAAATACATTTGATTTGATTTGATTTGATACAGTCCCTCAATACTAATAACAGCAGTCCAGTAAGTACCATTCAGCGTTCTATTTGCAGCCTGTCATAATGTTATTCCAAACATGTACCAGCCCATAATGAGATGGATGTATTTGGTCGTTAGAACAATCCCCCTACCATCTCTTTAACAGCTGTTTTGCCTGTGAGTGTGAGTGCCCAGGCAGGGTATCGGTTGGGGTGGGGGGTTGACTGCAGGATTTCCCACGACTCCTCCTGAAGGGCATGCTCCAGGCAGACAAATGCCAGACTGCTCAAGGAAGCGGCAGGGAAATCAAAACACTACGACTTGCACTCAGTTGCTCAGTTTTCCCAGAGTGCTTCAGACAGACAGCTTCTTTGATAGAGTATTACGTTACCATCCCAGCACACTATTCTGGGTTAAATAACACTTAGGCCCACATAGCAAACATTGTTAGAGGATTACACATATCAAATGCTCTCAACAGTGGTATTTTACAAATACTTTAAGATTATTATTTTAGAAAAACAGCAATATGTAATTTCCTGCAGTGGTTGCCACACTTTTTATAGTCCCTTCAAACATTCAACCTCCAGCTGTGTACCCCCTCTAGCACCAGGGTCAGTGCACTTTCAAATGTTGTTTTTTGCCATCATTATAAGCCTGCCACACACACACTATACGATACATTTATTAAACATAAGACTAAGTGTGAGTTTTTGTCGCAACCCTGCTCGAGGGAAGTGACAAAGAGCTCTTATAGGACCAGGGCACAAATAATAATAATCAATAATTTTGCTCGTTATTTAGCCATCTTACATATAAAAACATATTTGTTCATTGAAAACTGTGAATAACTCACCACAGGTTAATGAGAAGGGTGTGCTTGAAGGGATGCACATACCTGTAACTCTGCAATGTTGGGTTATATTGGAGAGAGTCTCAGTCTTAAATCATTTTCCACAAACAGTCTGTGCCTATATTTAGTTTTCATGCTAGCGAGGGACGAGAATCCACTCTCACAACCAGGTACTGGTTGCAAAGGGCATCGGTGTCCTAACAGCTCGGATTGCCAAGGCAGGATACTCTGATCACAGCCCTAGCCAGAAATCTGGCAGTGGCTTCTGATTAAATTCAATTATCACATAACTGCTATTGCAATTTCAATGAGACTCTCTTGTTCAGATATCGGTAAGTGGACTGGAGGCAGGACATGAAAGCGTCTAACGAATCCAGTTGTTTGTGTCGTCCGTTTCGGGAAAGTACCTGCATAATTGCGCACCCAGGTCACTCAGTATCACTCCCTATGTCTCCCTGTCATGGCGTTTGCGCCATCAGTACAGACACCAACACATCTTGACCACCAAAGTCCATTTGATGTCACAAAGCTGAAATATTATCTCATGTTGTCCTGGTTTCCAGTCGTTTGTAGAAGAAGATGTCTTCCTTAATTGACCCCCCATAAACGTAACGGACAGCTGTGCCAGGCCCGCCACGTCTGTTGGACTCATCCAGCTGTAACACATATAATTCACTGGCTTGTATGCAAAGAAGTAATTGTTTCAAAACATCTCCTGTCATGTCACTGATGCGTCGTGAAACAGTGTTTGATGAAGGTATTGTCTGTATAGTTTGTTTAACCTTTTCCCCCAGCATTGTCCCAGCCATATTCACGGCAGCAGGATGAAATAAGACTTCCACAATAATATGGGGCTTGCCTGTCCTAGACACCATGTAGTTCACCATATACATGTAAGACGCTTCTAGACCCTTCTTATTAATGGTATCTGTTGCTTTTATACATGTCTTACTACATGAAAGTAGTCTTCATTCACGCTCAATAAACTCCCGTAGCTTATTTTTCAAATTTCCATGTTTCATTTCAAAATGTCCGCGCAAGAGAGTTAAATAAAGGTAACATTTTACAACGGCATTGCACGTACCCCTGTTTGGGAATAGCCGATTAAGTGTAATCAAACATTGGCCTAGATCAGAACATGCAAGTTTGAAATTGGTCACCTATTTCTACAATTTATCTTCTTAAAATGTAACTTTAAACCTAACCCTAACCAACTGCTAATCTTATGCCTAACCCTAAATTAAGACCAAAAAGGGCATTTTTGTTTTCATACATTTTTACGATTTAGACCATCATACTTTGTGGCTGTGGTAACTAGTGGAAACCTTTCAAATGTCAGGACAGGTGAGAACAAGTAGGCTAGTCTTGTTATATAAACTATGACCTCTTAAAACATAATTTACATGTTTAAAAAGACCTTGGGAATGTCACAGGCTGCATAGGCTCACTGAGTTCCAGCAGGTGAAGTGAAGATGAAAAAACACTCACGCCCTGGTTCACAGCATGGTCACTACAGGGCCCTGTTCCATATAGCCAATCTCTTCGTGCAGGTATTCCATACCCACTTGCCCAACTGTTGAAAGTTGGCTTGCTAAAAAGATGGTTGCATACTTACAATAATAACTGCATTAAACAGCACATTAAAAGATTTGCAGTGACACTCAATTATAAATTGTTATGCATAACCTGCATGCATGATGAATTGAACTAGCTAAATATACAAATCAATTGAACTGTCCTCGACGGATTGCAATTTAGCAAGTCAAATTATTTTGATGACAAGAGAGCAAAATATTGCTAGCTATCTATACCTGAAATGTTGCAAGCCACGGTGGATGATCTGTCACATTCGTCAGGGTAAAACACTTTAGTAACTGTATCTGCTATAGGATAGATTGTGACTGCAGTGTGTATTATTGTAAGCTTATCTCAACTCTTTAAAATATATGGCCGTCAAAATTTTAACATATCATCATGGCGAAGTGTGCACCCTACATTCAAATAAAAATTGTTAAGCATCTGTGCAAATTGCAGATGTAATTTGTGTGGAAATATGGCAAGTGAGGATGCATTTTACCCTCTAGGTGGAGTACTTGCTTTATCCTTCTGGTTGGTCGTGTAAACACCTTGCCATACTGCAGGTATTCTTTGTTTGCATGTTTTCATGCATAAGTCTATGTTGTCATATCATTGTTGATGAAGGAAAGACCATTTTATATATTATATATCATATGTATTGCCTATGATAAACCTTTAGAGATTCAACTGAAAGACACAACTAGGTTATGGGGTTAGAGAGCCCCAATGAGACCAATGTCACCGGTCTCATATGGGGCCATGGGTTAGCAGAGGTAGGTCTGATAAAGTGCTAAATAAACCAGCTCTCTGTCACATACTAAAATATTTACTAAACTAATAGTAGATTTCACATAAATGGAAAGAGCCACTGATGTTTCAGCAATTTGCATTAATTGTTAACTGTCAATCATGTTGTCAAAGACTAAAGAGATTTTGTTTGGTTTTAGTGTTCTCTCTTGAGTTAAGGGAGTTGTTGATCATCTTTAGCTACAATTAGCTTATGCTCTTCCTTTTAAATGTACAGTATTAAGATGGGTGGGCCAAGTCAAGCTGTCCTCAGATTACTTCTTTCATCTTATCTTCTTTTTGTAATGTGCATCTCCTGGATCTTTAGGTTTGACATAGTTATGATGTCCTAATTGTGTCTTTGTTTTCAACCACCTCATTTGCAACAGTCAGTATCATCATCATGACAACATTTAGGGTGGTACTCTCAGTCATTCAATTATCACTCATTGTCTCATCTCTCCGCCCTACTTTACCTGGCCAACAACAAACACCTATCCACCTGTAATCAAATTAGGACTGGGTGTGGTTATTTTATACTCTACCGATGTATCAAAACGCTCTATATTATAAATACAAACTGAATATACATCTTATGTACAGTCTGTCAACATTCTGCACCAGGTAAGGCTTTCACTTTAATGTGAGAATGACGGTGTTCTTATGCAATTCTTGTTTATATGCAGAAAATTACTTTGATATTTACAAGGACAAGAAGATACCAGATTTTGATTTGAATAACAGATTGTTTTCAGTATATACTAATAATTTAAGGCATAACTAGACTATAGGGTAAGATGAGACAATTGTCACTTGTGTAACATAGGGCCATGGATTAGTGGGTCAGTCTGGTGAAGTGCTAAATAAGTCAGCTCTCTGTCACATACAAAAATATTTTATAGAATAGACCCAATAAGACAAGGATTTATCAGTAAAACTATGTGTCTCATTTGTTTGCATCAATGATTGGTGTAGCCAAGCTGAAGTAAGGAGGACTTGGAGTTTGGTATCAGCCAGGCAATGTTTTCTTGAGATGAGAAGGGAATAATTACTTCCCATAGAAGCAGTGGCATGATGTGACAGGGAGATACATTTTCTGTACATTTCTATGTGGTGAGGTGGATACCCAGCTAGCACATAACGTTCTGAGAACCATATGTTTCTTAGAGCTTGGCAAGAGCATGGTTGTCCTATGGTTAATTTGGATACAACACTCCCACAACTTTCTGAGAATGGTGCAGGACAGTTGCATTTTATTTGGAACATTCTCAGCACATCTAAGGAACTTGACAAAAACCTTGACAGAAAACGTTGTTTTCTTGGTATTGCATTACTTTAACCAGTGGTGGAAAAAGTACTCAATTGTCATGCTTGAGTAAAAGTAAAGATACCTTAATAGAAAATGACTCAAATAAAAGTGAAAGTCACCCAGTAAAATATTGCTTGAGTAAAAGTCTAAAAGTATTTGGTTTTAAATATACTTAAGTATTTAAAGTAAATGGAATTGTTCAAATGTACTTAAGTATCAATTGTAAAAGTATAAATAATTTCAAATTCCTTATATTAAGCAAAACAGACAGCACAATTTATTTTATTTTTGGCGGTTAGCCAGGGGCCCACTCCAACACTCAGACATCATTTACAAACTAAGCATATGTTTTTAGTGAGTCTGCCAGATCAGAGGCAGTAGGGATGACCAGGAATGTTCTCTTGATAAGTGTGTGAATTGGACCATTTTCCTGTCAAAATACTTTTGGGTGTCAGGGAAATGTTTGGAGTAAAAAAGTACTTTATTTTCTTTAGGAATGTGGTGAAGTAAAAGTAAAAGTTGCTCAAAATATAAATAGTAAGGTAAAGCGCAGATACCCCATAAAACTACTTAAGTAGTACTTTAAAGTAGTTTTACTTAAGTACATTACACTACTGACTTTAACAGAACGTTTCCTAAAAGTTCAAACATGGTTACATTTCATTTCAATTTGGTAATGTTCTAGGAACGTTCTCCAAATGGTTTGACATTGGAAGCGTTCTCAAATAGTTCAAAGTACGATAAGAAACAACGTTCTTCTGTGGCATTTCTGCACTTTAGCATAACGTTTCCGACAGGTTTCTTCATGGTTCTCAAATTGTTCCGAGAGCGTTAAGGAAACGTTCCATACAAACCTCAAGCAAACTTAAATAACATTACAAGAATGTTATTTAAAAATATATGCATTCACTTCTCAGCATCAACAAAAATCTATCCTCGATGTTGTTAAGTGTGTTCAGGTGTGTTGGCCGCACCCACTAATTGGCCACACCTGATCTTAATGAGTACTTGTTTCCTTTGGAATGGGATCTATTGAATAGACTAATATGAACAGCTTTGTATTTGTAAAAAAACATGGCATGCTACAGTTGCTCCATCCTGGTGTTGCAGGGACTAATTCCATGGATAGAGAACAGAAGATTATAAGTTTGAATCTCACTGAGGCCATGTCCCAATAAAAAATAAATGACCTGTTCACCGGACATGCTACCTGTCCCAGACCTATTATTTGACCATGCTGGTCATTTATGAACATTTGAACATCTCGGCCATGTTCTGTTATAATCTCCACCCGGCACAGCCAGAAGATTTCTTCCTAGGTTTTGGCCAGTTTTTCCTAGCCAACGTGCTTCAACACCTGCATTGCTTTCTGTTTGGGGTTTTAGGCTGGGTTTAGGCTGGGTTTCTGTTCAGCACTTATCAGCTGATATATGAAGGGCTATATAAATACATTTGATTTTATTTGATTGTGTCTCACCCGGGGTGATGGTCGGATTCATGTTTATCATCGAAGGAATGAGCGCTATACCAAGGCCTGTACTCTGGAGTGGGATTGATTTGGAGGTGGAGGGTCCGTCATGGTCTGGGGCGGTGTGTCACAGAATCATTGGACTGAGCTTGTTGTCATTGCAAGCAATCTCAACACTGTGCGTTACAGGGAAGACATCCTCCTCCCTCATGTGGCACCCTTCCTGCAGGCTCATCCTGACATGACCCTCCAGCATGACAATGCCACCAGCCATACTGCTCATTCCTGGAAGACAGGAATGTCAGTGTTCTGCCATGGCCAGCGAACAGCCCGGATCTCAATCCCATTGAGCATGTCTGGGACCTGTGGATCGGAGTGTGAGGGCTAGGGCCATTTCCCCCAGAAATGTCTGGGAACTTGCAGGTACCTTGGTGGAAGAGTGGGGTAACATCTCACAGCAAGAACTGGCAAATCTGGTGCAGTCCATGAGGAGGAGATGCAATGCAGTACTTAATGCAGCTGGTGGTCACACCAGATACTGACTGTTACTTTTGATTTTGACCCCCCCTTTGTTCAGGGACACATTATTCCATTTCTGTTAGCCACATATCTGTGGAATCTTTTCAGTTTATTTCTCAGTTGTTGAATCTTGTTATGTTCATACAAATATTTACACATGTTGCTGAGTTTATATATATATATAACATATATATAACAGGACTATTTAAAAATAGAACCATGAGGAAACCTGAAATACAAAAATTCCCACAGAAGAACGTTTTCTTAATGTTCTCATAAAAATGAGAACATGACCTTAAATAGCACCATGATGAAACCTGTAGAAAACGTTATGCTGAATTTCGAAGATTTTCCTGAGTTACAGTTCACATAAGGAAATCAGTCAATTGAAATAAATGAATTAGGCCCTAATCTATGGATTTCACATGACTAGGCAGGGCGCAGCCATGGGTTGGCCTGGGAGGGCATAGGCCCACCCCCTTTAGAGCCAGGCCCGCCGACTGAAGAGCCAGGCCCAGCAAATCAGAATTTGTTTTTCCCCACGAAAGGGCTTTATGACAGACAGAAAAACTCAGTTTCATCAGCTGTCTGGGTAGCTGGTATCAGACGATCCCGCAGGTGAAGAAGCCAGATGTTGAGGTCCTGGGCTGGCGTGGTTACACATGGTCTGTGGTTGTGAGGCTGTTTGGACGTACTGCTAAATTCTCTAAAACGACATTGGAGATGGCTTGTGGTAGAGAAAGGAACATTACTTTCTCTGGCAACAGCTCTGGTGGACATTCCTGCAGTCTGCATGCTAATTGCACGCTCGCTAAAAACTTGAAGTCTATATCATTGTATTGTGTGACAAAACTGCACACCTTAGAGTGGCCTTTCATTGTCCCCAGCACAAGGTGCACCTGTGTAATGATCATGCTGTTTAATCAGCTTCTTGATATGCCACACCTGTGAGGTGGATTGATTATCTTGGCAAAGGAGAAATGCTCACTAACAGGTATGTAAACAAATTTGTGCACACGTTTTGAGAGAAATAAGCTTTTTGTGAGGATGTCAAATTCCTGGGATCTTTATTTCAGCAAATGGAACATGAGACTAACACTTTACATGTTGCGTTTATATTTTTGTTCAGTATACAACCATGAGGAAACCTGTAGAAAACATTATGCTGAAGTACTGAAATTTCAAAAGAGGAACGTTGTTTCTTAATGTTCTCTGAACAATTTGATAACATTACTTTAAATAAAACCATGAGGAAACTTGTAGGAAACGTTATGCTGAAGTACTGAAATTCCAACCTAAGAAACATATGGCTCTCAGAACGTTATGTGCTAGCTGGGTCTCTAGGGCTTTGCAAACCTGTATTGTGCAATATTCTTCCAGCTCTGTCATGTTGGTTGTTGATCATTGCTAGACAGACATTTTCAAGTCTTGACATATATTTTCAAGCAGATTCAAGTCCAAACTGTACCGAGGCCTCTAAGGAACATTCATTGTCTTCTTGGTCATACCATAGATCATTTAGCTATTTGATTTTGGACCTCTGTAGGTATACAACAAAAAGATTTAACAATTATTTGATCAAATATAGAATTTGTCCTTAACTACTATAACCCATAGACATGCATTGAATAACACATTCATAAATGGCAAAACAAACAGTAAAAAAAATGTATCATAAAGAACAAGTTTTTGAAGTGTCTGTCCTACAACTATGATATAAAAAAGCTCAAGAACTATATATGTATTTTTTGGGACAGGTATTTAACCCCTTTTTTGGGCGGGCGGCACAATTTTACTTCCTTACTTCCATAATTTCTTAAATACGATACCAGGTTACCTTCAGATACGTCCCGTGACACTCATGGGGGTCGTAGAGCAAAATGGAGAACACCATTGTGGGAGTGTCCCCTTTCCATAGTGGGGTCATATTAGTTTGTAGCCCAAACGGTTCACACATTGATGGTACCAACTTCAGACAAGTCCTGTGGGGCTTGTGGGGGTCGTAGAGCAAAACGGAGAACACCATCGTGAGAGTCTCATCTTTCCATAGAACGTTACTAATATTTTTCTTGTGGTTTTTATGGTTTTTATTTCTTATTGTTCTGAGAACATTACTTTTCACAGAACCATGAGGAAACCTGCAGAAAACGTTATGCTGAAGTACTGAAATTCCCAGAGAAGAACATTTACAGTGGGGCAAAAAAGTATTTAGTCAGCCACCAATTGTGCAAGTTCTCCCACTTAAAAACATGAGAGAGGCCTGTAATTTTCATCATAGGTACACTTCAACTATGACAGACAAAATGAGAAAATAAATCCAGAATATCACATTGTAGGATTTTTTATGAATTTATTTTGCTAATTATGGTGGAAAATAAGTATTTGGTCACCTACAAACAAGCAAGATTTCTGGCTCTCACAGACCTGTAACTTCTTATTTAAGAGGCTCCTCTGTCCTCCACTCGTTACCTGTATTAATGGCACCTGTTTGAAGTTGTTATCAGTATAAAAGACACCTGTCCACAACCTCAAACAGTCACACTCCAAACTCTACTACTTGCACAATTGGTGGCTCACTAAATACTTTTTTGCCCCACTGTATTTATTTATTTTTTATTCTGTATTTATTTATTCTTTCCACCACCCCTACCTCTTCAGAGGACCAAAATAAAGTTTTTATTTTGTTGTTGCATGTAAATTTGTTTTTTTATTACATAACAACTATTAATGAATTTGATATCCATCCAGCCACATCTAGATATATAGTACTTATACATTGTTTTCAATCATAACTATTATAGAACATTAGCTTTTAAACCCACCCCTCAGCTACTCTCAGTCCATCCCACCTACAGTATCTCTGTAAACCGCCCTCTTATGATTTTCAGGTTCCATATATTTTTCAGCTGTGCTGTGATGTTTCACATACATACTCTCTCACCACGTTCTAAGACACATATGATTCTCAGAAGGTGATGTGCTAGCTGGGTAAACTCTTTACTCTTTGACAACATGATTGGCAGTTAAAAAAATTAAAATATAAAAATACAGATTTTTTTTATGAGGAAGTTGTAGATCATGGATTCACAAAATTGCTGAAACATCAGCTGCTCTTTCCATTTCTATTAAATCAACCTACTCCAATGCAATTGGAGTTTTACACCTCAAAAGACATTTCATTTTTTTAAAGTTTTAAAGGTATTTCTGTTGGAACGAGGTTTGATGTTCTCTCAGGTTGCAAATTGCCTAAGGCCAGGGCGTCTCACCCATAACTCTATCCACCTCACCACTGAGAAATGTAAATAATTTCTCTCTCTCCTTCACTGCTTCTTTGGCGAGTAATCACGCCCTTCTCGTCTCAAGAGAACATTGCCTGGCTGATACCAAACTCCAAGTCTTCCTTAAATTGATAGTGTAGGCCTATACTCCAAATATTCTGTATATCAAATCAAAATCTGGTATTTATATGGCAGCAGCTACTCTTCCTGGGGCCCGACAAAATTAAGGCAGTTATACAATTTTAAAAACATTACAATACATTCATTACAGAATTCACAACATTCAGTGTATGCCCTCAGGCCCCTACTCAACTACCACGTAGATACAACACAAAATCCATGTGTACATGGATGCATGTGTATACATGTGTATGCATGTGGCTGTGCCTATGTTTGTGTTACTTCACAGTCCCTGCTTTTCCAGAGGTGTAGTTATATATATATATATATATATATATATATATATATAGAGGTAGAAAACACGCCTCTGGAAAAGCAGGGACTGTGAAGTAACACAAACATAGGAACAGCCACATGCATACACACACATGATGACATGTACACATGGATTTTATGTTGCAGATATGTGGTGGTGGAGTATGGGCCTGAGGGCACACACTATATATATGATTCTACTGCTTGCACCATTTACCTGATGTGGAAGAGAGTTCCATGTAGTCATGGCTCTATGTAGTACTGTTCACCTCCCATAGTCTGTTCTGGCCTTGGGGACTTTGAAGAGACCTCTGGTGGCATGTCTTGTGGGGTATGCATGGGTGTCTGAGCTGTGTGCTAGTCATTTAAACAGACAGCTCGGTGCTTTCAACATGTCAATTTGCTCTCACAAATACAAGTAGTGATGAAGTCAATATCTCCTCCACTTTGAGCCAGGAGAGATTGATGTGCATATTATTAATGTTTGCTCTCTGTGTACATTTACATTTACATTTAAATCATTTAGCAGACGCTCTTATCCAGAGCGACTTACAAATTGGTGCGTTCACCTTAAGACATCCAGTGGAACAGCCACTTTACAATAGTGCATCTAAATCTTTTAAGGGGGGGGGTGAGAAGGATTACTTTATCCTATCCTAGGTATTCCTGAAAGAGGTGGGGTTTCAGGTGTCTCCGGAAGGTGGTGATTGACTCCGCTGTCCTGGCGTCGTGAGGGAGTTTGTTCCACCATTGGGGGGCCAGAGCAGCGAACAGTTTTGACTGGGCTGCGCGGGAACTGTACTTCCTCAGTGGTAGGGAGGCGAGCAGGCCAGAGGTGGATGAACGCAGTGCCCTTGTTTGGGTGTAGGGCCTGATCAGAGCCTGGAGGTACTGAGGTGCCGTTCCCCTCACAGCTCCGTAGGCAAGCACCATGGTCTTGTAGCGGATGCGAGCTTCAACTGGAAGCCAGTGGAGAGAGCGGAGGAGCGGGGTGACGTGAGAGAACTTGGGAAGGTTGAACACCAGACGGGCTGCGGCGTTCTGGATGAGTTGTAGGGGTTTAATGGCACAGGCAGGGAGCCCAGCCAACAGCGAGTTGCAGTAATCCAGACGGGAGATGACAAGTGCCTGGATTAGGACCTGCGCTGCTTCCTGTGTGAGGCAGGGTCGTACTCTGCAGATGTTGTAGAGCATGAACCTACAAGAACGGGCCACCGCCATGATGTTAGTTGAGAACGACAGGGTGTTGTCCAGGATCACGCCAAGGTTCTTAGCGCTCTGGGAGGAGGACACAATGGAGTTGTCAACCGTGATGGCGAGATCATGGAACGGGCAGTCCTTCCCCGGGAGGAAGAGCAGCTCCGTCTTGCCGAGGTTCAGCTTGAGGTGGTGATCCGTCATCCACACTGATATGTCTGCCAGACTTCTCCAACTACAACTACATCCAAGGGCCAGCCGTGCTGCCCTGTTCTGAGCCAATTGCAATTTTCTTAAGTCCATTTTTGTGGCACCAGACCACACGACTGAACAGTAGTCCAGGTGCAACAAAACTAGGGCCTGTAGGATCTGCTTTGTTGATAGTGCTGTTAAGAAGGTAGAGAAGTAATTTATTATGGACAGACTTCTCCCCATCTTAGCTACTGTTATAGCAATATGTTTTGAACATGACAGTTTACAATCCATGGTTACTCGAAGCAGTTTAGTCACCTCACCTTGCTCAATTTCCACATTATTTATTACAAGATTTAGTGTTCAGTGAATGAGTTGTCACAAATACAATGCTTTTAGTTTTAGAAATATTTAGGACTAACTTATTCCTTGTCACCCATTCTGAAACTAACTGCAGCTCTTTGTTAAGTATTGCAGTCATTTCAGTTGCTGTAGTAGCTGATGTGTATAATGTTGAGTCATCCGCATACATAGACACACTGGTTTTACTCAAAGCCTGTAGCATGTTGTTAATAAAGATTGAAAAAAGTAAGAAGCTTATCAGGGCAATTCTATTGAGTGTCATCTGTTACGAGCAAGTTATTAATTTCATGGACCTTGTTTCTTAAGCAACATATGTTAACATGGGCTATTTTGAGCACTTTTCTGGGATGCTTGCTTGTTTTCATTGCTTTACTGGGAAGCTTAGCAGAAGTATATATTCTAGTATATATGTTATTTATGTTAGTTGGACTTCCTACTGGGGCACACCGCCTCAGTGCTAACAGCATAAACCTGGTTCATAGACACATGATTGCTGCATACAATAGCTGTAGGATCAGCAGAGGCATTCAAGGTAATTAGAGGGACATAAAATAGGTTACTTACATTGTGTCTACCAATGCCCCTGGTATAATGTACATTTGCTAAAGCATTAAGATGACTCAGTGACACAATGGTAGGGATTAACTGAGAGGGGCTTGGGTCATTGGTACCTTCTTATCCTTGTGAATATCAAAGTTAGTTTCTGCATATACAGTGCATATCATAAGTATTCACCCCCCTTGAACTTTTCACATTTTGTTGAGTCAAAGTGAGATTTAAATGGATACAATTTAAAAATGTTGTCACTGATCCACACAAAATAGCTCATGTCTAAGTGAAATTAAAAAAAAAAATGTAACAAATGAATATAAAATAAACTACTAAAATGTATTGGTTACTAGCTTTGTTGTGGCTAGCCTAAATAAATTCAGGATTAAAATAGTGCTTAAGGAATCATATAAGTTGCATGGACTCACCCTTGTTTTTTAATGACCACCCCATATCTGTACCCCACACAATTATCTGCAAGGTCCCTCAGTTGAGTAATGTATTTCAAGCACAGATTCAACCATAGAGACCAAATGGCTTTTCCAATGCTGTGCAAAGAAGGACACCTATTGGTAGATAGGTAAAAAAAAAAATAGGCAGACACTACCATGCTCAAAGGGATATTCAAAGTTATTAATTAGACTTTAGATTGTGTATCAATATACCCAGTCACTGCAAAGATACAGTCGTCCTTCCTAACTGATTTGCCAGCAGAGGAAGGAAACCACTCGGGGATTTGAGGCAAAGGGTGATTTTAAAACAGTAACAGAGTTTAACGGCTGTGATTGGAGAAAACTGAGGACGGATCAAAAACATTTGTTACTCCACAATACTAACCTAAATGAAAAGGAAGCCTGTACAGAATAAAAAAATAATCCAAAAACATGCATCCTGTTTGGAACAAGGCACTAAACATGTAATGCTGCAGAAATGTGCCAAAGGAATTCACTTTTTGTCCTGAATAGAAAGTGTTTTGTTCGGGGCAAATCCAACGCAACACATCACTGAGTATTACTCTCCATATTTTTAAGCATGGTCGTGGCTGCATCATGTTATGGGTATACTTGGCATCGGCAAAGACTAGGGAGTTTTCAGGATACAAAAAAAAACAGAATGGAGTTAACCACAGACAAAATCCTAGAGGAAAACCTGGAGCAGTCTGCTTTCAACCAGACACTGTGAGACAAATTAACCTTTCAGCAGGACAATAACCAAAAACACAAGGCCAAATATACACTTCAGTTGCTTACCAAGAGGGCAGTGAATGTTCCTGAGTGGCCTAGTTACTGTTTTGACTTCAAATTGCTTGAAAATACACATGACCAAAAGTATATGGACACCTGTTCGTCGAACATCTCATTCCAAAATCATGGGCATTAATATGGAGTCGGTCCCACCTTTGCTCCTATAACAGCCCCCACTCTTCTGGGAAGGCTTTCCACAAGATGTTGGAACATTGCTGCGGGGACTTGCTTCCATTCAGCCAGAAGAACATTTCTGAAGTCGGGCATGATGTTGGGCGGTTAGGCCTGGCTCGCAACCAGCGTTCCTATTCATCCCAAAGGTGTTCGTGGGGTTGAGGTCAGGGCTCTGTGCAGGCCAGTCAAGTTCTTGCACACCGATCTCGACAAACCATTTCTGTATGGACCTCGCTTTGTGCATAGGGGCATTGTCATGTTGCCACAAAGTTGGAAGCACAGAATCGTCTTTGTACGCTTAGAATTAAGATTTCCCTTCACTGGAACTAAGGAGCCTGAACCATGAAAAACAGCCCTAGACCATTATTCCTCATCCACCAAACTTTACAGTTGGTACTATGCGTTGGGGCAGGTAGAGTTCTCCTGGCATCCGCCAAACCCAGATTCGTCCGTCAGACTGCCAGATAGTGAAGTGTGATTCATTACTCCAGAGAACACGTTTCCACTGCTCCAGAGTCCAATGGTGGCGAGTTTCACACCACTACAGCCAACACTTGGCATTGCACACGGTGATCTTAGGCTTGTGTGTGGCTGCTCGGCCATAGAAAACAAATTTCATGAAGCTCCCAATAAACAGTTCATATATTGATGTTGCTTCCAAAGGCAGTAGTGAGTGTTGCAATCAAGGACAGACGATTTTTACAGGCTACACGCTTCAGCACTCTGAGGTCCCGTTCTGTAAACTTGTGTGGCCTACCACTTTGTGGCTGAGCGGTTGTTGCTCCAAGACTTTTCCACTTCACAATAACAGCACTTAAAGTTGACCTGGGCAGCTCTATCAGGGCAGATATTTGACGAACTGACTAGTTGGAAATGTGATGGTGCCATGTTGAAAGTCACTGAGCTCTTCAGTACAGGCCATTCTACTGTCAATGTCTATGGAGATTGCATTGCTGTGTGCTCGATTTTATACACCTGTCAGCAACGGGTGTGGCCGAAATAGCAGAATCCACTCATTTGAAGGCGTGTCCACATACTTTTGGCCATGTAGTGTATCAAGAAAATGTTTTTTTTTGTCAAGTTCCTTAAATGCGCTAAGAATTACATAAAAACAAACAGCTATCCTGCACCATTCCCAGAAGATTGTGGGATGGTTGTATGGAAAATAATCATAGGAAAACCATACTCTCACCAAGCTCTAAGAAACAAAGCTGGGTAGATTGCTGCTTTCATCATCAATCTTCAGGTTTGACATAATTATGATGTCCCTGTTTTGTCTTTGTTTTTAACCACCTCGTTTTTAACTGTCAGTATCATTACCATGCCAATATTTTGGGTCACCTATCATCTCATTTCTCCGCCCTGCTTTTTCTGTCCGACTACAAACACCTTTCCACCTGTAATTAAAAGGACTGGGTGTGGTTTTTACATACTCGACACTCTCTTATAAATACAGACTGAAAATACAGTTTATGTACAGTCCTTCAACCTCCAGTACCAGGTGAGGCTTGCTTTAATGTGTAAATGGATGGGTTCTTATGCAATTCTTGTTTATATGACGAAAGTAACTTTGATATTTACAAAGATAAGAAAATACCGGATTTGAATTTGATATACTGATTATTTTGTCCAACAGTGTGATTTCAGTGCCAATTCTTGTCTGAGAAAATGAGTGATCCAGGTAAGTGTTGAAGTTGTTCACTTCATTTACTGTATTATGTGCACTGAGGTTTTAAATGAGTATGTAGTTATGTAGTTTCACAACTCAACCCTGAAGTTGAGAATATATTGCATTGACATTGCATTTACGATTTCAAGGAGTAGACTAGTATGGCCATACATGCTTTCTCGGTGCTTAATGGGAAATAATGACAATGCATTCCTCTATTATTTGAATAACTTCAAAATATTCCTTACTTTTTATCCACAGCAAAGAAACCGGTAAGTTAGTTAACTTACTTTTCAAATACAGAAAATACCTTCACACATGTGTGCTATGTGTTTGACATAATGTGTTGTTGTTCCAGGCGGAGTCCACACCTGGGACTGATGATGTAAGATATCTGCATTATTTGTCTATCTCTGCTTCTTTACTTCAGTCAACTCAGTCTTAAAAAACTTTTCAAATCAAGCGAAGTAAAGAACAAAACTATTTTCTAGCTTGCTATATCTTAGATCCCAGTGTTGTCCTGGTGGATGTAAACAGACTACTGTCAGTTTCACAGGGCTCCGGAGGAGAGGGCAAGGGAGAGTTAGGAGGCTTACAAAATAATAGTTCATACACATTAACGTAATAACATTAATATTGTTTCGGAAACACCCCAAAAAATGGAATTTAGATTTTCACATGTCAGGGTAATGGGTGTAATCGTTGAGACAATTGAAGGGAAAACATTTCCATTCATAAAGGAAAGGTTTTCCGATACCAATAGGTGAGTCTAGTAATGTTATTTTTGTCATTTCCAGGGGAAGAAGGGAAAAGGTGGAAAAGGGGGACACAGCCATGGAGGAGATCATGGAGGCGACCAGAAAGGAAAAGGAGGCGAGCATAAAGGAAAAGGAGGCGAGCATGGAGGCGACCATAAAGGAAAAGGAGGTGACCACGGAGGAAAAGCAGGTCGTGGAGGACATTAAAGATTTAATCATGCACCATTTGTATGTTTCATCACGGTAGCTATTACGGAAAAAACATGTTGAGCGATTTATTAAAGTTGACAAATCTCTAATAAAACCTACTTATAAAACAGAGTCATATGTTTGTATAACTTCTTAATGCATAATAATCATGCAATACAATGAACATTTTACAAAATAGAAACACAAATTATAGCAAAATGTGTCATTTTTTTGCCATCTAAACAAGTTGGGAGAGCCGTCGAGATACTATCATACTACACCATTCCTGTGTAGCCCATACCAGACCAACACATCAAACATTCAGTGAAGGACAGCTCAACGCCATTTTTATCATTTTACTCACATACAGAACATTAACCAACGGGGTAGTAATAAACCCGGAACAATGACCACGTATGTCCCTGAGTTTGGAAATATAATCCTTTCTTGTGGATATTTGTCTCCCCTTGCACCACTCTGTTTAACCGTTGTTATCAATCATTTCCACGTGGACAACATTCAGGAAGAAAATCCCAAATGTTTTATTAACCATCAGCGTTTTTTATGCGCGTAAAGTAGGCCTACTTGACGGATAAAAACATGTCACAATAGGCCTGATGGAAAGAAAATGTCGGTAAACTTTCCAAATGTCGTCAAAACAAAATAGGACAAGGTGTGATCTTTAGGTTTAGGTAAAATTATGGTGGAAACGCATTTATGCGCAAATATTGATATAATAACCATCATATCAAGTAAAGTCACGACATGACATGTTGCGTGGTCCTCCCACTACGACTCAAGAAAACAAGACATTTTATTAGGCAACCACAAATTAAATATACGAACTTCACAGGGTGGTGATGAGCTTGATGCTCTTTTCCAATAAATATCGAGGGTATTATTCTGGTGACATGACGATCAATTCTTGGCTGCCGTTTAACAAATTAAAAATGATCTCGCTCTTTTGTTCATAATAATTTCAAATACGTATTATATATATCTGCAAACTGTTGGCTAGACAGCACGTGCCAATACCAGAGTGAGCACTTTCGCTATATAACGCACGAAAAAATCTGAGTTGAAAATGCAATGGAAACAATTTACTTGTATTTGACTGCAAAATATATTTTTTTGTGCACTACGTCATCACGCACAGACTTTTATCGGCAGCAAATCAATTTGATGGAAAAAGATCTGTGGTGGGAAAATACTTATATTTTATGTAAACGGCTTTAAAAAATATTCGTATAAAAATCTGTCGCCAATTGGATAAGAAAAATTCGTTTTCAACAATGCCCACAAAATAGGCTACAATTCCAGCCTGAATCGATAAATGATGGTCGGCTAATGCCGCGTTCAAAGCGACTGGGAACTCAGAAATCTCAGACTTCCAACCTTAGTGTCATGACGTCGGTGAGCTTCAAATCGGAAAGCCAGATCTCTAGAAAAAGGCCAGAGTTCCCAAGTTGGATTACCGTTCAAACCGATTTTTCCCAGTAAGCGCTTGTTTTTGTTGTTGTGGAGTTCCCCGTTAAAAGCACTGAAGTCGAGGATTTCCGAGTTCCCAGTCGTCTTGAAACCACCATAAGGCAAGGCAATAATAATTGCGTGCTCCGTCTTCGACTTTGTCAAATTGCTATAACGTATGTGGTTAGCCGATACTTAAAATACCTATCCACGCGTTGTAAGATTTGTCAGGCATAAGCAACGTCTAAGCGTACGAACGCAGCCACAGTAAAAGGGCCAATTTCCTCCAATTTCCTGGAATGTTTGTACACAGATAACATGTATAAATTTTAGTTCAGTTGAACAAAACATGACAAAAGTGTCTTGCAAATGTCTATGAAAAAGTACAGTATAATAACCTAAATCACATTTTAAGTGTCTCATTGCTATGGAAACAAGTATTCCACAATCTGGGATGTTGCTTCATACAAACAATATGACAGAAAAAAAGAAAAAAAAGCTGATCAAATATTATCCATCCATGATATCATAATATTTCTAAAACATTCACAAATATCAAAGCTTATCACTAAGCTAAGGATCCTGGACAAAACACCTTCCTCTGCAACTGGATCCTGGACTTCCTGACGGGCTGCCCCCAGGTGGTAAGGGTAGGTAACAACACATCTGTCACGCTGATCCTCAACACAGGGGCCACTCCTGTACTCCCTGTTCACTCATGACTGCATTGCCAAGCACGACTCCAACACCATCAGTAAGTCTGCAGATGACAACAGTTGTCATTGACGGTGATCAGGCCTACGAGACAGCCTATAGGGAGGCGGTCAGAGACCTGACCGTATGGTGCAAGGACAACAACCTCTCCCTAAACGTGATCAAGACAAAGGAGATGATTGTGGACTACAGGAAAAGGAGGACCGATCACGCCCCCATTCTCATCGACGGGGCTGTAGTGGAGCAGGTTGAGAGCTTCAAGTTCCTTGGTGTCCACATCACCAACAAACTAACATGGTCCAAGTACACCAAAACAGTTGTGAAGAGGGTATGACAAAACCTATTCCCCCTCAGGAGACTGAAAATATTTGGCATGGGTCCTCATATCCTCAAAGGGCTTTACAGCTGCACCATCAAGAGCATCCTGACAGGTTTCGTCACTGCCTGGTATGGCAACTGCCCGCCTCCGACCACATAGCACTACAAAGGGTAGTGCGTATGGCCCAGTAGATCACTGGGGCCAAGCTTCCTGCCATCCAGGACAGAGGAAGGCCCTAAAAATGGTCAAAGACTCCAGCCACCTTAGTCATAGACTGTTCTCTCTGCTAACACACGACAAGTGGTACTGGAGCACCAATTCTAGGTCCAAGAGGCTTCTACCCCCAAGCCATAAGAATCCTGAACTTCTAATCTAATGGCTACCCAGACTATTTGCAAAGGTCATGGTACTTCTGAATGAGAGTTGTCGGATCTTGGAATTTGCACCTGAATATTCAGCACTCTTTTTCTTGGTTCACTGTGGTAACTTAGTTCACTCGCAAATTGCATTTAAGTCAATGTGTTTGACAATAACCTTTAATACGATATCCTGCACTAAAGATCCCCTGGGGATCCAAGTTTCTGCACCTCCACTTCCTCTGAAAAAGGATTCACCCCACCATTCCTGGGACCACTATAGGTCTCTATGGGATATTGGGTTACCAGCATCTCATCCACCTGCTTCAGTCAATGTTCAGGAGATTTTTTCGGTTCCATTTGATCAGTTATAGGGGCAGGGTTTTCGTAAGCCTTGGTTTCTTTACTTGTTTCTATGGTATCTCCGACCTCACTGTTCTCTAACTTCATGGCTCTGTCACATCCACATTCACTGTTAATGTCTCAGAGCAATGCCCCTTGACCTCCCTGACAACATAATATAATCTACACACAATACACCATAATGACAAAGCAAAAATGGAAAGACCACATTTACATAAGTATTCAGACTCTTTACTCAGTACTTTGTTGAAGCACCTTTGGCAGCGATTACAGTCTCGAGTCTTCTTGGGTATGACGCTACAAGCTTGGCACACCTTTCCGATAGGTGACCTAAACTGTAACATGCTTAACACCCCGGCCATCCTACAATCTAAGCTTGATGCCCTCAATCTCACACAAATGATCAATGAACCCACCAGGTACAACCCCAAATCCGTAAACACGGGCACCCTCATAGATGTTATCCTAACCAACATGCCCTCCAAATACACCTCTGCTGTTTTCAACCAAGATCTCAGCGATCACTGCCTAATTGCCTGCATCCGTAATGGGTCTGCGGTCAAATGACCACCCCTCATCACTGTCAAACACTCCCTAAAACACGAGGAAGGCCTTTCTAAATCGACCTGGCCCGGGTATTCTGGAAGGATATTGACCTCATCCCATCAGTAAAGGATGCCTGGTTATTCTTTAAAAGTGCCTTCCTCACAATCTTAAATAAGCATGCCCCATTCAAAAAAAAAATGAACCAGGAACAGATATAGCTCTTGGTTCTCTCCAGACCTGACTTCCCTTGACCAGCACAAAAACATCCTGTAGCGTTCTGCATTAGCATCGAACATCCCAGTGATATGCAACTTTTCAGGGAAGCTAGGAAAGCTAAGGCTAGCTTTTTCAAGCAGAAATTTGCATCCTGTAGCACAAACTCAAAAAAGTTCTGGGACACTGTAAAGTCCATGGAGAATAAGAACACCTCCTCCCAGCTGCCCACTGCACTGAGGCTAGAAAACACTGTCAACACCGATAAATCCACTATAATTGAGAATTTCAATAAGCATTTTTCTATGGCTGGCCATGCTTTCCACCTGGCTTACCTCCACCCCCACAGCAACTCGCCCAAGCCTCCCCCACTTCTCCTTCACCCAAATTCAGATAGCTGATATTCTGAAAGAGCTGCAAAATCTGGACCCCTACAAATCAGCCAGGCTAGACAATCTGGACCCTCTCTTTCTAAAATTATCTGCTGAAATTGTTGCAACCCCTATTACTTGCCTGTTCAACCTCTCTTTCATATTGTCTGAGATTCCCATAGATTGGAAAGCTGCCGCAGTCATCCTCCTCTTCAAAGGGGGAGACACTCTAGACCCAAACTGCTACAGACCTATATATACAGTGCCTTGCGAAAGTATATTTCAAACTTTTTTAACAAATCAAAAACTGAAAAATTGGGCGTGCAAAATTATTCAGCCCCTTTACTTTCAGTGCAGCAAACTCTCTCCAGAAGTTCAGTGAGGATCTCTGAATGATCCAATGTTGACCTAAATGACAAATGATGATAAATACAATCCACCTGTGTGTAATCAAGTCTCCGTATAAATGCACCTGCACTGTGATAGTCTCAGAGGTCCGTTAAAAGCGCAGAGAGCATCATGAAGAACAAGGAACACACCAGGCAGGTCCGAGATATTGTTGTGAAGAAGTTTAAAGCCGGATTTGGATACAAAAAGATTTCCCAAGCTTTAAACATCCCAAGGAGCACTGTGCAAGCGATAATATTGAAATGGAAGGAGTATCAGACCACTGCAAATCTACCAAGACCTGGCCGTCCCTCTAAACTTTCAGCTCATACAAGGAGAAGACTGATCAGAGATGCAGCCAAGAGGCCCATGATCACTCTGGATGAACTGCAGAGATCTACAGCTGAGGTGGGAGACTCTGTCCATAGGACAACAATCAGTCGTATATTGCACAAATCTGGCCTTTATGGAAGAGTGGCAAGAAGAAAGCCATTTCTTAAAGATATCCATAAAAAGTGTTGTTTAAAGTTTGCCACAAGCCACCTGGGAGACACACCAAACATGTGGAAGAAGGTGCTCTGGTCAGATGAAACCAAAATTGAACTTTTTTGGCAACAATGCAAAACGTTATGTTTGGCGTAAAAGCAACACAGCTCATCACCCTGAACACACCATCCCCACTGTCAAACATGGTGGTGGCAGCATCATGGTTTGGGCCTGCTTTTCTTCAGCAGGGACAGGGAAGATGGTTAAAATTGATGGGAAGATGGATGGAGCCAAATACAGGACCATTCTGGAAGAAAACCTGATGGAGTCTGCAAAAGACCTGAGACTGGGACGGAGATTTGTCTTCCAACAAGACAATGATCCAAAACATAAAGCAAAATCTACAATGGAATGGTTCAAAAATAAACATATCCAGGTGTTAGAATGGCCAAGTCAAAGTCCAGACCTGACTCCAATCGAGAATCTGTGGAAAGAACTGAAAACTGCTGTTCACAAATGCTCTCCATCCAACCTCACTGAGCTCGAGCTGTTTTGCAAGGAGGAATGGGAAAAAATGTCAGTCTCTCGATGTGCAAAACTGATAGAGACATACCCCAAGCGACTTACAGCTGTAATCGCAGCAAAAGGTGGCGCTACAAAGTATTAACTTAAGGGGGCTGAATAATTTTGCACGCCCAATTTTTCAGTTTTTGATTTGTTAAAAAAGTTTGAAATATCCAATAAATGTTGTTCCACTTCATGATTGTGTCCCACTTGTTGTTGATTCTTCACAAAAAAATACAGTTTTATATCTTTATGTTTGAAGCCTGAAATGTGGCAAAAGGTCGCAAAGTTCAAGGGGGCCGAATACTTTCGCAAGGCACTATATGCTACCATGCCTTTCTAAAGGTCTTCGAAAGCCAAGTTAACAAACAGATTACAGACCATTTCGAATCGCACCGTACCTTCTCCGCTGTGCAATCTGGTTTCAGAGCTGGTCATGGGTGCACATCAGCCACGCTCAAGGTCCTAAACGATATCATAACCGCCATCGATAAGAGACATTACTGTGCAGCCGTATTCATCGACCTGGCTAAGGCTTTCGACTCTGTCAATCACAACATTCTTATTGGCAGACTCAACAGCCTTGATTTCTCAAATGATTGCCTCGCCTGGTTCACCAACTACTTCACAGATAGAGTTCAGTGTGTCAAATCGGAGGGCCTGTTGTCCGGACCTCTGGCACTCTCTATGGGGGTGTCACAGGGTTCAATTCTTGGGCCGACTTCTCTGTATATATCAGTGATGTCACTCTTGCTGCTGGTGATTCTCTGATCCACCTCTATGCAGACACCATTCTGTATACCTCTGGCCCTTCTCTGGACACTGTGTTAACTAACCTCCAGACGAGCTTCAATGCCATACAACTCTCCTTCGGTGGCCTCCAACTGCTCTTAAATGCAAGTAAAACTAAATGCATGCTCTTCAACCGATCACTGCCCGGCCGTCCAGCATCACTACTCTGGACGGTTCTGACAACTACAAATACCTATGTGTCTGGTTAGACTGTAAACTCTCCTTCCAGACTCACATTAAAACATCTCCAATCCAAAATTAAATCTAGAATTGATTTCCTATTTCACAACAAAGCCTCCTTCACTCATGCTGCCAAACATACCCTTGTAAAACTGACCATCCTACCGAACCTAGACTTCGGCGATGTCATTTACAAAATAGCCTTCAACACTCTACTCAACAAACTGGATGCAGTCTATCACAGTGCCATCCGTTTTGTCACCAAAGCCCCATGTACTACCCACCACTGCGACCTGTATGCACTCGTTGGCAGGCCCGCGCATCATACTCGTCGCCGAACCCACTGGCTCCAGGTCATCTACAAGTATCTGCTTGGTAAAGCCCCGCCTTATCTCAGCTCACTGGTCACCATAGCAGCACCCACCCGTAGCATGCGCTCCAGCAGGTATATCTCACTGATCACCCCCAAAGCCAATTCTTCCTTTGGCCGCCTCTCCTTCCAGTTCTCTGCTGCCAATGACTGGAACAAACTGCAAAAATCACCAAATCACTTACCTCCCTCACTAGCACCAGCTGTCAATGCAGCTCACAGATCACTGCACCTTTACATAGCCCATCTGGGCTTTGGATGGGCCACTCAAGGACAGTCAGACTTGTCCCAAAGCCACTCCTGCGTTGTCTTGGCTGTGTGCTTAGGATCTTTGTCCTGTTGGAAGGTGAACCTTCACCCCAGTCTGAGGTCCTGAGCACTCTGGACCAGGTTTTCATTAAGGATCTCTGTACTTTGCTCTGTTCATCTTTCCCTCGATCCTGACTAGTCTCCCAGTCCCTGCCGCTGAAAAACATCTACACAGCATGATGCTGCCACCACAATGCTTCATCATAGAGATGGTGCCAGGTTTCCTCTAGACGTGATGCTTGGCATTCAGGCCAAAGAGTTCAATCTCGGTTTCATCAGGCCAGAGAATCTTGTATGTCATGGTCTGAGAGTCATGGTCTGAGAGCGGGCTATGTGCCATTTACTGAGGAGTGGCTTCCGTCTGGCCACTCTATCATAAAGGACTGATTGGTGGAGAGCTGCAGAGACGGTTGTCCTTCTGGAAGGTTCTCCCATCATCACAGAGGAACTCTGTAACTCTGTCAGAGTGACCATCGGGTTCTTGGTCACCTCCCTGACCAAGTCTTTTCTCCCCGTTTGCTCAATTTGGCCGGGCGGCCAGCTCTAAGAAGAGTCTTGGTGGTTCCAAACTTCTTCCATGTAAGGCCACTGTGTTCTTGGGGACCTTCAATGATGCAGAAATGTTTTGGTACCCTTCCCCAGAGCGGTGCCTCGACACAATAGTGTCTCGGAGCGCTGTGGACAATTCCGTCAACCTCACGGCTTGGTTTTTACTGACATGCACTGTCAACTCTAGAACCTTATACAGACAGGTGTGTGCCTTTCCAAATCATACGTTTTCTTTTTTTGAATCTTTAATACATTTGCAAAAAATCCTAAAAACCTGTTTTCGATTTGTCATTATGGACATTTAAAAATACCTTATCCATTGAAATAATTTTCTGATATAAAAGTCAGTCATTAAGTAACATGCTCAAATTACACAGAATCAATTGTTGTACAGTACTTTAACAGTATTAGTCATTCTACATTAGAATACCGAACAAAGAATGGCAACAAGAACATATTTGAAGAGACACTATTACGACCAATCTTTAAACCACAAGGATAGTCACTGTCACATAACTTTTTATAAGGCAGCAATGTCAGAATTTGCTCTGCCTAATTTTCAACATTGTTTTGAATCCCCCCCCCCCCAAAAAAACTGTCCTTTACCAGCCTATGGCAATAGACAGTCTAATTTACACACAAATCACACTGATAACCACCTGATTCATGATCTGAGGTCTCCCTCTCCCCAGTGTCTCCTTACCATGTACAGTATTATCAGACAACACTGAACATCTGAAGGGTCTGATACAGTAGCTCCTGGGAAGGTTTGTTTATGTTCAGAGGTGATTATTAAAAAACATGCTCTGGTACTTTGGTGATTAAGAAAGTATTTTTTTTAAACCTCCCACTTTGGGCTGTATGTCTCAAGGTGTAGTTCATAGATAAAATATTAATTTTTCTCTTAGATCATTCAACTCAATTAGCCATGAACTCCCTAGTTTGAAAGCAACTTTTCTGGAAGCTGTGCCTCGCCATTTTCCCTACACGTGGGCCAGCACCCTAGCAATTCGAGTTCTAGCCAATTAGCTTCAGCCCCTCACATTTGAGCAACAGCTAGCAAGAGGCCTGCCCAGCGTTATCAGATGAGTTTGCAGGGTGGGCCCAATGGCTCAGTGGACACGAGAGGGCAATGACGTGGTGCACATATGTGACAGTACACATTTTTCAGGGACCGCTTTTGTCTCATGAGTGCTACTTTCAGAGCTACTGGCAAAAGAAGTATACAAAAAGGTACCGGAGAATCTTTTTAAATTAATGTAAACAGGCAATTTCCCCCCCATCTAGAATTTAATACAGAATAATATCAGGAGGACAAACCGTTTCTTAATTAAGTTTCTTTATTTTACCCTTCAGTGACCATGGGCAGAGGAAATGTACTATTGACAGATGTCAGCGACAGTGAAAAATACAGGACATTATTGACAAGGGAGAGAAGAGCTTCCAGTTACTAATCCATCACATTTTATTAGGCCTTGTTTTGGGGGCTGCAGACCACAGATCACCTCTGTTAATGGAAAGATAAAGATAGCACAACAGAGAGAAAAATAACAATAATCATTACAGACATCAACCATATCTGTATGCTTGTATGGGTTGTTGCATCATTTGTATAGCTGTAATGTAGCGGATTCCTTACCGTTAGAAAGGGTGGAACCCCTCTTAGAAGAGTCCGTTGACCTGCTCAGTCTCAGGGTCTAGGTCAATGTCATAGAAACAGGGCCTTGTGGGCAGCCCTGGAATTGTGGGCATCTAGGATGGGGCCAAAAAATGAATAAACTGTACTAGTACTTTGTGTCCTCTGATCAAGAGATTGATTTGACTCTTCATTGATTCAGTTGATTTTCTGTTGAGCTCATGGATATTTTAAATATAGTTATTCTCCAGGCCAGTGCTTTCTTACCGTGCCAACAAGAGGGTAGAGGAACCCAGCACCCACACTGGCACGGATGTCTCTGATGGGCAGGACGAAACCTGTGGGCACGCCCTTCTTATCCGCCTCGTGGGACAGGGACAGGTGGGTCTTTGCCATGCAGATGGGCAGATTTCCAAAGCCCTGAACAAAACAAATATGGCGTTCATTGAAAGGAGAGTAAAACCTCAAATAGAAATGTGAACCCTCCAGACTGTTTTCTTGAACCTTCAAGGTAAAGGTTGAAAATGTGCTCCAGAAATCAATGAGTAGTGTGCTACAAACAAATAGGTTTTATACAAAACATGTAAACAAAGAACAGTCTCCATTAAACGCCTTGGTCTCACAGCTATTGTACCTGTTTGGTGTAGAGCTCCACCTTGTGCTGGGCATCTGGCAGCAGCTCTATGTCATCAGCCCCATAGATCTTCTGAGCAATGATCCGGATCTTATCCACAATGGGCAGCTACAAGCGATTCAGACAGACAAAAATACACATTCGTACAACATATGAGTACCATAGAACTGGTTCAGGTCATCTACACTGATTCTCCAACATGTTTAAATGTAATGCACGCATTTGCAACAGTACATGAGGAGAAAGATTAAGTTATACTATTCTGGGAAATCACTTGATGTATAAATATTATGATCAAAACAGTCATCTAAATCAGCAATTTATTTCATTTACAGACTTGATGAGATGAATGGAAGAAAAATTATTGATTTCATCAATTGATTTCCTGAGCAGGATGAAATCAATGCAACCATGTCATATAGTGAAAAACAAGGTCTTTGACTGAGGCCGACGCTCGCTTTACCTCGACATCATAGAGGAACTTGAAGTCACTGGGGGCCTCAGAAGCCCTCTGCACAGCCTGTCCCAGGGCCACGGCACCAGCACCCCCTTCAGCCCAGTGAGAACAGCGCACCGCATCAAAGGCCCCTACCTCCTTGGCCAGGGTGCAGATCAGGTCCAGCTCTGATTCAGTGTCCGTCCTGCAGTCAGGGAGACACAGGTCAGAGGTCAAAACACTGGACAAGAGGGGTAAAATAGTTCCAGATGCTCACCATGACTAGGACTTACTTGAAAGCGTTGACGGCCACCACCACTGGCACTCCAAAGTGCCTGGCATTCTCCACTTGTTTCCTCATGTTACTGCAGCCCTTCTCCAGCAGCTCAAGGTTCTACACAGAAACACACAGCTATTATATAATATACCTCGTACAGTCTGGCTTTGTAGAGACACCCGAGAGGGAGTTAAGTGGAGCTATTTTCTACTCACATCAATGATCACATGTAGCCAGTAGGTATTGGGCAATGGTCCATGTAAAATCAAGGTAGCATGTGAACTGGACCTAATTGCACCGCATAATGGATGAACTAATTGCATCAGATGAGAATTGTGTCACAAGACACAAAGCAAATACCACGCACATGCTCTTGATGCCTTCTAATGAAGTCTTACGACTAGGGCTCTTACGGTGACTGTATTACAGCCACATGATAATGGTCCATTCTAAATCAAAACAAATTTCACAAACAAAATAATATATGTAAAGACAAGCTTAAATCAAGAATAGTGTGATGGGTGAAAATATTAGCCTATCACTTGTGAATGATGCCCATCATAAGGAAAACAGCACATGCTTTAGTCGCACACCTCATATAGCCTAGCCCATAGGCCTATGTTTTGGTAAGGTTGATATCACAACTAAAGTAATCAAAAAACGTCTTAAAATGAAGCACATTAATCCGCTTTACAACGGGTGTAGAGCCTAACTGGCATACATACGCAGCGCGTGAGTTTCAAGTTTGGGGAAGTTTATTTTCACTATAAAAATGCACCTTAATAATAAAAGCATTACATGCATAATCGCATTTGTGGTCACTTTTGAGAATGGTGTTTTCCTGCTAATGGAACATTCCCACAACCGACTGCAGTGTGTGCATTGCTACACTTATGTGAATAAATAACCAAATAGTTCAACATTTTAGGCTAAACCTGCTCATCTATTGAGTCAGGCTCATTGCTTAAAAGAGGTTTTTTGATGCTAGTGGTTGTATTAATTCGGGATCTATCACATCCCACAACTGCCCTAAAATATGTTGGGAATATTTATTTAAATTGCACAGAATAAGTCAACTTTTGTGCTATGGAGGATAGTAGATTGACATAGTAGGCTAGGGCTTTTGCTGTTCGTTAGGCCTACTCATCTTGTTGGCTGACGAAAAGTAAATGTGGACAGTTCTTCCAATATGCACCTCGGAATTGAATAAGGACGTGCGCAGTTGCATCCCGGATGGGTCTGTCTTCACTTGTAGCCTGTGAGAAAGGCCTGATCATGTGAATGAGAGCTATGTGAGTGAAAGGTGCTTCGGCAGCTGGGAGAATGGAATTATTATATTCAGCCCAAACGCACAACGGCCACAAAAGGAATGGATTTTTTTAGGGGGCATTACGGCCACACAAAGGGGATGCAGCCGGGAAATTCGAGGCATTATCAAGTACTTGTCAAATTGTGAATGAGGGACTGATGAAGTGTGAACAGCCTGCGCAAAAAAAAACAAAGCAGAGCTCATGCCTTTCATGCAACTTTTTTCAAATCATTAGTCGCATCATGCAGCCTAAGAATGAATTACAAATCTAGCCTATAACTAAAGTTACATAAATAACTCTAAATTAAGCATAGGAGTACCTGTTTCTTTATTAACCACTCAACACAGAATTGCCGCATGTGCGCACTCCCTCAAATTGTTCGGAGAAAATATCCTTCCTATTTTATTCAGCTATGTTCAATTGTATCTCGATTACTATAAATAATGCCATTGAATTCTAAGCAAATCTTGTCTGCTAAATGAACTAGCGTAGCCCTCAGAATTATGGCATAGCCAGATCACAGCCTAACATAAGGACAACCTATGCTGTACTGGTACTGTTCCTCTGATGTAGGCTATATTACATGGATTTATTATACTTTTTAAAATGTAGATATTCCAAAAGGTCTGCAGGTTATGCGTGGAAGCCAGCAGATGCTACATGTGATTATGTTAATTAACAGTCAATTACTATGACCGGCTGACAATTTCATGACCACCACAGCTCTACTGAAAACCAGAGGATGAGCAATATGCCATTAACAGAACATTATCATAAAAGGGAAGTGGTACATTTAGGATGGCTGCTCTTTCCCTGATGGGATGCGGTGTAAAAGGGTTGGGGCTGAATTGAGAGAGTGGGGGTGAGGCGCAGAGAAGTGCCTTACCTCTTCCACATATTCTTTGGGCAGGGCCATCCCAGCAGTAACCTGCATCAAAGGAGAAAGATCAGTCAAAAAGCTATCAAATTACTAACCTAGAACAAACAATAAGGGGCCGTTTCCCTATTCCCTGTCCAAGGACATGAAACATACTAGTGTTTGTGGGGATAGAGCTAAAGCAGCAGAATGACAGGTCTTCCTGTGTGACCGCCAAGCAGGAAATGGAATTACATTCAAAACAGTGCACCTGCATTGATTGAAGCAGGATAGGACATTCTATAGGAGAGAATATATACACTACTGTTCAAAAGTTTAGGGTCACTTAGAAATGTCCTTGTTTTTTAAATAAAAGCAAACAACATCAAATTGATCAGAAATACAGTGTAGACATTGTTAATGTTGCAAATGACTATTGTAGCTGGAAACGGCAGATTTTGAATGAATCTCTACATAGGCGTACAGAGGCCCATTATCAGCAACCACCACTGTGTTCCAATGGCACATTGTGTTAGCTAATCCAAGTTTTCTAATTTTAGTGGGCTAATCTATCATTAGAAAACCCTTTTGCAATGATGTTAGCACAGCTGAAAACTGTTGTTCTGATTAAAGAAGCAATAAAACTGGCCTTCTTTAGACTAGTTGAGTATCTGGAGCATCAGCATTTGTGGGTTCGATTACAGGCTCAAAATGGCCAGAAACAAGGACCTTTCTTCTGGAACTCGAAAGTCCATTTTTGTTCTGAGAAATTAAGGCAATTCCATGAGAGAAATTGCCAAGAAACTGAAGATCTCGTACAACGGTGTACTACTCCCTTCACAGAACAGAGCAAACTGTCTCTAACCAGAATAGAAAGAGGAGTGGGAGGCCCGGTGCACAACTGAGCAAGAGGACAAGTACATTAGTGTGTCTAGTTTGAGAAACAAACACCTCACAAGTCCTCAACTGGCAGCTTCATTGAATAGTACACAGAAAACACCAGACTCAACGTCAACAGTGAAGAGGCGACTCCGGGATGCTGGCCTTCTATGCAAAATGGAATATTTCCAGCTACAATAGTAATTTACAACATCTACACTGTATTTCTGATCAATTTGATGTTATTTTAAATGAAAAAAAACAAGGACATTTAAGTGACCCCAAACTTTTGAACGGTATATATGACATTTAATATGTGAACATTCTCTAGGTTGTTCTGATGATTATAATTGACTACACTGAGCAACCGCTACTCTTCTTTTGAGGGGGCAAACCTGCCCTTTAATTGTTTTTTTCTGAAGCAGTCTTTCTGAAAGCTGCCCATTGGCACCACCATTAGAACAAGGGTAGAAAGATTTCAAATACCCCCAGTAAACTGTGCAGTCACTCACCGTTGGCCCACCTCCATGCATCTTCAGGGCTCGGACGGTGGCCACCAGCACCACCACGTGAGGCCGCAGGCCGGAGTAGCGGCATTTGATGTTGAAGAATTTCTCCATGCCGATGTCAGCGCCGAACCCAGCCTCAGTCACTGTCCCATGAGAGAAACAACCAACAAGCACATTACAAGAGGTGTTCATCGTTTTGTTTCTTGCCAAGGGAGAGGCTGTGTGTTTCAGCTCCACTTACCCACAAATCCCTCCGGGCCGACCAGCTTCAGGGCTATCTTATCAGCCAGGACGGAGGAGTTGCCGTGGGCGATGTTGGCGAAAGGTCCGGCGTGGACGAACACGGGGGTTCCCTGTAGAGAAACTCCTCTCAATCATCCAGCAGCAGAGCACACACTCAGCCAGTGGCAATGTCACCACTCTGACTCACAGAAGTCAAGTCTACCACATCAAACACAGAATCACATATCTGTAGTCAACAAACTTAGCTAAGCAAGTTCTAGGCTTTGGAATATCTGTTGATATGATACAAAAAGATTAGCTACTTTGTACCCAATCCTGCCTCAGAACTTCTCAAAGAGAAACAGGGATTAGAAACTAAACTAAAAACAGCCACAAGCACACGCTATCTGTCTTCTCCAGACTGTGTCATCACTGCTCCGTGAGAACATAGGAAGCTTCACATCCACACTACCCTAACCAATTAAATAATCTGAAACTCATTTTCCCACATGACTTTGCTTCCCTCTCCTCTCCCCCAGTTGCCAGGCCTTTAAAGTTTCACCCTGAGGAGCTCCCTCCCTCCCCTCCCTGTCCCGCCCACCTCCAGAGTCTGCATCAAGTTGGGCTTGATGGCATCCCTCATCAGCACAGTCAGGGCTCCACTCACACCCTGCACACAGAGGGAACAATGAAATGGTGAGAATCGTTTAAGGAACAAGCACTCATCACAAACCTCAACTGTCTATGTGTTGGTTGAGTGTGAGGGGGAGACTAGGGCCAATTACCAGGTCCTCTGTGGTGATGGGCTGCCCACTGCGGCTGGTTGCCACCACCATCTTGGCCAGGCGCTGGCGCATGTCCTTCAGGCTGCTGGTGAGAGCCAGCACGGCCATGATCTCACTGGCCACCGTGATGCTGAACTGAGCCTGGGGGAGGACAGAACTAGAGTCAACAGCAGTATCAGTGGGCGACTAACTAATGAAAGAAAAGCATGTGTACTATGAACTTTTACATACCTCCCTAGTGTGTCCCTTCTCAGTTGGCGATTGGCCAATGGTGATCTTCCTCAGGAAACGATCATTGGTGTCTATCACTGAAATGACACAAAGACCCATTAAAACACTGCGCTACATCTCAACACTGACATGTCATAGTATAGCAGGGATCTCCAACCCGGTTTCTGGAGAGCTACCCCCCTGTATGTTTTCACTCCAACCCCAGTTGGAACTAACCTGGTTCAGCTTATCAACCAGCTAATTATTACAGGTGTGCTAGATTAGGGTAGGAGTGAAAACATACAGGACTGTAGCTCTCCAGGACCAGGGTTCGAGAGCCCTGTAGTATAGTATACATTATGCACAACAGTCAGGCCACTCAGGGTACATATCCAGTAGTCTTCAGTACCTCTGTGCCAGGTGATGGAGTCAGGGTCCATGTCTAGTCGGGCAAAGCGGGTTATCTCCTCCTCGGTCAGAGTGGTGGGGTCAGTCTTCTCAATGCCCAGTCTCTACAGGGATCACATACAGAGACAATAGTAGAGAAATTCCCTCCCTAAGACAGTCAAGATAATAATGGCATTGTCATCCACGGATACAATTGAGTTTGTACCTTTAGTCTGTTTATCTGGATGGGGGAGAATGTCCTCTGACCTCCACTAAGAGGGACCAGACGGTTATATAAAGCCTGTGGGAGAGGGAATGAGTGAGAAAGATAAATGGACAGACACACACATTAATCAAACATGGAATACCACCTTGTGCAGTGCAATCTTTCTCAAGAACAGATGTCAGCAACCGAGAGGGTTCACCTTGTCTGTTTGGGTGGCTTCATGGAACAGACGGGCGTCTATGGCGGCCGCCACCAGGTTGTTGGCAGCTGTGATGGCGTGGATATCTCCCGTGAGGTGGAGGTTGAACTGAAATCATAATTAAACCATATGGTCAAATATAGCTTTATACCGAAACCCCTTCCTGAATGATCAATGTCTGGAACAGAATGGAAATCATTCAGTGCTGTACCTCCTCCATGGGAATTACTTGAGAATATCCACCTCCAGCAGCACCTCCTGTAGATCGAACATTCCAGGCATTTAGCATTGATAACAACTGAGCATTGATAAAGCCTTACATTTTCCCACAAAAGGCATCCAACCAGTCAGTAAAGGGCAGCATCACTCAGTGCTCACCTTTGATTCCGAAGGTGGGGCCTTGGGAGGGCTGGCGGACACAGGCGAAGACATTGAGCTTCATGTGAGCCCCCAGGGCCTGGACCAGTCCTATGGTGGTGGTGCTCTTTCCCTCTCCCAGTGGGGTGGGGGTGATTCTAGAGGTACAGACAACATTAACACTGGTGTGAAACATTTCCAAGAGCATAATAGATCATCAATCTTGATAAATGAAGAGTTCTGTACCAGGCCACTGTAGTTGAAAAAGGAGCACATTTTCCATGTTACATCTACAACACAACAAGAACACAAGTTTATTGTACAGAGCATACCCAGTGACCACCACGTATTTCCCATCAGGCTGTGCCCGCAGGCGACTGATGATGTCCAGCTGCACCTTGGCCTTGGTCTTCCCATAGAGCTCCACCTCATCCGACAGCATCCCCACCTCCGTGGCCAGTCGGTCGATGGGCTTGGGCACGCAGGAACGCGAGATCACAATGTCACTGAGGGCCACAGTCAGGTCACACATTTATTCAGCAGTAACAGCAGACAAGAAATGTCATGCAAGTCCCTGAGGACCAAATTTAGGGCTTTCAAACATGAAGTAGAGTAACCAAAATTAGACTAGAGCACCTACTTTAGTGGAAGGTTGAATTATTCAGCAACATTACTGAGGAGTATTAAGTACGAAAAATTACTAAACGACTAGAAAATAAAGTGATTCCACATCAGAGGGAAAGTTATGCAGAGGATGAGGGGACAAACCTTGGCACAGGCTTCTGCAGGATGAGCTTGGTGTAGGTGATGCTCCACTTGCCTGGCTGGTGAGACTCCAGGAAGCGCTTGGCACTTAGCACTGTGTTCTGGAGATGAAGAAAAACAACAAAGCACACAGCCAATGAAAAGCTCAGTTTACACATTTAGATTGTATTTATTATGGATCCCAATTAGCTGCTGCCTCCTTCCTGGGGTCCAGCAAAAAATAAGGCAGCTATATACATTACACAGAAGACTTTACAACACATTAAGTGTGCGCCCTCAGGCCACTACTCTACAACACCAAGTCCATGTACACATGTGAGTATAGTGCGCATGTGTGTATAGATTGGAATTTGTACCAAACTCAAAAGACAATTCGCTTCTATGGTTATGCCTTATAGACAAAAGCCATTCATTCTCACTGAATGTGCTCTGTGCAACTGTGGATTGCACAGTGCCATAAAAGGGAATAAAACATTGCTTTCCATTAATTTATGTTGTTAGAATTCCATTACCTCAGAGGATTACCAGACAGAAACAAATGAGTGTCTGAAATAACACCTCATCTACTACAAAATTCTCCACATTCAGTTTAACAGTCTGTCTTTGCCATGTCATGCTGCGTAAACAGTTGAGTGAATGGCATTGATGAAGTCACATGACAGGGAGCTGCTCCATCACAAATAAATACCACTTTTCCCCTGAAATGTGAATTTCTCACAGGATGAATTTTGGAGGCGGTGTGGTTTGTGTGATTACTAGTAGGGATGCCACTGCCTTTGTGGTGGAGGTGGATCGGTAAGCTACACTCACGTGATGAGTAACCTTGCCTAAGATCTGAGGACTTGTTTTCCTAAGCCTTAGCTTGCTGGGCTAACTTATAAGGTATACAGACAACCGCCGTGTTCAATACCCAGTTGTTCCCAACTACCTGCATGAGCATGGCCACAGTCATGGGCCCCACTCCTCCTGGTACTGGAGTGATGAAGCCAGCCTGCTCCTTAACAGAGGAGTAGTGCACATCCCCCACCACACGCTTCCCACTGGGCCGCGTCTCATCTGAGGAGCACAGAAAGGAACCATGCCGTCAACACAAGCACCCCTAAATGTTACCTACAATGCCCATTAAATGTTACCCGTGAAGAGAAGTACCAGCTCCATGGAGAACCGATGATTCACTCCATGTTTATCTCACATTTATTCTAAAAAAAATATTTTCAATATTTTTTTTAAAGAGTACTTGTCAAAATGGAATCCAATGGAGGGGACCATACTAACCTGGGATGTGATTAATGCCGCAGTCGATGACCACCGCTCCCTTCTTCACCCAATCCCCCTTCACCATCTCTGCTTTCCCAATCCCAACCACCAAGATGTCTGCTCTGCCCACCTGGAAAGAGGGGACTGGATGAATCTCCTCACTATACTAGTTTGTTTCGTGGCACAAGTCTGTCAATCTAATAAACAGTAGTGCTCCGGTATGTGGGATCTGTATGTGACATGTCATCTACCTGTTTACATCATCATGAGTTGCCTGTAATACATGTTTATATGGATAGGAACGGCCTGTATATATGGTTGAGAGTGTTTTCATCTTCTGAGTGAGCATGTGACATGTCCTGGGCTTGGGTTACCTCAGCAGCGAGGTCAGCAGTCTTTGAGTGGCAGGTTGTCACGGTAGCGTGGTTCCACAGCAGTAGGTCATGCATGGGCGCGCCCACAATCTTACTGCGGCCAATCACCACAGCTCTCTTCCCAGCCACAGAAACACCTGCACAGATGCACTGCAGTGTCAATCATTAAATTGAGCACTTCTACATATTAAGTAATTCAGCTCATTAGCATTGGCTCATAACTAGTTTCTCTGCTGTACCCACCAGTCTGTCTGATGAGCTCCATGCAGCCGTTAGGAGTACAGGGGATGAAACAGTCCCCCAAGTCCCCCCGGGACAGCTTCCCAGCATTTATACAGGTCAGACTAGGAACACACACACACACACACACACACACACACACACACACACACACACACACAGAGTACACTCATTATGAGCATCCGCCATCCAGTTTCTAACCAATAAGAGTTAGTCATACTTTCACGTACTATATACACACACAACTCTTTCTGATGGTACATTGTATTTTGTAGAAAGCCTTCTTTCGTTTCCCCTTTTCAACATTGTCTCCCTAACAAGCTACGCATGATTAAAACCCTCAGAAAAAGAAAAAAATCTGTACTCTTTTGAGGTGACGACATAAATCAATGTCCTCATCGTTAGTACACTGTCTTTTTAACAGGCCCAGCTAAGTGCAGTACAGAAGCTCCTTTACTGGTCTCTCAGTAAGTCCAGAGAACAATCTGAATCAATAGAGTCAATTAGAGGAGCATGAGATTAATGGAGCTTCCTAAACACCAATACAAAAGGCCTGCATCCTCTAAACACACAGCCTGTATCAGCATCACTGTCCAATAAACACAATATAATCATGGCTTACACTACACAAATGGAACTAGAACACTTCCAGAGTGGCAAAAATGGTTTCACTAACCAAATCCCCATACAGTTTATGCGAGTAAAGTCATACCAGATTTTAAAAATGAATTACAACAGCTGTGATGGAAACAGGAAGTTCTTACAATTTTATAAATGCAGACAGTTCATTTGTTCGTTCGACATGGTTGGATCTTTTTGTGTCTGTAAACTTAATTAAGTGAGAAATGGCAGTGGAAATTCCATTATGCGCAACTATTGATATAAAAACCATCATATCGCAGTAAACTTGGAGTCAATGGACGGTATGGTGTGTGGTCCTCCCACTACGACTTGGGAAACCATGCAGTTCATTAGGCTACAGATTAAATCAATTCTGATGAACTTCACAGAGTGGTGAAAGTGCAGTGATCTTGATGCCCCTTTCCAATAAATATAGAGGTTCTGATTGTGGTTAAATGATGATCGATGCTTGACTGTCGTTTGACAAATAAAAATATTCCTGCTCTTATCCATAATAATCTCATTATGTAGACTAGCCTACCTGCACTGTATCTGTGAATTGTTGGCTAGATCACATGTTCCAAGACCAGAGCATGTACGTTTGCTATTTAACGCAACAGTTTGAGACAAAACTATATCGGTAGAGTTGAAAATGCAATGGAAACACAATGAACTTTAGATTTTTATTCGGTACAAAACAGAACTGAAAAAGTACATTTTGGGTGCATTAAGTTGCACTGATTTGTATCTGCAACAAGTCAGTTTGGTGGAAACACCACTGGTGGGAAAACGTGCATATTTTCTTTATGCGGATTTTAGAATATTCACATGAAAATCTGTAAACTGGTCACACAAAACACATCTCAGGGCTCACCCATCCACATCCTTCTCTGGGGCCACAACGTTGGTCACCTTCTCAGTATCTATTTTGTGGATGGAGTCCAGAGGCAGCTGAACGATGAGGCCATGGATAGCAGAGTTCTCATTCACCTCCATAATGCTGTGCAGCACCTACAGAGTGATGGGGTGTGTGAAATAGAGTGGGAGGGAAAGAAAACTATAGAGAGAGAATGACAGACAAACAGAGTGCCAGAAAGAGGCCTGCAGAGACCACCAAGCAGAAACGCTATGCAAGCTGTGAAGTTAACCCCCTCAGGATCCCTCCTTACCTCATCCTCTGTGGCAGTCTTGGGGAGCCTCAGGTGTGTGGCATTAATTCCAATCTACAGTAGGCACATGAAAAACAGAGTTTAAAGGGATACGTCGGGATTTTATCTACTTCCCCAGCGTCAGATGAATTTGTCGATACCATTTTTATGTCTCTGCATCCAGTACGAAGGAATTTAGAGGTAGTTTCGCCGGCCAATGGTAACTACCGTAAGCTCAATGACTCGAAGTCTATGGTATCTGGGAAAGTAGATAAAGGGCCATTGCCAAAATCCTGAAGTATCCCTTTAAGAACTGAACAGAGAACAATTTGGAATATGTATGAAACAGGAACGATCACATCAGGCATTCTGTTATTTACCTCAGCTGCTGCCTTCAGCTTCATGCTGATGTAGAGGTTTGAATCATCTCTGTCCCCCACCTGAAAAGTGCACAGCAAAATTGAGAAATCTGTAGTCTTTGTTTGTTCCAATAATGCTTTTACAAACTAGTCAATAACCAATGTTAGACCATTAATACATTATGTTTCATATTTTAGCTAGCGCCATATAACAGACTAAGTATACAAATGGAATTAGCCCCTCCACTCAGAGCTAGTGGTTCTGAATCTGACTGAGGGAAGATATGACCCAAGGCTATATTCTGTAATCATTTTAGCATGGAGCACAAATTAGTGACTCTCAAAATGATACAAAACCCTGCCCATTGCCCATTTAAGGAAACGGGCCATGGGGGAAAAAAATACTCTACATGGGAAGAATCAGAATCAAGATTTGAACTAGAGCCCTTACAACATACTCTTGCACTTACCTGTAACACAACCAGACCTGGTCGAAAATTAGGGTCCTGCGTCTTCATCTGCGCCACATCCTTCTTCAGCCTCTCCCTTACCTGCCTGTGGACACAAAAGGACCTGCGGTCAATCTCCCAGGGAGAAAGCAGGGGGACAGTTATTCAGGGTTAGAACCTGGTATGTCCTACAGGGATGTGGTGTGCCCAGAGACCTCTGAAGCCATGGACCTCCACCCTTCAACCGTCCACATGGCACCTTGGAGCGTCCAAGAGGTGAGGTACAGCATGACTACCAGCTGAGAGACAACTACAGGGGTATGGAGGAGAGCACCCCCAGGAATGCAATGCTGGGAAGGAGCCCTAATGGCACGTAGGTACTCAGACCACAGGCAATCTTGGGTGTAGTTGGCCATTTTGGCGTGGGAGAGACCGCAATGTACTACGCAACAACTTTAGAACTCATTACTATGCATCTGCACAGTTCTTCCTGTAAATGTGTTTTGTACAATGTTCAAAGTAGTCCTTGTGCATAGAGTTCTATGGTTTGTTAAACTCAGCGAGTCTCAGCGTAATTCCGTTACCATGGAATTGCCCTACACTAAATGATGTCAATGGAAATCCTTCGGTCCACCCAAATGAGGCCATCTGGAAGGGGCATCTCAGCAGCACAGCATCTTAAGCATTTTATTGCAACTAAACAGTTACATGAGTGAGTTAAGAGGGATTTTAGGGTCCTCAGCAACTTCTCATGGTCTGGATGCAGACCGCCACAGTAAGACCTCTTGATTCAGTCATAGATGCAACTGAAAACCACAGTGCAGAGTTGTATGAACAGATACCAAAGCAAAATGTGTGAGATAAGGACAAAGCTTTATCAACCTATTATAGTCCCCAACAGATTGGTGTGAGGTAATACATGTGTTTTTCTGTGTTTAAAACACCCTCTGGTCTTCAACAAGATCAAATAATGATGTCTTGGAAGGTAATCTAATTGACAGGGACTAAGCAATACAAAATATACAAAAAGACTAACAAGTGCTTAAACTCACTCATGACTGCAAGATTGACTTGCTTGCAGACAGGCTGAAAGTTGGTTTCTTCAACTACTATTGAGAAATCAATGATTTTGTTTGCACATTCTGCACACAATTGAGAATACCCAATAATCAAAGGTAGGCCCTACAGACACATTTCAACATCAACTACTGCTCAGAACAGTGTTTTTACCATATTGGCATTTTTAAAGAAAGTTTCTCTAGACCTTTGACCCTGAAAACAACAACGTTCAATATAAAATAAGGAGTGTCACATGTCAATGCATCATGTGAATAATATTGCCTTCAGAGAGAAACTGATGTATGTCTGGGACTAATACTTTTTACAAGTATTTTTCCACCATGGAGCCAGTACAGTTAACACCAGTTTGTATCCACCATTTTAATGAGCATTTGTTTATAGCCTAATAGTTTGTTTATTACTGTGAAACATTACTATAAAATAACTTATACTGTGCTAGGCTCAACTTGTTTTATAACCAAACTGTTACAAATCACAGGCTAACTATATAGGACCCTATGCTTTCTCTCTCACTCATTGATACAAAAGGCTGACACAATTAAAGCAACTAACAATTTGCTGAACCAGTCAGTCACCAACCCTCAGGTCTCTAACTCTGACAATACTACGGGTTCTCTATAAATGTTGCAGATAACAGTGGTGTCAACACTAGTCTATATTGTATCAGTACAAGGGAGTTATCTTTTATTGGTCAACACTGGCCATAGAAGGCCATCAAACAAGTGTTGTACTCTGATCAAGGCCACAGTGTAGTAGTTCCTTTGCAGCTACTCTGCAACAGCCTAGTCCACAGATTACAACAGTACTGCTTTAATGTTACCTCTGAAATTATTTAGGTAATGAACAGCACAACTGAACTGCTTAAAGAAAAGGATGTAAGTTGAAGAATATGTGGTTTTCGGTCACTCAGCTTGAAATAGGCCTAATTGACTAATGGGTAGTATGAGTTGCACAGTTAGGAGGGCACTGGCAGTCGAGTCTTGTGACAAGCATGAGTTGCTGAATAAAAGTCCCTTCAGATATCAAAAGTCAGGTTGTCACCTAAAATACTCTTGATAAAACGACATAGTCAGGTGACTCCTCCCTAGCATTTTCATTCATTGTGATGTCAAATGCCATATTCAAGGTGCCCAGTATTATATTCTTACTTTAGAAAAATCATTACATTTCCATGATTCCAACAGTTCCACCAAGTGTTTTGCTCTAAATCACAAGTCAAATTGCAATTGCATCATTTGGTTAAAAATAAATCCTAGATTGTTTGCTCATATTGTGCTGCCCTACGTGGCAGTGTGAAAATGATCTCAAATAAGTGCAGGAAATGTAGAAATCAATGAAAATGCTGAAAGATATTTTTAGTTTGAACTGATCAGTAAAAAAACATTCGAATGGAGAAACACCCATTGAAATCCATCAGAATGTGTGTGTTGCCATCCTAAGGTCACACAATACTCTTAAAGCAAATATAGAACTTTTATTATCAAAAACATAAAATACCGTCAAATACCAGCCATCCTTTTTATTTGTATACAGTGACATGATATTTTGGCCATATCACCCACCCCTAATAAAAATAGAATGAAACATTCTAGTTCGTGGTACCAACTTTGCCCAGAATTTTTTCACAATATTCCAGTGAAGCTGCAAAAATTACTGCAATATTGTTTCCATCTACTTTACCTGAGACTTACCCTGCATTCATAACCAAGTGAGAAGGTGGTATTTACCACATACAACTGGAAAATTCCATTTGAACACACCTCCAACTGGTAATTACTTGTGGGAAACTAATCTATCAAAAATGGATAACATAATTTCCAACAGTTAAATGGAACAAAACATTATTTATATATATTTTTTAATCTAATATAATGGGGTTTACAAGAATAATGGCTGTACTTCGAGTTTATGGTTGACAGCTTGTTGGCCATTAGACAATCAACGTTCCTCAACTAGTTCAAAGCACGTGAATGCATCCAACCGGCATTTACAACATCAGCACTGGTCATTCCACTTGGTTATGAACGCAGCATTATAGGACGACTTTCCAACTAGTAATCAATTACCAGTTGGAGGGTCGTTCACGTCGACATCACCAAGATGGACACTGTTGCATTTAGAACTTCATGAGAATGAGAGATAGAATTCTTGTGTTTTTTTAGAATCTGATCCAACTTTGTTTGATGTTTGCAATATATTGGGATGAGATTCTACAGAACACCCTGAGAATAGAATGTGAGGTTGCCAAACCATGCTTGATGCACGTGGCTGTTCCAAACACTGACCCAATATCAAAGACATATTCTATTTCTATGGACTGCAACAGAACGTTAGATATGTGACGAAACCTGCCTGCTTCGAAACCTGCCTGCAATGTTTCTATAGATAACGTTAACTTACACAAAATCAACATGGTGCTTTGTTATATCTGTACCATAAATGTGTGCTAGCGAGCAAATTTACAAAATCGTCCAACAGATTAGTTTAAAAAAAATTACACTTACGCTGAAACTTCTTTTCCACTAATGATTTGTGCTGACATCGTTAGGCTAAACCAGCTCGTCCCCTAAACACAGTTAGCTAGTTATCTTCTTCCCTCTGAGTGTTGATTCTGATTCTTATGGCGGTAGAGATAGTATTGTAAATTATATACCGTGCCAGAGTAGCTCAAATCAATAATGCTTGTAAAAAAGCCTCAATATGGCCATAAAAAGTTCTGAGAATATTAGCACACGTAACTAAAGACGTAGCTAGTACTGGGTGGGGTAATCTGCATGGCTATCAAATGCTGTCAACCCGTCAGAGAACAGTCTGAGTTGAGGGCAGGAATTATTGACCAATCACGAGTCTCAAAATCATGTCAATCCAATACAACCAATAAGAAGACGTAATATGCTTTCCACCCCCTGCGCGCCCCCTCAAGAGAAGGAGGCAGGAAGGAAAATGTTGGAGGGAAAATGTCATGAAAAGAAAAAATGTCTCAGACAGCAGGTGGCAGCATTGAATTGCTGAAAGAAAGAGATGAAGGGCGTAAACCAACCACTGTTTATAGGCGTGGTCACGCGAAGCAATGGGCGTAACTTGACATTGCTCTGGATGTTTTGAAGCTTGCTGAGTGCCAAGCTTTCCCGAGGGTTACAGAGAAGGATTTCTGGCTGTTGGCCTGAATTAAGACATGAAGAAATACAGAGAACGATGGAGAGCAAATTCTGCATTTTGACCGAAACAGAAGACCTCAAAACCCTGATTTCGAGCACCGAGGAGAGTCTGCAAATTGAAAGGTAACGTTACTAACGTTTGGTAGCCAGCTGCTAAGCTAACTTGCATGTGATCTAGCTAGCTAGACTAACGAACCAACACATATATTTGAAAACATTGGTAGATAATCCAACATCAACATTTGGTAATATTGCATCCACACGTAAAGGCACTAAAACGTGGGGGAGGGGAGTTAGCTAACTAGCTAGTAACGTTAGATGATCTGCTAAACTAACGTCTACTAGCAGCTGGTGTATACCAGGGGCGTATTCATTACGCTGGTTATGTGGTAATTGTTAGAAGGGATACTGCTTTTATCAAATTAACGTCAAAAGTTTATTGTTTTTTTTTTTGTATTTTAGCTAGCCCTAAACATTTTCCTAATCTTAAACATAATTCTCCTAATCTGATGCGTAAATGTCAAATCTGAAAAAAGCTGCAGGTCAAGGAGCATTTATGCAGCAGGCTAGTCAAACCCTGATTCTGTTGCAAAACGTTACTTACACGGATGCGAACGAAACGGGGAGGGACCTACCTGCATTTGTCCAATAGAAACTCTCGTTTTCGTTGGGTTTAACTGTTTGGACTGATTACACCCCAGTGTGTCGCAACTTGGCTGTCAAAAGTATCGAAGTTACATGCAGGAGAGCATTAATTATATCTAGCTGCCATGTTAGTCTTCAATTCGATTTATTAAATAATGCTGACTAAACGTTTATCATATTTTTTTAAATATGAATTATGTAACTAGCTACCAGGGTTTGCATTGCAATTATGCATGTCATCCTCAGATCTGACAGTTGGCTTGCTACAATATGGGATGACCCCTGGCATGAGGGATGTATTACCATGCACACTCCTGTAACTTAATTATTTGGTAAATTATGAATACCTTCCTTAACCAATCCCATGCAGGTAAACCCCTATTAATCATAAGGAAGATGAAGGTACGGATTTGAGATCATCGAACTGTGCTGAAAGGATAAGTGTTTTTTGGGAGTTTTTTTTTACCACATTTCATTTTTTATTTTTATGTAAATGCTATGTTATAGAAGGGCCCAGACAGCTTCCTCATCCTTGTGTAGTATGGGTGCCCTGAAAAGTATGAACGAAGGCTCCAAAAACACCCAAATACATCCTTTTAGAAACAGCAAAGCTGTTAGTGTACGTTATATTCCATTTTGTTGCGACTCGAGCGCTACCGCTCGGTCCATTTTGTTGCGACTCGAGCGCTACCGCTCGGTCCATTTTGCAGGTCACTCTTCAAAAGAAAGAAACACTTGAGGGATACAAAGTACACTACATGGCCGAAAGTATGAGGACACCCCTTCAAATTTGTGGATTCGGCTATTTCAGCCACACCCGTTGCTGACTGGTGTATAAAACCGAGCATACAACCATGCAATCGCCATAAACATACATTGGCAGGAGAATGGCCCATACTGAAGAGCTCAGTGACTTTCAACATGGCACTGTCATAGGATGCCAATAAGTCAGTTCATAAAATGTCTGCCCTGCTACAGCTGCCCCGGTCATCTGTAAGTGCTGTTATTGTGAAGTAGAGGAGGAATGATGGTCTGGGTCTGTTTTTCATGGTTCGGACTCGGCCCCTTAGTTCCAGTGAAGGGAAATCTTAACACTACAGCATACAATGACATTCTGGTGGAAAACCTTTCCAGAAGAGTGGAGGCTGTTATAGCAGCAAAGGGGGGACCAACTCCATATTAATGCCCCTGATTTTGGAATGAGATGTTTGACGAGGAGGTGGCCAAAAGTAGGTGGACATGTAGTGTATATTGAAAGCATGGGGTGCTTCCACACAGGAAGTTCCAGACACTTTTAGAGTCTCTGCCGAGGCACAGCAAAGCTGTTCTGGCAGCTTGTGGTGGCCCATCGCCCTATTAATACACTATGTTGGTGTTTCCTTTATTTTGCTAGTTACCTGTCGCAGCAGGATACATGAAAAATGGAACGACATCTAAAGACATGCATCACAATACTGACAGCTTTGCTGTCTATAAAAGGATGTTTTGGGAGGTTTTGTTCATATTTTTTCAGGGCCCCCATACAAGAACAAGAATGAAGGAATGCTGTTAGGGGTACGTTTCTGTAAAATGTGGGAGAAAAGTGTCTGGACCCTTCTATAACATTCCATTTACAATTTTTTTGATTTGGTTGTAAAGGATAAGTTATTTTTTATTTTTCAACCCAGAGTGAATGATAACGTACCTTCATGTTGTTTCCCTAGGACCAAGACATTGTTTGAGGAGATCCGTGCATCCATCAACAACAATGATGAAGAGGACCGTTCCTTTTGGAGGCCTGTGCTCCCATGGGGGGGCGTTTACACCATCAGGGCAGGGAGGAAGGCCATCTCATGCACCCCTCTGTATGTTAAGATAAGCCTAAAGAACACCTGCACCATCGATGGGTTCCTCATGATTCTTTATGTAATTTTGAGAGACAACCAGAGCTTTCCCCGGGAGGTGGGCATATTCCTGGGCAGGCAGTTTGTGGAGCATTTCCTCTACCTGATGGACTCGTATGACTACACCACCGTTAAGATGCTGTGGATCTGGGACAGGATGTCCAAGAGGCAGTACCGCTCAGTGATCCACCATGCAGCGTTGGAGATCGACCTGTTTGGTAATGAACATGAGAACTTCACCAAGAACTTGGAGACAATGATGTCTACCATGCAGGAGAGTCTGTGCACCAACTGGAGCTGTCCTGCTCGTTTCCAGGAGTTCATACAGAAAACCATCAACATCAAGTAAGAGAGGCAAAAGCTGTAAGCCAAAATCTGTATTCTGGTCAGTGTGGGAGGATTTGCTTTACACTATATCTCCCAGAGCTTGTTCAGCTTCTGATCAGAGACCAGTAATCCTTAATTTGTAAAAATGAATGAAAACCAATAGCGATTCACTATAAATAAGGTAGCCAAAAAGCTATGAGTTCAAATGGGAGGACCTTCCATGTCTCTATTGCTTGCAATGCTAATTCTTTGGGACAGCTGGTCTACACTTCTGTCTTCAAGATGCTTTTATTTTGCCCCCTTGACACGCTGCTTGACTAAAATAAGGTTCAGCTTTCTAATGATCATAGTATGAAATGATGAAGTGTGGTTGGTTTCTTAACAGCTCTGGTCTAGTCTCTGCCAGAGCCTTATAAAGTCATGTTTACCCACGGTGGGTTGCATGTCGACAGTGGATTATACTGTGCCCATTATCAAATCCCAACCACTATTTTAAGTTTTTGTTCTTGGTACTTTTCTTTCAGGTTGGAGATTACGTGGATTAGGTTAGTGTAAATACAGTACATGTATGCTGCCTGATACTGGTGGTGGATAGAGTTTCACTGGATTCATAAATCTGAAGCCTCTGGTTGGAATTTCCACTCCCCACCAAATATGGTGAGGATAGGAAGCCCAGTGTGGCCAGCAGTGGGAGAGTACAGACAGGTTGTTGTTGTTTTTTTAGCAACAAAACCGCCACTTGCGCAACTATTTGGCAAAACAGACAGGATTGGCTTAGATTGTTGACATGATGTAAACAATATATTTTGTCTTCAATGTTTATTAAAAGCAAAAACATTTGCACAATGAGCACTTGTCTCTCAAATACATCGTGTCATTTGTTGGTTAGATAGCTAGCAATTTTTTGTTGTTGCCTTATTAGCATTGTCATAAAATCGGTCAAATACCTCAAAAGAAGACATGGTATCAAGAACATGATGAAACCAACAAACGAGCAATTTATTATTCCCCACGTGACAGCAACCATAACACGAAACGAACTATCAGGCCGTCCAGAATCACAACACATGGACTTCTGCCCCATTTGTAGCGTGGGCTTCGTTCTGGTAACGTTATCAGCTAACCCATCTATGGAATTGGGCCGACATTCTGCCGATTTTTCTCATCGAAGAAACGCCCAAGCTCAGTCCAGTTTTCTGTTCCCAGAACTCCAATCTGTTAAGAACATAGGCTCGTCTACATAACTTAGTACACTCTGCCAAAGTTAAAAACAATGCGTTGTTTATTTTTTTATTTTTACACCTTTTATTTTATTTAACCAGGTAGGCAAGTTGAGAACAAGTTCTCATTTACAACTGCGACCTGGCCAAGATCAAGCAAAGCAGTGCGCCAAAAACAACAACACAGAGTTACACATAAACAAACGTACAGTCAGTAACACAATAGAAAAATCTATGTGCAAATCTAGGGAGGTAGGCCATAAATGGGCCATAGAGGTGAAATAATTACGATTTAGCATTAATACTGGAGTGATAGATGTGCAGATGATGATGTGCAAGTAGAGATACTAGGGTGCAGAAGAGCAAGTGTGTAAGTAATAATATGGGGATGAGGTAGATTTACAAGGAGTGCAAGGGCGAATTTAGTTATTGCAAACGCACTTCACAGAGAAGACATTTTTCTAACAGAAATATTGAAATGCATGCTAGAACGCGACAATAAGAGCTCCTTGCTTGTGCTACCCACTATGCTTTATTTGCTCCCATTGAAAACAACACAGATGAACTATCTTGAGAGAGTTATAAATACGCAGTGTACAAAACATTAAGAACACCATCCTAATATTGAATTGCATGAACCTCCCCTGCCTTTGCCTCAGAACAGCCTCAATTTGTTGAGGCATGGACTCTACAAGGTGTCAAAAGCATCCACAGAAATGCTGACCCATGTTGACTCCAATGCTTCCCACAGTTGTCAAATTGTCTGGATGTCCTTTGGGTGGTAGATTATTCTTGATACACATGGGAAACTGTTGAGCTTGAAAAACCCAGCAGCGTTGCAGTTCTTGACAAACTGGTGCCCACGCCTACTAGTTAAACATATATATCCCGTTCAAAGGCACGTACATATTTTGTCTTGCCCATTCACCCTCTGAATGGCTCACATACACAATCTGTCTCAATTGTCTCGAGGCTTAAAAATATTTACTTAACATGTCTCCTTCACTTCATCTACACTGATTTGAAGTGGATTTAACAAGGGACATCAATAAAGGATCATAGCTTTTACCTGGTTTCACTACATGGTGTTCAGTTAGCCTTCTTACCCTTTTTCTTCCATCCCAGTCCTCCTCACGAGCTGCCCCCTAGAGATCCCATTCAGTCAGCTGTGGATGAGTTCTTCTGTCCCAAGATCATTCTCTGCAAAGAACTGGGGTGAGAGACAATGTTTAAAAATATATATTTATATACTGTGTATTGGCCCATCCACCACACCCCCCTTAGTTTTACATTTGAGTTTTTAATCGCTATTTTGTCACATATACATTATTCATACTTTTTTTTTTATATACATGGTACTTTTATACACAGTTTTACGTGACAAAAATACAGTTTCATAAACACATTAAAAGATACTCTGACATATGGTATACATTAGTGCAGTGCATTCGTAAATATTCAGACCCCTTCACTTTTTCCACATTTTGTTACGTAAACAGCCTTATTCAAATGTATTACATTTTTTCCCCTCGTTTACACACAATACCCCATACTGACAAAGCAAAATCAGGTTTTTAGAAATGTTTCTTAATTTATACAAATTTTAAACTGAAATATCACATTTTACATAAGTATTCAGACACTTTACTCTGTACTTTGTTGAAGCACCTTTGGCAGCAATTACAGCCTTGCGTCTTCTTGGGTATAATGCTACAAGCTTGGCACATCTGTATTTGGGGAGTTTCTCCCATTCTTCTCTGTAGATCCTCTCAAGCTCTGTCAGGTTGGATGGGGAGTGTTTCTGCACAGCTATTTTCAGGTCTCTCCAGAGATGTTCGATCGGGTTCATGTCCAGGCTCTGGCTGGGCCAATTAAGGACATTCAGAGACTTGTCCTGAACTCACGCCTGCGTTGTGTGATTAGGGTCGTTGTCCTGTTAGGTGAACCTTCACCCCAGTCTGAGGTCCTGAGCGCTCTGGAGCAGGTTTTCATTAAGGATCTCTGTACTTTGCTCTGTTCATCTTTCCCTCGATCCTGACTAGTCTCCCAGTCCCTGCCGCTGAAAAACATCCCCACAGCATGATGCTACCACCACAATGCTTCACCGTAGGGATGGTGCCAGGTTTCCTCCAGACGTGACGCTTGGGAATCAGGCCAAAGAGTTCAATCTCGGTTTCGTCTGAGAGTCCTTTAGGTGCATTTTTGGCAAACTCCAAGTGGGCTGTCATGTGCCTTTTACTGAGGAGTGGCTTCCGTCTGACCACTCTACCATAAAGGCCTGATTGGTGGAGTGCTACAGAGATGGTTGTCCTCTTGGAAGGTTCTCCCATCATCACAGAGGAACCCTGGAGCTCTGTCAGAGTGACCATCGGTTCTTGGTTCTCTATGGACAGTTCCTTCGGCTTGGTTTTACTCTGACATGCAATGTCAGCTGTGTGGGACCTTATATAGATAGGTGTGTGCTTTTCCAAATCCTGTCCAATCAATTGAATTTACCACAGGTGGACTCCAATCAAGTTGTAGAAGCATCTCAAGGATGATCAATGGAAACAGGATGAAACCTGAGCTCAATTTTGAGTCTCATAGCAAAGGGTCTGAATACTTGTGTAAATAAGGTATTTCTGTTTGTTTTTTTGCAAAAATTTCTAAAAACCTGTTTGCGCTTTGTCATTATGGGCTATTGTGTTTAGATTGAGGGGGGGGGGATAATTTATCAATTTTAGAATAAGTCTAATGTAACAATGTGGAAAAAGGGAAGGGGTCTGAATACTTTCTGAATGCACTGTATATATGGTGTTTTTGTTCCTATTACAGATCTTTCACTTTTAATCCAATATTATTATTATATTGTTGATTGTCTGTGGCTTTCCAAATCACCTGAGAGACATAATGTTGAATCACCATCTTTTTTTAATGTTCTTTCTGATTCTGACTGATTTGCTGTCTGTTCTTCAGGTGTAATGGGTTGAGGGAGTTCTCTCAGAGGGTCTTCTGCCATGGACCACCTCCTTTTGTCATTCTCAACATGCAGCTTTGGAAGTCTGAGGAGCTGTCCTATGTTCCCTACCATCTAGCCCTATCCCAACACAGGTAAAGAAATCTTGTAGAGCAGGATTCGTATCCCAGCCTCATTGTCTTAGGTGCTGTTTATTTTTCTCCCTGGATGTTAAATGTAATTGATTGGCTATCTGTTTTTATTTTGTTTAAACAGCACCCACTTGCATGTACTTTGCTATTTGCACTGATTTCTTTTAAGCTTTTTCTGGTAACCGAGAATGGTCTTCAACATGCAGAAAAATCCAATTGCAACTCTCTGCTTTTCCACAGGTACTCACTGGAGGGCGCCACACTCTTCAACAAGGAGGAGCATCACTACTCTGCAGCCTTCCAGATAGACGGCTACTGGATGCACTATGACGGGCTGAGGAGCGACAACCTGATTCTGTTAAACAAGCCCCCTGAACTCCTCCTTCTCTCTTCCCTTGTCTACATCCGCGCCTCAGACAAATGAGATGCACTAATGTAACCAAGCAGGGATGGGGTCGGTTCCATTTTTCATTCCATCATTTCAGGACGAAAATAAATTCTCCTGAATTTACTTGAATTGAAAAGGAATTGACCCCAATTGTGTCACCATGGTCCAGAAGGAAGGAGGTAGATACTAGACAACACTGATAGGGAGGCATCTTTTGAAAAATGCACACTAACACCTTCCTGTTTATTGCCCTTCATTCACAGAAATAGTATCCAAGTTACTTTACATTTGGCTCATGATGGTTTTGTCTTCCATTCCTCAGTGAGCTCTTACCAGATACTTTTATCACCTAATCATATTTATTGACATTTTTATCTAGTTTGAAAAGGCTTATACCACATTTCCAAACTTTTTAGGAGATCATGTCAACAACTTCCTTGTTTTTATACTTTGAGATTACTTTTTGGAATTATGTGCTCCATTTTGCCTGACTGTTGCCTCAAACACTCACTGTGCAAAATGATAAGTTCATCTTCTCTTTGGGCATGCTTGGAATCCAAGAATATATGCATGGACTATAATAGTTCTGGGGAGGTATGCATATTAAAGAATCAACTCAACCTTAAATAGCTCCACTGCAAAAAAAAAAAAAAATAGTTTGCTTGCAGTGTGTTTAGTTGTCTTGGGTGAAATGGTTGCACTTTCAGAGAAGCAAATTCAGCTAATTAAACTTTGATGTAGAATTGTCAACAGGGTATATATAGGCTAGACTAGTGAAGCATCTGAGATTGTACAGGACTCATCTACTACAATCCTTTTGTGCATACTAGTCCTGACCTCAGATCAAACTGCTGCTTTTTTTGTACTATTTCCCCCTGTTTAAAAACATTTGAAACAGTATTTGCATTTTGTGGAAATTCAATCATTATCCTTAATTGACTTGCTTGTTTTAAGCTGTCCATTGGGCTTCAACTTGGAAGTGAGTCACACAGCGTTAACTTGTATTAAAATGAATACCTGCTCAAATATTTGTATATTGTGTGAAAATGTATCATTGGATAAAATATCAGTTCTGTCTTAAATGTAAGTAATTACTTGTACTTACAAGTACCCCAGCATAGTGATGTTACATAAGTGCTTATTGAGTGCTTACCTTTCACAGTAGCATATAATACCCTGAATTCAAATTATTCTGCACAATTCAATAAGGTACATTGTTACATCCCAATCTAAACAAGATGTCAAAGCATTAGTAAATAAATGTGATTTTGTAATGCATTTGATCATTTGGAAATAACATTACTGCTCATCACAGGCTTCATATGCACATATGTACTGTTAAGCATTGACCTCTGCCAATTTCATCTTTGTCAGAACTAAGAATGAAACTGTCTTTGAGCAACAATCCTCGTTCATGTATTGAATGGTGGGTTTTTCTTTCTTTCTATGCAGTCATTGAAGTTAAGCAATACAAATATTTTTATATTCTAGCATTTGTATGTTGGTTTGTTGCACATAAAACTAGAGACAAGAACAAATCGTACCTTTAAGGCAGGCATTTATTCATTTTAACAGGGTACAACTGCACCAAATAAATAAACTGGCTAAAATGTATGTTCAAAGCATGATAACATGTGGGGGAAATGCAGCTTCTACAGCAAGGTTCTTGTAGTTCCAGTAATAATCCACAGGATATACAATTCAAAAATATCACCTTCAGACACACGCATGGGAAATGGAAATGAAGCCGTGTTCATTTGGCTAACATTGACATCGGTTTCAATTCTTTTATTTTTTTTAGAAACGAGACAGCAGTGAGTCTTTTCCAGACTTGATATTAGTACTCCCTCTGCATTCTTTAAAACAAGCACTTTGGTGAAAGTTGTCAAAACAAGACATGTTTAGGCCATGATAAATAAGTAAATTAACTTCACACACACATCCCTTCATTTTGCAGTTTGATGTTTTCAGATTCCACGTATGACCAAGAGTTTTCCCGCCAACGCAGTGAATAAGTCAGTATAAATACATCCCTAACATTGTGGTTTTCAATATCCCCACAAGGATAACCTACATGCTAGTGAAACAAATGCTTGACAATAGATGGTAGCTGCAGACAATCACGCCTGCGTGATTTTCACTGTTCTGATGTTCAGGCTCATCCTACCAGCCTGTTGTGGATAGACGAATGCCTCATTTACCTAACATCAAGTGTTAAAAAGTACACAATCTAAATGGAAGAAATATTCAATAAATGGCAAATGTTTAAAAGAAAGTATTAGATCCTTTTGAACTATATGAAATGGCTGTTTATTCACCCCCAAAAAATGCAGTTTGTCTATCTTAGGATCTCCCAAGAATGTAAAGTTTCCCCAATTAGTTGTTTGCAATGTTAGATTTGCATTCACATGATTCCAAATGAATAACATCCAAAGAAATGACTGTGAGCTGTACAGTCATGCAGGTTAAAATGGCTCACCATTTACTTGCATCCCGTGACAACTTAACAATGGCGTCTTTAAAAAAAATGAAGAAAATGACAGGATTGCTGGAGATGTTTACAGTGTGAAATGACAAAGCCCACTATTCCAGGATGAGAAAAAAACAGCAGCAGCCATCTAACCCTGACACCTTGAAATCCAATTTAATTACCCCTAAGACTAAACCAAAAATAAATGAAGTATTTTGAGTCCTCATCAAGTGAAGAACTCACATACTTGTTTGGACAAGCTCGTACTCGGCCTCTTATTGCTAGAGCAAGACTAAATAGTCCAAGGTAAAGTTAGAGGGTAAGAGCTAAAGTGTACTGTCATTTGTAACCACAACTGACAAGTGTGTTAAATGGAAGAACACACAAAACTGCAGTACTGTAACTGCAAGGCTGCTCTCTGGTGAGACCGATAAAATGGCTTAGAGCAAGACCCATACAGTCAAAGTCTCGTGCCAATCTTACATTACTTGTGAAAAATGCAAAACAATAACTGGTATTTTTACTGGAGTACACAATGCATCTGTCTGCAAACTGTTCCTAGTACATGTGAACTGACAGGCACAACATTGGACATGTTCCCAAAGACAAGAGCACACAATGCAAAGTGGGATGAGGAAAACAGAGGTTTGAATAACAGTGGTCTTTCATCAGACAATATAAACATGTGAACAGACAGACATGCCACGTGTGACATCACAGCAATATGAGACACCCTGACTTTGAGGAAGTCAATTTCAAAGCAAAAATTGTATCCACTGAAAACAATATTGCATTGTTTAAATGCCATAAACCTAAATCGAGACCTATGTACAAATTGAAATTACACTTCATATCAAATAGTTTGGTAAGTGCAATGTAGAGCTCCATTTAAGTTTTCCACATGTGCAAACATCTATAATGTACAATACAAGGAAACAACTCTTTCATTCTGGACCAACAGGGACTTGAGGTTTACACATCACATTAGTTCTCTCTATTGCCTTCTGGGGGGGCTCTGTCCCCATGCCCTTGTCGGCCTGTCAAAGACTTTGTGACAGTGACAATTTCCCTTGACAGAGACGAGACAACACCTCATCCACCCCTCCATATGACACCAGGGCGGTATGTCACACGTACCATACATTAGCAGTGAAAATTACCCTTTGATTCTGGCACACAGAGGAAAGCTATTTGTAGCTCTGTCTGTAGGTAGGAAAGTTACACCAGACTTGTGAACGCATATTTTGGCATGTCTCATGAGGCTGTGTATATGCACTCTTCCCTGAGCTCGTCAGGAAGCCCTTGGCCACATGCAGCTCCTCACACATGCTTCAGCAGAGAGGTGGCAAGCAAGCAGAAGGGTGTAGGGATCATTCACATGCTAAACAAGAGACTTGTTCCTAACCCATTAGAGCACAACAATCTCAGACTTTCTTTGTAAGGAAACTGGCAGTGATAGTGGGCAACCAGATGCACTACTATTTAATTGCAGGGACAATGTTTCAGGCAAACCATAGCTTAACAGATGGCATCCCTGGGGCTAAAGAATGAAATCATCAGATCAGTAATGTATTGATAGACTGCCTCAAGAGTTTAATTTAACATGGGGCTCAAAGCAAAGACCCTGCTTTATTGCATGGGAGCTTGTCGAGCTGGGGCATATACATCTACAACAGTAACAGACGAACAAATAAAATAATACAAATAAGAGAATCCTGAATATAGCACCAGTTAGCAGCATACAAACCCAACAGTGAAGAGGGACAGGGTCACTTTTGAATGCTTATGAAGAGGGATAAAGTGTGACCCTTCCACAGGATGATGTAATAGAAGCTGTAACATGGGGGGGGGGGAATCTCAGAATTTCTCCAAGGATGAAACAGACAGGTGGCAAGTACTCTCAGGAGAATTCATTGGGGTTTGCTTATCCTTCAACCCTTGATTCAAATACACACACACACACACTAGTAACCAGTGCAAAAAACATTTACAGGCAATGCACTAGAGGATATATTCATATCTATTTCTTTTCATTTACAGAGAAAAAAGGCAGCCCTTGTAAGTGAATATATAAAGATTCCAATTTCTCTTTGTGAAGCACTGATTTAGATGCAGACATTTCAAACTCAGTGTGTGAGCCAATCAACTTGCCTGAGCTTCAGTCCAGCACACAGAAACAAAATAACAATCATTTAATCTGACATGCATCTACTCACAAGCATACAGACATTCTGCGCCACACGCACACACAAACTTTAAGGATCCAGAAAATTGGAACACATGTTCTGCTCATAGCAGGAAGAAGAAAAAAAAAAGTCTGGAGTGTTTAACAGAAATAATGGCATAAACATAAGTCTACACTTTTTTTTTTCTTTTTTTTCCCCCTCCACTTAGTTCTCCCCCACAGTCCCCTGTAAAATGGCAGTCATCATTGTGGTCCAGCAGCAGTAGTGGTCATCTCTGTGACAAGATCCATGGTGACCTGCCCCGCGCCTTCCTCCACCCAAACCAGACCCTTCTCACTCTGGCCAGCTCGGTGGTCCCCTGTCGCCAGCTGGGCACATTCATCCAGCAGCAAGCTCGCTCGCCGGGATTCACGGCAGTGTGGCACCGCCCTCAGCCTGCTGGTGATGAACGGGGGGAAAAAAAGAAAAGAAAAGCCTTTCGTCCAACTCTTCTCTTAAGGAGTCCTACCCAGGGGTATCATGGGTCAAAGAGCAGTCAGCCCAAAGTTACAGCGGCAGTACATCATGCCACTAGAGTCCAGCCAGCTGTCTGTGATGGGGTTGTACCGCTGGACAGTGTTCAGGTAGGATGACCCCGAGTGACCCCCCACCACATAGAGGTAGTTGTCCACGATCGCTGAGCCAACCCCTGGGAAAATATGGATATCATAAAATGGTTATTTCTGGCCATGCAATCTGAATGGTCAACTTCTCTGCATCAAAATAACAAACCTTGTTTCATTTCCCAACTCACCTGTACGTGGCTCATTCATGGGCCGACAGGCTGTCCACTGGTTCTGGTGTGGGTCATACCTCTCAATGCTGGACAGGTGTGATACCCCGTTGTGTCCCCCAACCACAAATATAAACCCTAGCATGACCCCAACACCAAAGTTGATCCGTTTGTCTGCCATGGGGGCTACCATTTCCCAGGCATCCTTGCTGGGGTCATACCGCTCCACACTGCACAGTGTTCAAGAAATAAAACTCGGTCAATAAAAAGGTACAGTTACACTGTGCATTTTGACAGTCACTGCAGATGTTTTTTTTTTTAACAGGTTAGTACAGTAGCAAGACTAATACTAATAGTCCATCATATAAAAGAAAAATGACTGACTAACATTTTCAGAATCTAAGCCAATACAATTCACCATTGGTCCTTTTTGCTTTTAGATACTATATAGCTGTACCATTGTCACAGCTCAATTTAATGAGGCCATCTATTCCAGGTCTATATTTTGCTGGAAATATCAAGTACTGAAACCCTCAACAGCTTCCCTGTCCAAACACATTCTCCTGAGGGGTTTGGGGAGTCAAGGAGACTGGTAACTACAACATCTCTCTCTCTAGTGAGCAAAGACAGCAACAGGGGTCTAACCAGCAAGAGAGCTCTTGTTCTATAAAAGCAACTATGTCTGTCTGAATACAAGACAAATTTTGATCCTACAGAATATGGGTTGCATTGCAGGCTAGTAACAGAGCATGATTGAAAGGGTGGCTGGAACCCTTTCCATGGATAGATCAAAGACCTCAAAAGGTCTTGTGGGGTCTACCATAAATAACCTTCCTGATGTAAGCATTACCATGTATAGGAACAAATGGAGGTTGACAGAAGGTTGAAGTAGGCATAGTATTTCAAAAACTTACTAGAACCACATGAGCAAAACTACCTGTTAAATTAAATTAATTCCACCACAGATTGACTATATTAAAACGTACCTGTTCATGTGGGCTGGGCCATAGCCTCCGATGGCATAGACCATGCCATCCAGCACAGCGGTGGCAAAACAGCTGCGTGATTTGGTCATGGGTGCCACAGGCTGCCACTCCTTCACCTTGGGGACATATTTTTCCACAGACTGTAGATAGTACTGGCCGTCGTAGCCCCCTAGGGCATAGAGCTCCCCAGCCAAGACCACTACCCCCAGGGTGCTGCGACACTCTGCCATGCGCTCCACTGTGGACCAGGTATTGCTGTCAGGGTCCCATCTCTCCACTGTACTCTCATGTCTCCGGTAGCTAATGCCCTGTCGCATGTGTGTGGCAATGCCACCCACCACATACACCTTCTGGTCCAACAATGCCACTCCAAACTCATAGCGGGGCACACTGAGAGGGGCAAGCCCAATCCATGAGTCCGTCTGAGGGAAATACATCTCCATGCTACAACAGAAAGAAATGAGAACATTAGTTACATTTGTTAAATGCATTTCCAATTCATACGAAACTGCTAAAAACCCATTTTGAACTACTGTTTGGGGTTCAGCATTACCTCTCGAGGGTGGCGAAGAGTCCAGCCTTGCCTCCAACAGCAAGGAGCACCTTGGGAGCACAGCGTGGCCGTGTAGACAACACCGTCTGGTAGGAGAGCCGGTGCTCAGGCATGAAATGGTATTTGAGAGCCTCGTTGAGCAGGTGCTTGCAGGCGTGGTCATCCCGGATAAGGTGGTTTGCCTCGTAGAGGCGGGTAAGGAACTTAACACTGAGGAGAGGCAGGCGGATGCAGTGCAGTAGCTGAGCCAGGTGCTGCTGCCGCTCAGTGACATCATATTTGATCCACGACTCCAGGGCATAGAACACAGTCTCTTCTGTTACCACCTTCAGACAATCATTTGACACTATTTCATCCAGCTCCGCCCGTGTCAGCTCAAAAAACTCCTCTGTCTGGCACACCTCTTCAAAATTCTGGCAGATGAATTTAGTGGCAGCCAGGCAGAGATCATGGCAGCCATAGGTCTCAGCGAAGCGAGAGATGCCTATACAATTTCCAGCATCTAGCTGGCTCTCTAGGAAAGAGCAACACTCCTTCAGCACCAGCTTGACCTGGAGTAGGTTAGCAGCTGGCAGTAGGGACTCCACCGTTTCCTGTGAGATGAATACTGTGCCAGTGTAGGCATACTCAACGATGGCCTACAGGAGGGAAAATAAAACAATCATGATGTGAAAAAGCCAGAAAAGGCTTGTTTTAGTAAACAGTGAAATCTTCAAAATACTAATGCAGGTAGTACCAGTGACTCGCTCAATACGGAAGTGGTCAGATGACACGGATGCTAGGCTTCCTGCCATTCCTGCCATCCAGGACCTATAAACTAGGCTGTGTCAAAGGAAGGCCCAATTTTTTTTCGAAGACTCCAATCACCCAAGTCATTGACTCTCTGCTACCGGAGTGCCAAGTCTAGGACCAAAAGGCTCCTTAACAGCTTCTACCCCCAAGCTATAAGACTGCTTAACAATTAATCAAATGGCCACCCGGACTATTTACACTGCTGCTTGCTGTTTATTATTTATGCATAGTCACTTCACCCCTCTCCCACATGTACAAATTACCTCTAACCTGTACCCCCGCACATTGATTCTGTACGGGTACTCGCTGTATATAACCTAGTTATTGTTAATAGTCTAGTTTATTTAGTAAATATTTTCTTGAACTGCATTGTTGGTTAAGGGCTTGTAAGTAAGAATTTCACAGTAAGATCTACACCCGTTGTATTCTGTGCTTATGACAAATAACATTTGATTTGCTTAATTGAGCCTTACTTGTAGCGCAGCCTCATCAACACACTGGAACTCCACCTCAGAGGTCTCCTTCTCTGACAGATTTCCCGTGAACATGGCCTTGAAGTAAGGGCTGATGCTCGCCAGCACCACTTTGTGAGCATGGATCTTAGCATCCCCCACTCGCAGCACAATGTCGCACAGTTCATGGTCCTGCCGCAACAGCTGGAGGCCTTGCAGCAGCTGCTCAGAGTGGGGCCGCGTCAGACTGGCAAGCATGTAGGACTGGGCCTGCTGGTCCATCTTATGGGGGGGAAAAATGCACATCATTAACATCCTGTCAAAGACACAGGAGAAAAAACACAGAACTATGGACAAGTTGAAGAAGACACTCAAGACCACATTTTCCTCTCCAGGTGAAATCTAAGTGAATGACAGAAGCCATTTGTAAGGAAATTCTGGCAATGTGAGCCATCACTTTCACCACACAATCTGAAGTGACTATGCATCATGCCAATAAGTTAACTGAATCAAGTACAACATACTATATGCAGTGGCAGTGCACTGCATACCAGATATTATCAGAATGTGTGATGACATGTGTAACCCTGAACATGGCCAAGTTAACAGACAGGCTAATTATATAAATCTGATTAATAGCGAATGGCATTGCAAAACTGTCCTGACGGAAGATGGAAAAACCCCGATGTTTTATTTTTTTCACGGTGAAAATGTAATAAGAAATCAGTTTACATTTATAATAATCCTCACGATTAAAATACTTATTTCACTCTACAGTTTGGCTCATCTAGTAAGCTAATAACCCCGGTTACTAAATAATAGTAACTAGCTATGCCATTAGTATTTAGCATATTCGCAGCAATGGACAAAGCTTGAGTGACGCCTCAAAATCGCTCAAATCAACTAGCTGTCAAATGTTGTTAGCAAGCTAGTCTACATTTGCTTAGCTAGATACTGTAGCTATAGCTCAGCGAGCAAACACGCTAACCTTGCTAGTAGCCAGCTAGCGCAACAATCTATTTGCCAAATTTCGGTGATCAAATTCTTTCAAAACCACTCGACGGCTTGTAGAATAGAAACATGACATTTCTCAAGCTAAGGGTAACATCCGTTTACTAGTTTCGCCAGCTATCTTGACATATAAATCTGTCCAATAACGTTCGTTAGCGAGTTAACGTTTGCTGCCTTCGAGTCGTCGGTCCACTTTTTTAGCATCAGCCTTGCAAGCCACAAGTACTGTTCAGATGTTTTAGATCCGCTGATGAATATTATATTTTACAACATTGTAATATTGGCGTAGGCTGGAATAGCCAGGCTATCAGATGTACGAAGGTTCTGCGGCCTCTTGTGAGAAATTACAATAACAAGGGCATGCTATGGCCAATGCATTGGCACTGCAGAGCACGCCAGTGCAAATTTGATGCTAAAAATAAACAGTACTAAGCAAGCTATACATTGATCTCCATCTAGTTGAGCGGTAATCAGTTATGTAGTAGCTATCAAACTTCACATGTCCAAACATTTACAGGAATATGCAACGGAGAGAAACCTGTGTTGAGCGTCAGATGTCCCGACAATAGCTGTTTTTATCGCAATAGCGGCAGGAACCCCAGCGTCTGTCAGGAAACAAACGCCAAACACTTTATGCGGCGTAACTTCCGGGAGCGCGCGGGCGACTTCAGAGGAATGGTAATTTTGTAGCTATTTCGCACACATTTGAAATGTATCGTCTTTTTTTGTGCACAACCATAATACAAAATACAAGTTAGGGGAGAGATTAAAGTGAAAGAAGGCAATACCCAACAAGGTGTCATGAAAATAAAATGGTCAGCATAAAAAAAATCCTATCATTGATATTACGTGTTTGATGTAATTGACATGCATTTGCAGATACAGGTAGGCGACATCGTCATCAGCTTCTCAAGAAGTTGCACTCGTCCTCTGGTGCCATGCAGAGGTGCCCACCATATCAATCTATGAATCTGTTTTTACTGGTGTACGGTGTACGAATATGCAATACAGCACCAGTCAAAAGTTAGGACACACCTACTCATTCCAGGGTGTTTCTTTATTTGTACTATTTTCTACATCGTAGAATAATAGTGAAGACATGAAATAACACATATTAAATCATGTAGTAACCAAAAAAGTGTTAAACAAATCAAAATATATTTTATACTTGAGATTTTTCAAAGTAGCCACCCTTTGCCTTGATGACATATTTGCACACGCTTGGCATTCTCTCAACCAGCTTCATAAGGTAGTCACCTGGAATTAATTAAAATGAACAGGTGTGCCTTCTTAAAAGTTAATTTGTGGAATTTCTTTCCTTCTTAATGCGTTTGAGCCTATCAGTGTTGTGACGAGGTAGGGGTGGTATATTTTAATTTTATTTTTATTTAACCTTTAACCTTAAGCAAGTCATTTAAGAACAAATTATTATTTACAATGACATTCTACAATGATTGTATACAGAAGATAGCCCTATTTGGTAAAATACCAAGTCCATATTATGGCAAGAACAGCTCAAATATGCAAAGAGAAACGACAATCCATCATTACTTTAAGACATGAAGGTCAGTCAATGCGGAACATTTCAAGAACTTTGAAAGTATCTTCAAGTGCAGTCGCAAAAACCACCAAGCATTACGATGAAACTGGCTCTCGTGAGAAGAGCCACAGGAAAAGAAGACCCAGAGTTACCTCTGCTACAGAGAATAAGTTCATTAGAGTTACCAGCCTCAGAAATGGCAGCCCAAATAAATGCTTCACAGAGTTCAAGTAACAGACACAACTCAACATCAACTGTTCAGAGGAGACGTGAATCAGGCCTTCATGGTCGAATTGCTGCAAATAAACCACTACTAAAGTACACCAATAAGAAGAAGAGACTTGCTTGGGCCAAGAAACAAGAGCAATGGACATTTGACCAGTGGAAATCTGTCCTTTGCTCTGATGAGTCCAAATGTAAGATTTTTTGTTCCAACCGCCGTGCCTTTGTGAGACGCAGAGTAGGTGAATGGATGATCTCTGCATGCGCGGTTCCCACCATGAAGCTTGGAGGAGGAGGTGTGATGGTGCTCTGTTGGTGACACTGTCAGTGATTTATTAGAATTCAATAAATCAGGTAGGATAGGATGACCCCAGGTAGGATTAGATGACCACTGTCCAGCGGTACCACCCCATTCAAGGCATACATAACCAGCATGGCTACCACAGCATTCTGCAGCGATACACCATCTGATTTGCACTTATTTGGACTATCATTTGTTTTTCAACAGGACAATGACCCAGCACACCTCCAGGCTGTGTAAGGGCTATTTGACCAAGAATGATAGTGATGGAGTGCTGCATCAGATGACCTAGCCTCCACAATCACCTGACCTCAACCCAATTGAGATGGTTTGGGATGAGTTGGACCGCAGAGTGAAGGAAAAGCAGCCAACAAGTGCTCAGCATATGTGGGAACTCCTTCAAGACTGTTGGAAAAGCATTCCAGGTGAAGCTGGTTGAGAGAATGCGTAGAGTGTGCAAAGCTGTCATCAAGGCAGGGTGACTACTTGGAAGGATCTCAAATATAAAATATATGATTTAACACTTTTTTTGGTTATTACATGATTCCATATGTGTTATTTCATAGTTTTGATGTTTCTACAATGTAGACAATAGTACAAATAAGAGAAAAAAACATTGAATGAGTAGGTGTGTCCAAACTTTTGACTGGTACTGTATATCGTGATTCGCCCATAAGCAAAACATTTGAATTGAGATTATTTTACGTTATATCGCCCAGCTCTAGTATACCAGAAGGTACTAAAAGTAGTGGAGGTACCAGTTTCGATGTCTTCACTATTATTCTACAATGTAGAAAATAGTAAAAAAATAAAGAAACCTTGGAATGGTATACATCAAATTCCATCCGATTCTCAACCTACCACTCGCGTCACCATGGAAGCGGTCCGTTTGTGTCATGTTGTATTCGCCATTTTGATGCTTCTTGGCGTGGGCTACGGCGATGAACGTCTCTACTTCAGCGCAGCTAGCTAGATTAGCTACAAACATTCAACATAGAATCTCATACAGTTACAAGGGGATTTCAATTCGTATTATTAGTCGGACATTTAACCGAGGAGGTCATGAAGATTTGGAAAACGTTTTCGTACCCCGGACGTCAATTTTGAACGACTAATCGGAATGCGAAGTCCGAATTTGTCTGTTTTCTAACTTCGCCAGTTAACGTTAAGTAGTTAGCCAAGATAGCCACCACCAGGTTGCTACTCAGCCGCAAGCCTTGAAGACGTAGCTAAAAGCTATCTATGATATTGAATTATATGGAAAACATCAATCAGAAGAGGTACTGGCAGCGACGTCGCCCTGACACTCCATTTCTGAACAATGAATGATGTTAGAAGCAATGGAAACATATTGTGGGCTACCTAGTTACCAATGCAGTTAGCTGAAATACAAGAGGGGCTTTCAAATATAACATTCCACTCTGCTTTTTCCCCCCGTCGTGGCTATGTAGGGAAAGCACAGCAACCTTACAAGTGGTTTTATTTTCACTCAACGTTGCTTTCACTGTTCACGTTCCAGTTGTCTCGTAGAACAAAACAAAGAACATTTATTCATAAGAGCTGCAAATATGAAGTATTTTAATGTCATGCATTGATTATGCGTGGACATGTTCAAATGTCTTTCCCAATACCAGCTGCCTACAGGTGTAAAACTTATTGTTGAACTGACTATTACCATATAAATACATATCTGAGTGCAATTGTACTGGACGGCAACCACAGTATTGCCACTGTGAAATACAGCATTGAAGAGGCTAAATCTACCCACCAAGATGACGATTCAAAGTAAAGGACAATATTGCTGTCCTCACAGAAATGTGAATGCTTCATTAGATTTCCCCATTTGACCACATCCAAAGGACCATTCATTATGATTTTTGGATTGATATCCCAAGAGTTACATGAAAAGCTCCTAGACCTCAAAAACTACCAAAATCGAACAAATGGTGTGGAACAGCTGAAAAATATCCTCTTTGGATTGGACTTGAAGCCAGTCCCCTCAGACAGTATTGTGGAGTTTATCAATTTTCTCCGCAGACTTCTAGATGACAGCAACTTCAAAGTTTTGTACGGCACTTTACAGGTGATAAACCTACTCATTCAGAAATTGGATTACAATGTAGACACATATTTCAAACAGTTAGCGTGTGTGGCTCTGAAAACCCTTGGGGACACCCGCGCTGTCACCAGGAATGAGTATATGAATGTGTTCAGGCAGTTGACTAGAATTGTAGGGCCACAGAAAGTGTTGGACCTTGTTATTGGACACCTGAGACACAAGAACTCCCGGGTCAGAGAGGATGTCATCAACATCATCACAGCAGCTATGCTCACCCACCCCAGGAAGGACTTCAACATCCCCAGCCTCTGCTTTGAAGTTGCACCATACCTGGCAGACAGCAAGAAGAAGGTCCGCCATGCAGCCCTAGAACTATTTGCCGTTTTTGACCATTGCCTTGACACAGGGAAAAAACAGCCCCTAATGAAGGCTGTAAACAGAGTTGAGCTCAATGGGGATGTGGAGGGTCTTATGGCAGCTGTGCAAGCAAGAAGAGCCAGACACATACTTCCCAGACTGTCCTCGGATGGAATGGTGGAGTATGCCCTTGTAATCCCTAAACCAGGACAACGATGCTCACCTCAGTTTGGGTCGGGAGCTGACCTGGAGTGGGTGCTCAATGGTGGGCGGATCAGCAGTGCCAGGAGCATCAGGACAGAACCAGACTCTGACAGGCTGTATCATGGTTATGGAAGCTTGGGCTCCCTTGTTGATGACCTTCCACTGCAGAGGAGAATTGTCAGTGCAGGCAAAGGGAAGAACAAGCTGCCCTGGGAGAGGTCAAGCCTCCCTTCCACAGTGAACACCCAGCCACGCAGTGCCCCTAAGGGGAAATCCTCTAATCAGGTTGGTCATCGATGACAGCAAGGTTACATCAAGCAAAAGTCTGAAGACGACACTGGTCTATCTAGCTGTTTTGATTTAGCAAAGTCTCATTAGAGAAAGAAATATCAAGACATCCTCTCTAGGCTATATAGGTATAAGAATCTTATTTCCATAGAGGCACCATAATTCCATTGAATAAGGTGCAAATAGAATGAGGTTTGCAACCACCCAAAGTACAAATCTATCAAATATTAGTTTGCAGGAACCTGATGAAAACGACCCCAAACATGTCTACACTGAATCAATAACACGCTGTATACTACATCAGTATACGACACGCAGTATACTAGATACTGACAAATACTTGTGTTAGGACTATATGGAGTTGTACGTGCAAAAATCCAGGACACAATTTATATTAATTGGCTCACTGCATACTGTGAAAATGGTAGGCCTAATATACTGAACAAAAATATAAATGCAACATGCAATAATTTCAAAGATTTTACTCGGTTACAATTAATTTGAGAATCAGTCAATTGAAATGAATTCATTAGGCCCTAATCTATGGATTTCACATGATTGGAAATACAGACATGCATCTGTTAGTCACAGATACCTTTAAAAAAAAAATAGGCATCACAAAGGGTCTCAGGATCTCATCACGGTAGTTCTGTGCATTCAAATAGCCATTGAAAATGTAATTGTTTTCATTGTCTGTTTTACGACAATTTCCATAACTGCACCGCCACCATGGTGCACTCTGTTCACAATGTTGACATCAGCAAACCGCTCACCCACATGATGCCATTACACGTGGTCTGCAGTTGTGAGGCATACCGCCAATTCTCTAAAATTACATTGGAGGCGGCTTATGGTAGAGCAATGAATGTTCAATTCTCTGGCAACAGCTCTGGTGGACATTCCTGCAGTCAGCATTTCAATTGCACGCTCCCTCAAAACATGAGACAACTGTAGCATTGTGTTGTGTGACACAACTTCACATTTTAGTGGCCTTTTATTGTCCCCAGCACAAGGTTTACCTGTGTAATGATCATGCTATTTAAACAGCTTCTTGATATGCCACACCTGTCAGGTGGATGGATTATCTTGACAAAGGATACAATTCTCACGAACAGGGATATAAACAAATTTGTGCCCAAAATTTGAGAGAAATAATATTTGTATGTATAAGAACATTTCTGGGATCTTTTATTTCAGCTCATGAAACATGGGACCAGCACTTAACATGTTGTGTTTATGTTTTTGTTCAGTGTAGTTATGTATGCAGTGATGATTCAAATGTTTCCCTTTAGTTGACATTATTGACTCAGCAATCAAAGTTCACATGTTTAATGGTGTAAAGGGCTTCTGAAAATATTAATGCAGATCCAATGGAATAAGTTGCCTTTCAATCAGTCACTGATTTACTGTGCTCTTGGAGTAGCATCTTTCCTATTGACTTCACCATCCACCTCAGGGGCTGTGTTTTAGTTGATTTGTTTGTCTCCACAATCAAAGCCCTAGTGCACTGATTGCAAAGGGCCTGAAAAGGACTGTCACCTGTCTGCAAGGGCTGGTAGTTTATTTTGTTTTGTTGCCATGACAACCATTTGGTGAGCAGTCAGTTGCCTTGTGGCTAATTAGGAGGAGAGAGATGACAGCTACCATGTCAGTGTTTATCAATCAACTTAGTCTAAATTTGAGATAAAAAAAAGGGGGGGGCTCTACCATATTCTGAAGGCAAGCAAACTATTTGTTTGATGCCTGATGTGACATTGAACATTCATTTGTTTGTCATTTCAGAGATGCATTCTCAGGCATTTCAAGTTGTGGTCAGTCAGGGAAAATCAAATAATATTATTGATCGCATACACATACAGTGGGGAGAACAAGTATTTGATGCACTGCCGATTTTGCCGATTTTCCTACTTACAAAGCATGTTTTTATCATAGGTACACTTCAACTGTGAGAGATGGAATCTAAAACAAAAATCCAGAAAAATCACATTGTATGACTTTTAAGTAATTAATTTGCATTTCATTGCATGACAATTATTTGATACATCAGAAAAGCAGAACTTAATATTTGGTACAGAAACCTTTGTTTGCAATTACAGAGATCATATGTTTCCTGTAGTTCTTGATCAGGTTTGCACACACTGCAGCAGGGATTTTGGCCCACTCCTCCATACAGACCTTCTCCAGATCCTTCAGGTTTCGGGGCTGTCGCTGGGCAATACGGACTTTCAGCTTCCTCCAAAGGTTTTCTATTGGGTTCAGTCTGGAGACTGGCTAGGCCACTCCAGGACCTTGAGATGCTTCTTACGGAGCCACTCCTTAGTTGCCCTGGCTGTGTGTTTCGGGTCGTTGTCATGCTGGAAGACCCAGCCATGACCCATCTTCAATGCTCTTACTGAGGGAATGAGGTTGTTGGCCAAGATCTCACGATACATGGCCCCATCCATCCTCCCCTCAATATGGTGCAGTCGTCCTGTCCCCTTTGCAGAAAATCATCCCCAAAGAATGATGTTTCCACCTCCATGCTTCACAGTTGGGATGGTGTTATTGGGGTTGTACTCATCCTTCTTCTTCTTCCAAACACGGCGAGTGGAGTTTAGACCAAAAAGCTCTATTTTTGTCTCATCAGACCACATGACCTTCTCCCATTCCTCCTCTGGATCATCCAGATGGTCATTGGAAAACTTCAGACGGGCCTGGACATGCGCTGGCTTAAGCAGGGGGACCTTGCGTGCGCTGCAGGATTTTAATCCATGACGGCGTAGTGTGTTACTAATGGTTTTCTTTGAGAATGTGGTTCCAGCTCTCTTCAGGTCATTGACCATGTCCTGCCGTGTAGTTCTGGGCTGATCCCTCACCTTCCTCATGATCATTGATGCCCCACGAGGTGAGATCTTGCATGTAGCCCCAGACTGAGGGTGATTGACTGTCATCTTGAACTTCTTCCATTTTCTAATAATTGCGCCAACAGTTGTTGCCTTCTCACCAAGCTGCTTGCCTATTGTCCTGTAGCCCATCCCAGCCTTGTGCAGGTCTACAATTTTAACCCTGATGTCCTTACACAGCTCTCTGGTCTTGGCCATTGTGGAGAGGTTGGAGTCTGTTTGATTGAGTGTGATTGACAGGTGTCTTTTATACAGGTAACGAGTTCAAACAGGTGCAGTTAATACAGGTAATGAGTGGAGAACAGGAGGGCTCCTTAAAGAAAAACGAACAGGTCTGTGAGAGCCGGAATTCCTACTGGTTGGTAGGTGATCAAATACTTATGTCATGCAATAAAATGCAAATTAATTACTTAAAAATCATACAATGTGATTGTCTGGTATTTTGTTTTAGATTCCGTCTCTCACAGTTGAAGTGTACCTATGATAAAAATTACAGACCTCTACATGCTTTGTAAGTAGGAAAACCTGCAAAATCGGCAGTGTATCAAATGCTTGTTCTCCCCACTGTATTTAGTAGATGTTATTGCGAGCAATGTTCCCTCAAAGAAAATTCCGGCACTGAGCAAATGTCAGGTCTGCTGAGCACAAACTAGAACATTGTGAAAATTCTGTGCAACTACCGGGGCGCGTTCACTGTGAACACTGAGGCTGTACCCACTTTAAGTTACAGTTTTAACAGTGGCCAAGTAGGCTTCTGTGGCTATTTGATCATAATGTAGGCCTACCAGAGTGGCCTACCATTAAAAACAATGGAGAAAAATGCATCCCATAATATTTTAAAATGGAAATAGCTGTTCTGTCAGTAGCAGCAAATGTGTGGTGTTCAATGTAGCCCTACATTCCATAAGACTTTTGGAAAAACATACAGGGCTTGACATTAACCTGTTTATCCACTTGTCCTTCATACAAGTACGTGACTGAAAATGTTGTTTGATGTAAGAAACCACTTTACAAAATAAAATGTATTATTATTCCCATATCATTATTAGAGAAACAGACCAATTATGCTACCCTCTGCCTATTGGCTACTTCGCTTATTCAAAACCGTCTCAAAATACAACACGGCTCCTTTAAGGCATTAAGAAAACTATTTTAAAATGCACACATTTTGAGCTCTTATAGGAAGCAACCACTCACCCATTGTTGACTAGAAATGAGCGATAACTGGGCTAATAACTAATAACTAGTAAAGAATATGAACAAATGTGCACAGGTCTTTTTTTTCTTCTTTTTTTTACATTTTACCCCATTTTTCTCCCCAATTTTGTGGTATCCAATTGTTAGTAGCGACTATCTTGTCTCATCGCTACAACTCCCGTACGGGCTCGGGAGAGACGAAGGTTGAAAGTCATGCATCCTCCGATACACAACCCAACCAAGCCGCACTGCTTCTTAACACAGCGCGCATCCAACCCGGAAGCCAGCCGCACCAATGTGTCGGAGGAAACACTGTACACCTGGTAACCTTGGTTAGCGTGCACTGCGCCCGGCCCGCCACAGGGGCTGCTGGTGCGCGATGAGACAAGGATATCCCTACCAGCCAAACCCTCCCTAACCCGGACGACGCTAGGCCAATTGTGCGTCGCCCCATGGACCTCCCGGTCGCGGCCGGTTACGACAGAAGTCAATTTGCTAATCTGCACGTTTCATTCTCTCAGATACTGAAACACCCTGCTGTCAGTGTCAGACAGTGGCATAGGTTCGTAGTGAGAAACACTGGCCATCTTCCCTGTTTCGCATAATAGAGAGTAGCCTACTTAGACTACTGAATAGTCGCAAAGATGCAACAAAAGTATAGGCAATGCACTCGGATGAAGATCTGCGGGGGAGAAATCCCAGCACTGTCACAGAGACTGGTGGGGATAACAGACTAAAGGTCTGGTTTCACCCCCCACACGACGCTGACTGTAGACTAGGTGGGAGGGGCTGGCTGGCATATTTTATTCATCTCTTCATTCACGGGACTATGTCATGTGGATTGCAGAAACCATCGCTGATGTCTGTCTCAGCAGTCTTGATGTTGTAACGAACCATGAACTTGGAAGATAAAAAACAACTCGATTGAATGATGTTTTTAAACCTATTAATTTCTATGGTTTTGAAAATGAAACCCCTCTCACAGATGATCTCCTTCCCTTGGAGCAGTTTGCCACCAAAATGTCTTGGAAAGTATACACTGTGCAACAAGTTTCAGTGAGCATTCAGGTACTATCAAAGGCAAAGCATTGTAATTTGCAAGAATGACCTTCATTGATCACAATAGTTGAAAACTAGAGCTACTTGTTCAGAGGCGTTTTGTTTGCTCTGTGCCTCAATGTCATTTTGGAGCCTTCCAGTGAAACCTTGTGTTTACAGTAGTCCCCATCTCCCAGCAACATCTTTGCCACACAACACACTTGTATTCAGAGAGGGTTTGCAACTTAATTCGCAATGCATGTGAAGATCATAGGGCCCGATGCAACTGTGGAACATCAACCACTTACGTCCCTAATGTTGATTAAGATCCCAGTGGGTTCGTCTGAAGGCAATGTGAGTTGCTTTTAATCAGATAGCCGTGAGATGGATCTCAACACCCTGTCTGAGGGAAGCTTTGGTGTTTGAGGTGAAAACTGCACATCACTCTCCTTACCTCAGAGATCTATTTTACTGTGAGGCTTACAAATGTGCCATGGCAACACCTTTAAAAGTTTAATAAGAGTGGTACATGTCATTGACGTAGACAGACGCCAATTTGAGCTCGTGTCTATACACTGACAGTCCCAGAGCACACAATTACTTTAAGCTAAACAATGCTTTGTTGACACCAATGGATGAAATTACATTTGATCCATGGTAGGCTCTCTATGTTTTCAAATAATTGTTTATGTTTGACATGACCCAGTATTGTAGCTCTCAGTGATGGATAAGTGTCACCATTGTTACCCCTTGATTTTATCTCCTCAGGTCATCAGTGAAGACTGCCTGTCCCATACCCGGAAGCTGAGTCCGGAGACATATGTCCCCAGTTTTGGTAAGTGCCCAATTCTGTCTCTTGCATGCATCAAGAGCTACCGCACAAGCTGACAAGATGCAGTTCAGTTGCTGTCAGTGCTGAAGTTAGCCAGGTTATAGATTAAACCAGTTTTGAATAGGATTATCACACCGAGTCAATGGATCCACACCATTGCACGCCATTCAGAGCACTGACATGACTGAGTAGAAAGAAGAGTGCCATGCAGGTCTCGCGCAACAAGGATTAAACAAATTCATAGCCGTTGGTTATTGCTGGACATTATAGGGAAATAATGCCCAGTAGAACGCCTTTTAAGCCAATCAGAAACTAGTATTTAACAATTCCATGGCGTAATTGCCTATATTTTGCTGCCATTGTTGGGAAGACATTGAGTACACAAGACAAGTACCAAGCAAGGCCAGTATGGACATTAGCATGCTTCACCCTTGAAATCCTAACCACTGTTGTGCTTTCCATCTTGAACTGGTGTAAAAATGTCTCTACAAGAATGCATAGGTAGATGGAGAGTTGTGTAATGTATTGTGACAATATATGGAGGTGTCCTTGAAGTGATGGGGTGGTGCTTTCTCTAAACATGGTTGATGTGTCAGTGGGAGTCAGTCAGTCACTCCTCTTCATGTTCCTGCTGTTTAGCGCCAATGCCGTTCGTAGGCGTTCAATAAATAGACACTTAATATGAGGCATGGAGGCTGGCATTGAGAATGAGTTGTTGAGAATGCAATAAGTTAGTACTAAACCTTGATCTGGTTCTCACTATGAAAACAGTGTGATCAAATACATTCATTTTGTGTTCTCTGTTGACAAAGGAGAATATATGAGGTATTGATTTTTAGGTAGGAAAGCCAGTAATTACTAAAGTTGATGAAAGCAATAGTTAGCTTCAGTGATTTATCAGAGTCCCTCCACTTTGCAGTCGCAGTTGGTTTGTGATCACGGCCACCACCCTGTCGGAGGCTTCCTTCCCATTGCAGTCAACTAGCCCACGGTTGACTTGGCTCACTGAAAAGACCCAGTCAGACAACCAGAGGCAGTGGTCAGGAGAAAAGCTCTCAAAGGATGGAAAGGACCAGTCTAGGTGGGGAAGCCAATAGAGATTATACAGCAGATACTGTGTCATAAACTTGGTATCATCTGAAGCGGGAATGCTAGCGATAGTACTTAGGTATTCAATTGCCAGGGTATTTTTGTGCAACTTGACCTCTCGTCAAGATACCTTATAGTGAAGCAGCAGAGTAGTGATAGGAGAATAAGATGCATGCCACACTCCTGATGTGGTTTGTATGGTTGGTTGATTTGGACATAATAAGTATTGTTCTGTTATAGGACTTAGAAACTAGTACCTCCACTACTTTTAGTACCTTCTGGTATACTAGAGCTGGGCGATATGCCCTAAAAATCATCTCAATTATTATTATTTTTGCTTATGGGCAAATCACGATATATACAGTACCAGTCAAAAGTTTGGACACCTACTCATTCAAGGGTTTTTCTTTATTTGTACTATTTTCTACATTGTAGAATAATAGTGAAGACATCAAAACTATGAAATAACACATATGGAATCAAGTAGTAACCTAAAAAGTGTTAAACAAATCTAAATATATTTTATATTTGAGATTCTTTAAAGTAGCCACCCTTTGCCTTGATGACAGCTTTGCACACTCCATTTGAACAGCATGCTAGTTTGTCCACTTTGTTCAGATGTTGAAATCAAGTGAATTGACTTATTTCTCAGAATGAGAACGAATTGCCAATTCCTTATACACTGAGTATACAAAACATTATGAACTCCTGCTCTTTCAGTGACATAGACTGACCAGGTGAATCCAGCTGAAAGCTAGGATCCCTTTTTGATGTCACTTGTTAAATCCACTCCAATTAGTGTAGATGAAGTGGAGGGGACAGGTTAAAGAATACTTTTTAAGCTTTGAGACATAGATTATGTATGTTAACCCTAACCCTTAGCAATGCTGCTGTGTTTTTAATGGTCAACAGTTTCCCGTATGTATCAAGAGTGGTCCACCACTCAAAGGACATCAAGCCAACTTGGCACAAATGTGGGAAGCATTGGAGTCAACATGGGCCAGCATCCCTGCGCAACTCAATATTAGGAAGGTGTTCTTAATGTTTTGTACACTCAGTGTATAATTGTTTTATGTTTATTGCACATTTATAAACGGACTAGACAGCCAGTATAACAGTCTGGCTAAAATGCTGGCTTAATGCCGCGCGTGACAAACTGAGCATTCATTTTCCAGAATCAATGTTCACTGATACTCCTGTTTTAGTAGCGTCTACTCTGCACACACTTTGAGGAGTTTATACATAAAAAGGGTAGCGTTGGAAATGTTAACTACTATTCTATTACAGTAAAATAATCTCTCAATGCCTTTTGGTGTCTAAATGACCGATTCTGTTGGACCAAACCTCAAATGCAATTAGTGTGCAAAGCTGTCATCAAGGCAAAGGGTGGCTACTTTGAGGAATCTCAAATATAAAATATATTTTGATTTGTTTTCACGTTTGGTTAGTACATGATTCCATATGTGTTATTTCATAAACTCAGCAAAAAAATAAATGTCCCTTTTTCAGGACCCTGTCTTTCAAAGATAATCCGTAAAAATCTAAATAACTTCACAGATCTTCATTGTAAAGGGTTTAAGCACTGTTTCCCTGCTTGTTCAATGAACCATAAACAATTAATGAACATGCACCTGTGGAACGGTCGTTAAGACACTAACAGCTTACAGACAGTAGGCAATTAAGGTCACAGTTATGAAAACTTAGGACACTAAAGAGGCCTTTCTACTGACTGAAAAACCCCAAAAGAAAGAAGCCCAGGGTCCCTGCTCATCTGCGTGAATGTGCCTTAGACATGCTGCAAGGGGGCATGAGGACTGCAGATGTGTCCAGGGCAATAAATTGCAATGTTTGTACTGTGAGACGCCTAAGACAGCGCTACAGGGAGACAGGACGGACATCTGATTGTCCTCGCAATGGCAGACCACGTGTAACAACAACAGGATCGGTACATCCGAACATCACACCTGCAGGACAGGTACAGGATGGCAACAACAACTTCCCAAGTTACACCAGGAACGCACAATCCCTCCATCAGTGCTCAGACTGTCCACAATAGTCTGAGAGAGGCTGGACTGAGGGCTTGTAGGCCTGTTGTAAGGCATGTCCTCACCTGACATCACCGGCAACAACATCGCCTATGTGAACAAACCCACCGTTGCTGGACCAGACAGGACTGTCAAAAAGTGCTCTTTATTGACGAGTCGCGGTTTTGTCTCACCAGGGGTGATAGATTCGCATTTATCATCGAAGGAATGAGCGCTACACCGAGGCCTGTACTTTGGAACGGGATCGATTTGGAGGTGGAGGGTCCGTCATGGTCTGGGGTGGTGTGTCACCGCATCATCGGACTGAGCTTGTTGTCATTGCAGGCAATCTCAACGCTGTGCGTTACAGGGAAGACATCCTCCTCCCTCATGTGGTACCCTTCCTGCAGGCTCATCCTGACATGACCCTCCAGCATGACAATGCCACCAGCCATACTGCTCATTCTGTGTGTGATTTCCTGCAAGACATGAATGTCAGTGTTGGCCATGTCAGCCATGGCCAGCGAAGAGCCCGGATCTCAATCCCATTGTGCACATCTGGGACCTGTTGGATCGGAGGGTAGGGCCATTCCCCCCCAAAATGTCCGGGAACTTGCAGGTGCCTTGGTGGAAGAGTGGGGTAACATCTCACAGCAAGAACTATCAAATATGGTGCAGACCATGAGGAGGAGATGTGCTGCAGTACTTAATTCAGCTGGTGGCCACACCAGATACTGACAGTTACTTTTGATTTTGACCCTCACCCCATTTGTTCAGGGACACATTATTCAATTTCTGTTAGTCACATGTCTGTGGAACTTGTTCAGTTTATGCCTCAGTTGTTGAATCTTGTTATGTTCATACAAATATTTACACATGTTAAACGCAGTTGACAGTGAGAGGACGTTTCTTTTTTTGCTGAGTTTAGTGTTGATGTCTTCACTATTGTTCTACAATGTAGAAAATAGTACAAATAAAGAAAAACCCTGGAATGCGTAGGTGTGTCCAAACTTTTGACTGGTACTGTATTGCCCATCCGTACTGTATACCTACAGTATGTAATCTAACACAATGCTGAATGTATACTAGTGAATACTATTGAATCGGGTGCATTGGGAATTTGAGTCCAAAATATTGTACAAGACTTTGCTAAAGTAGCCTACAAATAATGTAAAATTATAATACAATATTTCTGCTTTATGTTTTTTGCTAGTAAAGCATGCAGTGAAATACAAAAGTAAAACTTGTGTGAGTTAGTTATGTGTTTTGGGGTTGGGAGTGTTTGTGACCCTCTACGTAGCCACTGTTTACAAGATTAGCCTGTGCTTGCAGGCAAGACTGGACTTGGCTATTTTTAAAGCAGGCTACAGAACACGCCAACAACTTTTACTGCACAGTATAAACAAACAGTGTCCGAACAAATGTCCCCCTTCGCTGCTCTCTCATAAAGTCTGTTTTCAAACATTACTGAACGAATGGGTTTGTCAATGGATGTTTTAACTAAGCTTTGGCTTAGCTAAAGGTATTAAACCTAGACAGAATAATTTATCAAGTGAAACAAACTAGGATCCGATTACATTCCCCATGCCAGGAACTGGGCTCACAAGCCAGCCTGACCCTAGCTTTAGCTTGGCCTCAATGAAGAGGACTCCATTGACCATATCACTTTGAAACTTAACATGAGTTGCTGTAGCAACCAGTCATCGTATTGTATTGATAGACAATATAGGATGGTTGAGGTACACTACAGTAATAGCTGATTTGTTGTCCTCTAGGTTCTGCAGAGCCCCATAAAACCCTGTCCTCTAGGAGGGAATCCCCTGGACGCATGAGAAGGAGTGGGAGCCTTGACTTAGACCCTGACATCTTTAAATCTACCAACTTCTCTGACACAGAGGGAGGTGAGGAAGTCTTTACTCTGCTCAGTCTCTGCCTTCTACAGAACAGTTTCATTGAAAGGTAACTGAAGGATCTTTGTGTTGCAGTGGTACACAAGGCTCGTCTCCTCTCTGGGACCTCCGGCTTTGAGCACACCTTATCCAACCCCTCGGCCCAGGGCACCTTCCTACTGCCCTCCTACCCTCTGGCTACACTCCCCGGGGGCCTGCTGACCCCAGCACTGTCCCACCGCCGCGCTGACTCACTGTCAATGTCCAACACTTGGCCCAACAAGAGAGAGAGCAGCCCTCAAAGACGAGACCCCAGCCCCTGGAAAGACATATCAAGTATGGGGGGTGGTGTCTTCTGCATATTGGGTAGATCTTGATAGGCATGTAATTTATTTGAGGCATGTTGTTGAGTGCTTTCTTTGTCCCCACAGGTGACTTCTCATCCAGCAGGTGTTCTCCACGGCCTCACCGTGCTTCTCTAGTGAGCTCCTCATCTGCCTCGTCTTTCCGACAGGCTCTGAGCAGGACGCGGACCGGGCTGCCTATCTCCCCATCCCCAGGCCTTCTCCTGCCAGAGCGGGGCTTGTCTCAGAATGGCCAGTGGTCTAGTCCTCTAGCTCCATCTCCATCCAGCCTGCAGGACCACCTGTCTGAGAGGGACCTTCGCCTAGACCTGGATCACCTCAGCCTGCAGGACCAAGACCAGGAAGAGGACCCCTTGGACCGGCAGGAGGTCAGGATCAATGTTTTACACACAAGGTTCTGCTTAGTGAAGTCTCCAGATGGATTTAGCTAGGACACTGTCTTAAAGCTACCATCTTGCCATCAGGGTTTTATTCATATCTGTACTCAGAATAACTCAGTGCAGGAATATGCAATGTGGATAATGTTTCCCCTTCATTACTGCAGTGGTGGTGAAATGGGTCATATTTGGGACTAAGTATCCTTGATGTAATGTTAGTGCTGGGGAAATAGTACTTGACATCTAAATTGTCATGGATATAACACCCATGCATAAAATATTATCTGTATGCACAGCACCCTCTTGCCTTGCTCTCAGGTTACTGATGAGCTAATGTGTTGTTGTTTATAGATGTTGAACTCCCTGCGCTCTCTGCGCTGCAGCGCAGCTAAGAAGAAGGCCAAGGTGAGTCTGAGTGGCTCAGACCCTGACCCAGATAGCCCAGACTCAGCGATGAAACTGGAGCTGGCTCTGGACTCCCCCTCTCACAACTCCCCCACCGTCACCAGCCCAGCTAGCGAGAGCGGCCTCTCCAGCCTCTACTCACCCCCAAACACCACCCTCAATGGCACCAAAACCAGGTACATTCCACAAGATTCTTAGACCTACGTAGACAACCAGTAGACTAAGTTGAACCATTTGATTCAACTAGGTTGAACCAAATGAGATCCTGTTTCAAGAATTATGGTGGGCAAAGGGGCCATGCTATGATGGTCCCACTTTCAAGTACACACACCCGAGGAATGATGGATCTGATATCCCTCCTGATGACTCACCTCTGACCTCTTTCAAAAGCCCTGGGAATTCTGCCTCCTCTTCAACAAAGCCTCACATTGCTAGAGTGCCTTCTGCTAAGCTGAGATCTTCCGTCTCCATGGACTTCAGTGCTCTTCAAGGTACAGTGAGGATTTAACATGTAAAAGGATCTCTCTTATTACTGGCTGAGTCGTTGTTTCTATTTAGCTCTAATGGTGTTTCTGTGTTTTCTCCACCAGGCTTTCCACTCAGAGATAAAATCATACCTGAAGTGAGTGTGGTTGGTCAAAGAGTCACCTACTCGAACGGACCAATGGAACCTGAGGAAGAGGACAGGACTACAGAATACTCTCCACCCCCAAGTAGACTAGCCTGCCGTGAGCCAATCAGAGCCCTGAGGCCTGCCAAAGGTCAGTCACTGCAAAGAGGTCTGCTCCATTGAGGCATATCGCTGTCTAAAAACAGTGTATTTTCATTATGTTTGCAATATGTTGTTTGTCCCGTACTACACTGAACAAAAATATAAACAGAACATGTAAAGTGTTGGTCCCATGTTTCATGAGCTGAAATAAAAGATCCCAGAAAGTTTCCATACGCACAAAAAGCTTATTTCTCTAACATTTTGTGCATACATTTGTTTACATCCCTGTTAGTAAGCATTTCTCCTTTGCCAATATAATCCATCAACCTGACAGGTGTGGCATATCAAGAAGCTGATTAAACAACACGATCATTACACAGGTGCACCTTGTGCTGGGGACAATAAAAGGCCACTCTAAAATGTGCAGTTTTGTCACACAACACAATGCCATAGACGTCTCAAGTTTTGAGAGAGTATACAATTAACATGCAGACTGCAGGAATGTCCACCAGAGCTGTTGCCAGAGAAAGTAATGTTATTTTCTCTACCACAAGCCACCTCCTATGTCGTTTTAGAGAATTCTGCAGTACGTCCAACCGGCCTCCCAACTGCAGACCACATGTAACCACGCTAGCGCAGTACCTCCACATCTGGCTTCTTCACCTGCGGGATCGTCTGAGACCAGCCACCCGGATAGCTGATGAAACTGTGGGTTTGCACAACTGAAGAATGTCTGCACAAACTGTCAGTAACTGTCTCAGGGACTCTCATCTGTGTACTTACCGTCCTCACCAGGGTCTTGGCCTGACTGCAATTTCCGGGGGTACCCAACTTCAGTGGGAAAATAACGCCGGAGAAGTGTTCTTCAGAGATGAATCCCAGTTTCATATTTCATCTGTACCAGTCAGATGGCAGACAGCATGTATGGTGTCGTGTGGGCGAGCGGTTTGCTGATGTCAACGTTGTGAACAGAGTGCCCCATGGTGGCGGAGGGGTTATGGTATAGGCAAGCATAAGGTACGGACAATGAACACAACTGCATTTTATTGATGGCAATTTGAATGCAGAGAGATACTGTGACGAGATCCAGAGGCCCATTGTCGTGCCATTCAGCTCATGTTTCAGCATGATAATGCATGGCCCCATTTCGCAAGAATCTGTACACAATTCCTGGAAGCTGAAAATGTCCCAGTTCTTCCATGGCCTGCATACTCATTAGATATGTCACCCATTAAGCACGTTTGGGGTGCTCTGGATTGACGTGTGCGACAGCGTGTTCCAGTTCCCACCAATATCAACTTCGCACAGCCAGTGAAGAGGAGTGGGACAACATTCCTATGGTTGCAATGGGTCGGAAACTTTCCAGTAAATTTCCTGAATTTTTCATCGGAAGTTAAGCCCTGGAATTTTTATTTTTTTGTACTCGTTTTTTTCTAATCTTTAGAGGAAAATGCCACGGGCACTATCTAATGTGTGGAGACATTTCACTGCAGCTAATGTAGAAGAAAAAACTGTGTACATTCACAGATACTGTGCCAAATCATATGTGAAGAATGCAACAAAGATGCAGAATCATATGGCCAAGTGCATAAAGTTCCCTCAGTGCTCACAACAACAAACCTCTGACAGAAGTCCCTCTACTTCTATTCAAGGTGAAAATTATGAATCAGACACCTTATCGATAGCAACAGCTCATGGTCCTCAACAGAGTGAAGGTCAAGAAAATCATAGAGAAAGCAGACTGTATTGCAATCATCTCTGATGGGTGGTCGAATGTTCGTGGGCAAGGAATAATTAACTACATCATCTCCACCCTTCAACCAGTATTCTACAAGAGCACAGACACAAGGGACAACAGAGACACTAGTCTCTACATTGCAGATGAGCTGAAGGCAGTCATCAATGACCTTGGACCACAGAAGATATTTGCACTGGTGACGGACAATACTGAAAACATGAAGGCTGCTTGGTCTAAAGTGGAGGAGTCCTATCCTCATATCACATCCATTGTCTGTGCTGCTCAGGCATTGAATCTGCTCCTCAAGGACATCATGACACTGAAAACAATGGATACACTCTACAAGAGAGGCAAGGAAATGGTTAGGTATGTGAAGGGTCATCGAGTTATAGCAGCAATCTACCTCACCAAGCAAAGTGAGAAGAATAAGAGCACCACATTGAAGCTTCACCCCTTTGGATGGTGTTGTCATCATGTTTGACAGTCTCCTGGAGGGGAAGGAGTCTCTCCAAGCAATGGCCATAACACAGTCTGCCGATATGGCCAGCCACATCAAGAGGATTCTCTTGGATGATGTATTTTGGGAGAGAGTGGTAAGCAGCCTGAAACCTATAGCAGTAGCCATTGCACGGATTGAGGGAGACAATTTCATCCTGTCTGATGTTCAGACTCTGCTTGCAGATACAAGTGAAGAAATCTGTACTGCCCTACCCACTTCACTGTTGCTTCAAGAAGAGAGGAAACTGCAGTTCTGAAATACATCAAAAAGCTTGAAGACTTCTGTCTGAAGGCCATGCACGCCGCAGCATACATGTTGGACCCCAAGTATGCTGGAAAGAGCATCCTGTCTGGTGCAGAGATCAACACAGCCTATGGTGTCATCACTACCATGTCTCACCACCTTGGCCTGGATGAGAGAAGGGTTCTTGGTAGTCTGGCGAAGTACACTTCCAAACAAGGGCTTTGGAATGGAGATGCAATATGGCAGTCGTGCCAACATATCTCATCAGCCACCTGGTGGAAGGGACTTGGATCTGAGGCTCTTTCCCCTGTTGCCTCCATCATCCTCTAAATCCCACCAACTTCAGCCACCTCAGAGTGCAACTGATCATTGTTTGGGAACACACACCAAAGCATGCAAGAGGCTGACAAATACAAGGGTTCAAAAATTGGTGGCCATCCGGGCAAATTTGAGGCTTTTTGAGCCTGACAACGAGACATCCTCAACAAGGTTGGAAAGTGACAGTGAAGATGAGGCCTCAGAGTCTGATGTTCAAGAGGTGGACATTGAGGAGGTCCAGGGAGAAGACATGAAACCCGAGAGGAAGACAACCAAAGCTTTAGTTTCTATATGTTGAAAATGTTTTTGGGAGATGTGATGGATCATTGGGGATCATTCAATATTCTCTTTATTTTGTTGCTCAGTGAAATCATCCCATGTGAAGTGTCAACTCATTTAATTAAAGTTCAATTCGTAACTAAATATATTTTTTAATTTATATTGGAAGGATTTAGTCATTTGCAATTATGTCTACTTATGATAAGGTTAAATGTTTGTTTCTGTTTCCATATGATATGGTAAATCTATCCAATGCAAAAAACATCTACATTTAAATGGTATTACAGTTTTTCTCAATTGCTAAAACACAATTACTGAAACATTGCTCCATTTTCTGAAAACAGTAAACACCAAACCTCATCTTAGAGCACTATTTACCTTATCTCTGACTCCTCTTGCAAAATGAAACATTTGCCTCAAAACAGTTTTACCTGTGTTCAAAATCAAACACTGCTCTCAAATCATAAACAAAGTGATCAAAATGATATACACTCTCAAGCAGTCAGTATACAATACACCGAAAAATAGAAAACACATTGTTCAAAACATACAATTCTCAGGGAGAAGTACATTTTTAAACCCCCAAAATATTCATATTTTTCTGTCATTGTCCTTTCATGAACGAAAACATGTTCTATCATAGTAGCTCGAAATTGATCAGAAATTACTACTCTGCTTTGCTCTTTGCAATTTTGTTTTCTGTTCTTCCTCCTCCTTGTACCCCTATTTTTACAGTACTGCACCCTGCATCTCACAAACTTGTCCTTTGTCTCTGTGATACTGTAATTCTTGTTCTTTGTTGATATGAACCTACAACCAGTCAAAATCTATTGAGCAGTCAGTACTGTTAATAAATGGAAAGCACAATGTTCAGTGCCATACAATTCATCCATTGTACAGTATACAGCCTACAATGCACTGTACTACAGTATCCATTCTCAGACTTTCTCCTTCCTACCTTCAACAACCTGTTTGCTCTCTGAACTGGCTTATATTGTTTGTGTCGCATCATTTGAAACAGGTTAAATCAATTTTGAGTGGTTGTGTTCAATCAATGACATATGTTCTCTATTTGTATTTGATTGTTGCCACTTGTGTTTACCAGTATGGATGACATGTGCATTGGAGTGCAGAATGTGTTTTGAGAATGAGAATGTGTTTAGAGTTTTGCTGAAAAGTCTAAGTGAGATCTGCAAATTGTGTTTTATCATGTGAAATGGTTTAAGGTATTGACAACAGACTGCATAATTAGCTAAATGAGTCCAGGCAACTGATAACTTTGTTCAGCCAATGGGTTTTAGTGTTTTAGCAATTGAGAAAAACTGTAATATCAATTTCCATTAATTCCCATATATTCCCGTTAATTCCCAAGGAAAGTTTCCACTTCTGAATATTCCCCAACATGTGCAACCCTAAACATTCCACAAGCCACAATCAACAGCCTGATCAACTCTATGGGAAGGAGATGTGTCGTGCTGTATAAGGCAAATGGTGGTCCCATCAGATACTAACTTATTTTCTGATCCACGCCCCTACATTTTTTTAAATTATCTGACCAACCAATGCACGTCTGTATTCCCAGTCATGTGAAATCCATAAATTAGGGGCTACTGGATTTATCTCAACTGACTAATTTCCTTATATGAACTGTAGCTCAGTAAAACATTTGAAATTGTTGCATGTTGAGTTTATATTTTTGTTCAGTATATGTGTTTCTCCATTATCTGTTCCTCAGGTTCCCAGAGCTACAGCAACAGGAACTCACCAGCCACTGACATGCCTGAAGGTGTGGTTGGCAGAGGTCAGGCCACATCCGTCTTATTTACGACTCTGTGCCATTGTTCAGATATCCAATATTGTGTTCTGAGGTCGTGATGTTCTGGTTCAGGACTGTGTTTAACAACAGATCGCCAAGTCTCACAGTACACAAGGCCCTGCCTGGGGCCACACAGTATCAGGGCCAAGTTTAAAGAATTGTTTGGAATAACTCTTGTGGTTGGCAATATACTTACTGTTGGCAGATAAACATATGCTAAGACATGCAAAGGACAGAGCATGCCATATTTTGGAAGTCATCACTGCTTACAGTATTTTCTAGCTATGTGAATACACTGTGCTGCTTAAAGTTTCAGCTTTGCTGAATAATGGTGTCAATGAAAATTAGCTTAAGCACTCTTGAATTTTCCTCACCTCCCCCCTCTGCAGGAGTGTTTGGCTCGGTGGTTCTGTCCAGCCGTCCAGGGGTTGCCATGTCGATGGAGCAGGGCGACTGCATGACCAGGCTGCCCAGTGATCCCCCAGCTGGCATCTATGGCCATGCAGTCCCCGGCAACCATCTGGACCCCGATGACATCCCAGCCTCAGAGGTGGCCAGGGTGAGCAGGTCCACCATACTGTACATACACCACCAACAACCTCTTTGATACTACATTTCCCATCAGGCTTTGCAGCTTGAAAAAAAATTGCCCTCTACCACTGCTATCCGTCTGTGGAATGTGTGTAACTGGGGGTTGTGTGTTTGTGTGCAGGATAAGGAGAAGGTGAGAATGACAAGGTTTGCTCGGGACAAGATGCGGCAGCACCGATTGGAGCAGCAGGAGGGCCAGGTTGCCCTGGGGGATCGCCAGAGAGCTGACAGGATGCGTCTGCGCCTCAGACAGGTGCAAAATGACGTGGCTACAGAGGATACAGCAGCCATTTCCAACGGTGCAATATTTCTTCCTTAACCCTCCAAGACTATCCTTTACCCTAGTACAAGCTTTCACTTCATGCACTAGAATCTAAATAAACTGGCTTTTGTTATGTTGCAATAATTTGGGTAATTCTACTCTGACAGTAGGATGTCTTCCTGCGTGGGCTTGTGGCTCATCTCTAAAATGTTTTTTCTTCCCTAACAGACTTTCATTTGAATGGTAGCATGGTGATGTCCACCAAGGCTGACTCTCTCCAAGACGAGTCACCCACCAGCCCCCAGGGATCCCAGAGCCCTATTAAATGTTTCAGTCCCCCCCACCAGCCCAGCCCCCCCACGGTCCCTGCCAACCCCGGGAGCACCCTGCCCCGCCTGAGGAGGGCTCCCAGTCTCAGCAGAACACGGCTGTCTCTCTCACACAGCTCAGGTCAGTGTAACATTATGGCAGTCATCATGTAATATCTTTGCAGTTATAGGGTTATAGCAGCTAAAGCACTACACTGTTTTTCATTATAGCGTTCAATACAGAACTGTTTGTCCTGTGATTTCTCTCATTAATTTGAGCAACTTAATGATGTTTTTTTAACATGGTGAATAGATTAATAAGTCAACACATCATATCTCACTCAGGCATTTAGGTATAGCCTGACTCAAAAGTGTTTTAGTACTCTACTAATTAGCCCCTCAGAGCCCCCCAACAGTAGCAGAGCTTAGCAATGGTAAATGAGATGTAGATAATGGAGTGCAATGCTTTGTTTTCACACATTCTATTAATACATATCCTCCCACGCACGCTGCTTCATTTAGCCAATGACTGATACAACTGTAATGTACCAATAGAGGTGTAATGTAACAATCTGCTGAGTGTTGTTGTGGCCATAGAGATACGTTATTATAGTGTTGTATTTAATGATATGGTTGTCCTCCAGATGAGATGTCCCCAGGCATTCCCAGCCAGAAGAGAGACCTGACAGAGCAGCCTGAACTACGGCCCTTCTCCAAACCTGAGCTAGCACTGACACAGAGCTTCAAACTCCTCAACTCAGACGACTGGTGAGCTTTATTCTTCATTTGGATCCCTATTAGCTGACGCTTTATCAACTGCAAATCTTCCTGGGGTCCAACTGAACCCCACCTCCCGCATTTAAAGTAACTGTCCAGTGTTTCCGGATGTCTATGAAATGTGGCTAATAATTCATTACAATGAGTCAAATAATTTTTCTTCACATTAATTGTAATTCAGGGTGTTTAAAAAACAGCTTTTCTGTGTTGGAATGGTGTAGGCATACCCCAACAACAGAGCGGCATGGCTGCGATTCTGAATTTTCTGAAACCCTATTTTTTGTAAATAAATACACTACGCAACCAAAAGTATATGGACACCTGCTCATTGAACATCTCATTCCAAAATCATGGGCCTCGTAACAGCCTCCAGTATTCTGGAAGGCTTTCCACTAGATGTTGGAACATTGTTGCGGGGACTTGCTTCCATTCAGCCACAAGAGCATTACTGAGGTCAGGCAATGATGTTGGGTGATTAGACCTGGCTCGTTGTCGGCAGTCCAATTCACCCCAAAGGTGTTCGATGGGGTTGAGGTCAGGGCTCTGTGCAGACCAGTCAAGTACTTCAACACTGATCTCAAGAAACCATTTCTGTATGGACCTCGCTTTGTGCACAGGGGCATTGTCATGCTGAAACAGCAAAGGGACTTCCCCAAACTGTTGCCACAAAGTTGGAAGCACAGAATCGTCTAGTATGTCATTGTATGCTGTAGCGTTAACATTTCCCTTCACTGGAACTAAAGGGCCTAGCCCGAACCATGAAAAAGAGGCCCATACCATTATTCCTCCTCCACCAAACTTTACAGTTGGCACTATGCATTGGGGCAGGTAGCATGCTCCTGGCATCCGCCAAACCCAGAATCGTCCGTTAGACTGCCAGATGGTGAAGCGTGATTCATCACTCCAGAGAATGCGTTTCCTCTACTGCAGTACAATGGCGGCGGGCTTTACACCCCTTTTGCCAACACTTGGCAATTGCACGTTGGTGATCTTAGTCTTGTTTGCATCTGCTCGGCCATGGAAACCCATTTCATGAAGATCCCGACAAACAATTATTGTGCTGACTTTGCTTCTAGAGGCGTTTGGAACTCGTTAATAACTGTTGGAACCGAGGTCATACGATTTTTACTCGCCATGCGCTTCAGCACTCGGCTGTCCCATTCTGTAAAATGGTGTGGCCTACCACTTCGCTGCTGAGCCGTTGTTGCTCCTAGACGTTTCCACATCACAATAACAGCACTTACAGTTGACCGGGGTAGCTCTAGCAGGACAGGAATTTGACGAACTGACTTGTTGGAAAGGTGGCATCCTATGACGTGCCATGTTGAAAGTCACTGTGCTCTTCAGTAAGGCCATTATAGTGTAAATGTTTGTTTATGGAGATTGCATGGCTGTGTGCTAGATTTTATACACCTGTCAGCAACGGGTGTGGCTGAAATTGCCAGATCCACTAATTTGAAGGGGTGTCCACATACTTTTCTATATAGTGTATATAGGGATTTCTGCACATTTAAAAAAAAAAATGTTTTTATTTAACTAGGCAAGTCAGATTAAGAACAAATTCTTATTTACAATGACGGCCAAAACCGGACGACGCTGAGCCAATTGTGCGCCGCCCTATGGGACTCCCAATCAAGGCCGGATGTGATACAGCCTGGATTCGAACCAGGGAATGTAGTAGCGCCTCTAGCAAAGAAATACAGTGCCTTAGACCTCTGCGCCACTCGGGAGGACCCTGCAGGATCCGCTACTGCTTCCTCCTCCTTTCAGCTGCTGCTCAGTGCTCCGCTGCTGCGTAAACACAAAAGACAGTTTGAACACACGTAGTTCTTTGTTGTAACAGTAATCTATTGCAAACATAAGCACCACATAACATGCAGTGTAGCGATTTCATGTTATTTTTTCAGGTGAGTTAGCCTATATGCAGCTATTTAGGCAAGCTATATGTATGCAGCATATCAAACAAGCAAAACACAGACAGGCAGTCAACATCGATTTAATGTGCAAACATTGGCTATTGGGAGGCAGACAGGCAGTCAATGTCATGGTGTTCTTTATTCAGCAACTCTGGCCATATGGCAGAAACGCTGATAGATTTGCCCCAATGCAATGTGTAGACTGCGTCTTGCTTGTGCTACAGTAATATCTGTTACAGCAGACCGAAGGTTGTAGCCTTCATAATATATTTTTTAAATGTTATTTTTGCAGTTTGAGTTTGAGTTTTTAAGTGTATTCTCTCCAAATTATGCTTTGGCCAGAAATACGAGTATAGGACGAGTCAACAACATTATTTGGGTATGAGTTAACATAATATTTACTTTTCACTGGACTTTTCATTTGTAACTGGACAGTTACTTTAACCAGATGCTATACTTCAACATTGTCTAGTAAGACCCTATGTCAAAAGTCAATGTATGACTGTTCTATGCATATAAGCAATGGATTGGATTTACAAAATGTATTTTTCTCTATTTTTGATTGAAGGGAGAAGAAGATTGAGGGCCTGACCTTTCTCCGTGGTCTGACGCTGTACCATTCAGACATACTGCTTAACAGGCTGCATGACGTCTGTCTCGCACTCATCCAAGAGGTACGACCACGACTCCTCATTCTTTTAGTCTTCTATAAATGTTCACGTGAAACGGCAGTCCATTGTCCTGGGGACCTTCATCCAATCCCCTTCTATTCATAATCTCTGCCTCAATCAATTCAATACAGGGTGGTTCTTGTAGACTTTAGCCCTCAATGATTGATTTTCCCATGTCCTGATGAGGATATTTGACCATTCATTTGACCATCCTTCCTCAGATGTCTGATTATATATATATTTTTATCTAACTGATTTAATGATATCATCTGAGTGTATTGCTCCTCAGGTGAGGAACCTTCGTTCGGGTGTGTCCCGTGTTGCGGTTGGGGCAATGGGTGAGCTGTACACTGCTCTGCAGAAGGGCATGGACCAGGAGCTGGAGGGCACAGCCAAGGCTCTGCTGCAGAAAGCTGGGGAGTCCAACGCCTTCATCAGACAGGATGTGGATGCAGCGTTGGACAGCATGGTGCAACACTGCACCCCGACACGCAGCCTGAATGCTCTGCTCACCAGCGGCCTCAGGTCAGACACACTCACAAGAGAGCACTTTTAGCAGTTCTTTACCTGAATTAGGGCTACATGCTTTGCGTGTAGACATTACATTTTTATCATGCTTGTATCTTATCATTAAAATAGGTCATTAGGCCTTATTTTCTATGTGGCGCTGACCACATCCCTGATATTGTCTCTTGTGAACAGTCACCTGAACTGTGTGGTGAGGAAGTGCGCGGGTCATCACATGGCCAACCTGATGGAGAACATTGGTGCTGCCCGCCTGCTGTCTGGAGTGAAAGACCTCACCGACCGAATACTACCTGCCGTCACCAAGCTGGCACAAGACTCCTCCCAGGAAGCTAGGTAGGGAGGGAATTCTGTTCAATACCAATGAGTGTTTGTTTTAATAGTAGCAGGTGTGTCTGTAATCAATAGAGTGAGTGACATTGTTTGACTCTGAGGCTGTTTTGCTCCTCAGGTACCAGGGACGCCGGATGCTGTTATTTCTGTCACTGCACAGTGATTTCGATAAGATGTTGGAGAAATATATCCCTGCCAAAGACCTGGCTCCCATCAGAGACACTGTCTTCACACTGAAGACTAAGGTACAGAACACTGTCTCCACACTGAACACTAAGGTACAGCACACTGTCTCCACACTGAACACTAAGGTACAGAACACGGTCTAACTGAGAAGGTGTGTGGGACTGTTATGAGTCATTCCTGTCTATTTTAGTCTCCCCTTGCTGGGGACTTGCGTTTTGAGACAAGACACTGTTACTGTAAGAAAGCAGCAGGTTAGACAGGAAACGCCACATTCGTTTAAACATTTATTAGAAAAGACGACAATAAATGCAGTACATTAGTCTTTGCGTTAGGCTCTGCTCCTTCATGGTAGCTATACCAATGCCAAGGTATACTATACCAATGCCTCTGACTGTACAAAAGCAGAGCCCAAACAAGTGGAGGCTGGGGAGAGTGGTGGGAAAGCAGAAAACAGAAATTAATGGTGAGTAACGTGTTACAGCAATGGCATGTCACCAAGAACACCAGCACATGGCACTGGGCAGCAGCCATTAGAATGTGTGTGCAGAACCCGGTCAACTAAATAAACCGCCATATTAAGGTAGCGTGATGAATCTAATTGCTGCAATATCAGCTGATGCTATCAGTTGGGGTTCTTGTATGAACCTGCTGCACTTAATTTACAGTACCGGTCAAAAGTTTGGACACACCTACTCATTCCAGGGTTTTCCTTTATTTGTACTATTTTCTACATTGTAGAATAATAGAGAATACATCAAAACTATGAAATGACACATATGGAATCATGTAGTAACCAAAAGTGTTAAACAAATCAAAATATATTTAATATTTGAGATTCTTCAAAGAAGCCACCTTGTGCCTTTTTATTTATACTTTATTTAACTTCATATGGATCAACTTCCGGGGGAAATTGCAGAGCGCGAAATTCAAATTAAATTAATATAAATATTTAACTTTCATAAAATCACAAGGGCAATACATTGTTAATCCAGCCGCCGTGTCAGATTTCAAAAAGGCTTTACCGCGAAAGCAAACCATGCGATTATCTGAGGACAGCGCTCAGCACACATAACATTACAAACAGTTAGCAGCCAAGTAGATTAGTCACGAAAGTCAGAAATGGCAATACAATTAATCGCTTACCTTTGATGATCTTCGTATGGTTGCACTCACAAGACTCCCAGTTACACAATAAATGTTTGTTTTGTTCGATAAATATCCATCTTTATATCCAAAAACCTCAATTTTGTTGGCGCGTTTTGTTCAGTAATCCAATGGCTCAAATGCGGTCACAACTGGCAGACGAAAATTTCAAATAGTATCCGTAAAGTTCGTAGAAACATGTCAAACAATGTTTACAATCAATCCTCAGGTTGTATTTAGCCTAAATAATCAATAATATTTCAGCCGGACAATAACGTATTCAATATAAAAGAAAAACAAGAAAAGCACGCTCTCGGTCGTGCGCAGTAACCAGCTCTGGGGTCACCCCAGGGTCCACTCACTCAATGTGGTCATTCTCCCTCATGTTTCAGAATAAAAGCCTGAAACAATGACTAAAGACTGTTCACAACTAGTGGAAGCCATAGAGAACGGAAACTGGGTCCTATCCCTTTAAATGGTGGATAGGCTTTCATTTGGCAAAACAGCCATTTCAAAATAATGGCACTTCCTGGATGGATTTTCCTCAGGTTTTCGCCTGCCATATCAGTTCTGTTATACTCACATACATTATTTTAACAGTTTTGGAAACTTTAGAGTGTTTTCTATCCAAATCTACCAATTATATGCATATATAGCTTCTGGGCCTGAGTAGCAGGCAGTTTACTTTGGGCATGCTTTTCATCCAAAATTCCGATGCTGCCCCCTATCCTAAAAAAGTTAACCAGGTAGGCCAGTTGAGAACAAGTTCTCATTTACAACTGCGACCTAGCCAAGATAAAGCAAAGCAGTGCGACAGAAACAACACCACAGAGTTATACATAAACAAATGTACAGTCAATAACACAATCAAAAAATCTATGTACAGTGTGTGCAAATGTAGAAGAGTAGGGAGGTAAGGCAATAAATTCCATGGGGGCGAAATAATTACAATTTAGCATTAACACTGGAGTGATAGATATGCAAGTCGAGATACTGGGGTGCAAGAGGATAAGTAACAATATGGGGATGAGGTAGTTGGGTGTGCTATTTACAGATTGGCTGTGTACATGTATAGTGATCAATAAGCTGCTCTGACAGCTGATGCTTATAGTTAGAGAGGGAAATATAAGTTTCCAGTAGAACTCTGAAGATAGATGGGAGGAAATCAATCCACATATGGTGTCGAGGACACAGCTGGGGGCTGAAGGGGGTCTATAACAAGCAGCAGCAATGGTGAGAGACTTGTTTCTGGGAAAGGTGGATTTTTAAAAGTAGAAGCTTGAATTGTTTGGGCACAGACCTGGATAGTATGACAGAACTCTGCAGTAAATTGCAACTCCGCCCCCTTTGGCAGCTCTATCTTGTTGGAAAATGTTATAGTTAGGGATGGAAATTTCTGGATTTTTGGTGGCCTTCCTAAGCAAGGATTCAGACACGGCTAGGACATCCAGGTTGGTGGAGTGTGCTAAAGCAGTGAATAAAACAAACTTAGGGAGGAGGCTTCTAATGTTAAAGCTGCCTTAAATGACAGCTTTGCACACTCTTAGCATTTTGTCGACCTGCTTCAAGAGCTGGAATGCATTTCAGTTAACAGGTGTGCCTTGTTAAAAGTTCATTTGTGGAATTTCTTCTTAATGCATTTGAGCCAATCATTTGTGTTGTGACAAGGTAGGGGTGGTATACAGAAGATAGCCCTATTTGGTAAAAGACCAAGTCCATATTATGAAGATATTATGAACATTTCAAGTGCAGTCGCAAAAAACCATCAAGCGCTATAATGAAACTGTCTCTCATGAGGACTGCCACAGGAAAGGAAGACCCAGAGTTACCTCTGTGGCAGAGGATAAGTTCATTAGAGTTCCCAGCTTCAGATTACAGCCCAAATAAATGCTTTACAGAGTTCAGTAACAGACACATCTCACCATCAACTGTTCAGAGGAGACTGTGTGAAACAGGCCTTCATGGTCAAATTGCTGCATAGAAACCACTACTAAAGGACACCAATAGAAGAAGAGACTTGCTTGGGCCAAGAAACACTAGCAATGGACATTAGACCAGTGGAAATCTGTCTTTGTCTTTGTGAGACGCAGAGTAGGTGAACGGATGATCTCCGCATGTGTGGTTCCCACCGTGAAGCATGGAGGAGGAGGTGTGATGGTGTGGGGGTGCTTTGCTGGTGACACAGTCTTGTGATTTATTTTGAATTCAAGGCACACTTAACCGGCATGGCTACCACAGCATTCTGCAGCAATACGCCATCCCATCTGGTTTGCACACATCATTTGTTTTCCAACAGGACAATGACCCAGGCTGTGTAAAGGCTATTTGACCACCTCCACTGGCTTCCAGTTGAAGCTCGCATCCGCTACAAGACCATGGTGCTTGCCTACGGAGCTGTGAGGGGAACGGCACCTCAGTACCTCCAGGCTCTGATCAGGCCCTACACCCAAACAAGGGCACTGCGTTCATCCACCTCTGGCCTGCTCGCCTCCCTACCACTGAGGAAGTTCAGTTCCCGCTCAGCCCAGTCAAAACTGTTCGCTGCTCTGGCCCCCCAATGGTGGAACAAACTCCCTCACGACGCCAGGACAGCGGAGTCAATCACCACCTTCCGGAGACACCTGAAACCCCACCTCTTTAAGGAATACCTAGGATAGGATAAAGTAATCCTTCTCACCCCCCTTAAAAGATTTAGATGCACTATTGTAAAGTGGCTGTTCCACTGGATGTCATAAGGTGAACGCACCAATTTGTAAGTCGCTCTGGATAAGAGCGTCTGCTAAATGACTTAAATGTAAATGTAAATGATGGAGTGCTGCATCAAATGACCTGGCCTCCACAATCACCTGACCTCAACCCAATTGAGATGGTTTGGGATGATTTGTACCGCAGAGTGAAGGAAAATAAGCCAACAAGTTCTCAGCAAATGTGGGAACTCCTTCAAGACTGTTGGAAAAGCATTCCAGTTGAAGTTGGTTGAGAGAATGCCAAGAGTGTGCAAAGCTGTCATCAAAGCAAAGGGTGGCTACTTTGAAGAATCTTAACATCTAAAATATATTTCGATTTGTTTAACACTTTTTGGTTACTACATGATTATATATGTGTTATTTCATAGTTTTGATGTCTTCACTGTTATTCTACAATGTAGAAAATAGTAATAAAAACAATTATACAGTGAATGAGTAGGTGTCCAAACTTTTGACTGGTACTGTACATTTGTGTGATCTATGAGTTACGTGTGTTAATGTGTTCTGCAGGGCCTGGGAGAGATGCCCCAGGACACCCCGTCAGCCAGGGGCCGGCGTTCCCACCCTGGCAGTGGGACAGTGAGGGCCTCATCTCTCAACAGGGAACCACTCAAAGTGGTCAACAGGTGGGAAAACGCAGCACCAACTGAAACATGTAGCACTTTCCATACTATCCCTGAATTTAGTCTCTCTTCAAGTCAACATCTCTTATATACTGAACTGTTATGATTGAAGCCATGGCTAGCCTTGCTGTTTGTTTTTGCATTAGCACAGTTTGTGTCAATGAATGTAGAGTTTGTTCATGTGTGTATCCATCAGGATGAACTCCGTCTCCATGTCTTACCTACTGTTTGTGTATCTGCAGGCAGTCTGGGCAGTATAACGGAAGACCTCAAGCTCACAGCATTGCAGACAAGATCGAGTACATCAAGCAGCTCACAGCCCTGCTGGGTTCAAAGGACTTTAGAGAGCGCATCAAGGGCATCGACCAGCTAATGGTGGACTGCGAGCACAACCCCAACATGGTCATCAGCAGTATCTTTCCGGTAACTGATGTCAGCTGAACAAAACTGGATATTTTTTAGCCTCATATACCCTAACATCCTAAAGGCCGAACTCCTCTGACTATCACAAAAAATACTAGCTATACATTTTATTGACGAAATCAACCATGCAAAGTACCATAGATAAAATGGCCTGTGTAAGCATAGTTGAATCTGTAGTAATGCTTCTCTCATCTCTCTGTCCTTCTCGCAGGTGTTTGATGCCTTTAAGGCCAGACTGCAGGAGTCCAACAGTAAGGTCAACCTGTACGCTCTAGAGTCTCTGCAGAAGATTGTCACTGTGATGAAGGATAACCTTGCCCAGGTAATCTACATCCTGGTCCCAGCCATCGTGGACAATCACCTCAACTCCAAGAACAACGCTATCTACACTGCTGCTATTGGAGCCATCCACACACTCATCCAAAACCTGGGTGGGTGTCTGATGATGTTTCCCATCACATCATCTGGTTTGAGGCTTGAACGTAGCTTGACTTTTTGTGTTTGACTTTGTTTACAGATAACGCTCTCCTCCTCCAGCCCTTCTGCACCAAGGCCCAGTTCCTGAGTGGTAAGGCTAAGGTGGATCTCATAGAGAAGGTTGCAGGTATGTTCACTGAAACAGTTTGCTTGAGATATTTCCTTCAGTACCTAAGTTACATAGATGACACTTTGTAAACTTCATTTGGCTTTTAACATTTTGATTTGGATCTGAGTTGACAAAAGCTCTTAAGCAACAGTGCACTGGCAACTGTCTTTATTTCCTGTCACCCAAAGAGTCTTTAGCCTCTTAAAAGGAGGGAGAAACATATGTCAGGCCCATATGCTCTCAGCATTTCATAAGTTCCTTGTTACAACATGTTTGAACTCTGCCAGCTGACTCCTCATCCTCCAACCTCCCTCCCCTCCTCTCCTCTGGTCTGTCTTTCAGATCTGGTGATAGAATTATATCCCCGTAAGCCCCAGATGGTGGAACAGAAGGCGTTACCCCTGCTGTGGCACCTCCTGGGCACATCCAGCCACAGTGGCACTGTCCACGGCCGGGGTGGCAGCGTGCGGGGAGCCACCTCCAACCTGTGCCAAGCCCTCTACACCCACATGGGGCCTGGGCTGGCAGAGTTCGCCGCTTCCCAGTCTGCCAACGTCCACAAGAGCCTCAACGAGCTCATGAGGACCCTCTCCTACCCCTGAGGGCCCCTCAGAAAACACAACCTTCAAAACACAATCAACCCCCCCCCCCCCCCTAGACAGAAGAACAGAAACACTGACCTTCCTTAAAGACAGAGATGTTCTACATTTCTGATAGTGCCTGCACTTTTTTAACGTTACAGAGTATAGAAAGTCCTTAAGATGAGAGCCCTTAAATCACCCCTCTTCTCAGCAAGCTATGGTGTCCTTTAATAAAGGAGCACAGGCAGACAGAGACTTCAGCTGTTGGCATCAGGTCTTACACTCTCAACAACCTGCTCTCTTTGCACTTTGAAGATGTCGCTCACTATCATGATAGTTGTCGTCATGAATATGGCTTGGTATGTATCGTCATATGATTGTTGCTGTTGTTGTTTTTTATGAATCTTATTGTACGCATTTCGGAGCCAACATTATGAAGAATGTACATTTGAAATGCACAAAAAGGAAACGGGACCTGAAAGATGTATATTTTTGCTGTTTCATTTGATGTGAAATTTCTAAGATGTCTTATACGGTTGTTTAAAAGATTTGTCAGTGTAAAGATTAATGATTTCAAATATTTTGTATAGCTCAAATATGTGATTGCACAGTACTAGCCTAATCTGTATGCTGTACGATGTTGCGGTATATAATGTATCTATTGTATATGGTTTGTAAATCTTATTGTAACAATTTGTTGATGAAGTGGTGTTCTGGCATGTCTTAGCGTTTTACTTTTTGCATGACCAAAATGTACTGACGTGATCAAAAAATATATTTATATTTTTGTTAAGGATATATATATGTGTATATATATATATATGTATGTGTATATATGTGTATATATATGTATATACAGTGGGGCAAAAAAGTATTTAGTCAGCCACCAATTGTGCAAGTTCTCCCACTTAAAAAGATTAGAGAGGCCTGTAATTTTCATCATAGGTACACTTCAACTATGACAGACAAAATGAGGGGGGAAAATCCAGAAAATCACATTGTAGGATTTTTAATGAATTTATTTGCAAATGATGGTTGGAAATAAGTATTTGGTCAATAACAAAAGTTTATCTCAATACTTTGTTATATACCCTTTGTTGGCAATGACAGAGGTCAAACGTTTTCTGTAAGTCTTCACAAGGTTTTCACACACTGTTGCTGGTATTTTGGCCCATTCCTCCATGCAGATCTCCTCTAGAGCAGTGATGTTTTGGGGCTGTTGCTGGGCAACACGGACTTTCAACTCCCTCCAAAGATTTTCTATGGGGTTGAGATCTGGAGACTGGCTAGGCCACTCCAGGACCTTGAAATGCTTCTTACGAAGCCACTCCTTCGTTGCCCGGGCGGTGTGTTTGGGACCATTGTCATGCTGAAAGACCCAGCCACGTTTCATCTTCAATGCCCTTGCTGATGGAAGGAGGTTTTCACTCAAAATCTCACGATACATGGCCCCATTCATTCTTTCCTTTACACGGATCAGTCGTCCTGGTCCCTTTGCAGAAAAACAGCCCCAAATCATGATGTTTCCACCCCCATGCTTCACAGTAGGTATGGTATTCTTTGGATGCAACTCAGCATTCTTTGTCCTCCAAACACGGGTTGAGTTTTTACCAAAAAGTTCTATTTTGGTTTCATCTGACCATATGACATTCTCCCAATCTTCTGGATCATCCAAATGCTCTCTAGCAAACTTCAGACGGGCCTGGACATGTACTGGCTTAAGCAGGGGGACACGTCTGGCACTGCAGGATTTGAGTCCCTGGCGGCGTAGCGTGTTACTGATGGTAGGCTTTGTTACTTTGGTCTCAGCTCTCTGCAGGTCATTCACTAGGTCCCCCTGTGTGGTTCTGGGATTTTTGCTCACCGTTCTTGTGATCATTTTGACCCCACGGGGTGAGATATTGTGTGGAGCCCCAGACCGAGGGAGATTATCAGTGGTCTTGTATGTCTTCCATTTCCTAATAATTGCTCCCACAGTTGATTTCTTCAAACCAAGCTGCTTACCTATTGCAGATTCAGTCTTCCCAGCCTGGTGCAGGTCTACAATTTTGTTTCTGGTGTACTTTGACAGCTCTTTGGTCTTGGCCATAGTGGAGTTTGGAGTGTGACTGTTTGAGGTTGTGGACAGGTGTCTTTTATACTGATAACAATTTCAAACAGGTGCCATTAATACAGGTAACGAGTGGAGGACAGAGGAGCCTCTTAAAGAAGAAGTTACAGGTCTGTGAGAGCCAGAAATCTTGCTTGTTTGTAGGTGACCAAATACTTATTTTCCACCATAATTTGCAAATAAATTCATCAAAAATCCTACAATGTGATTTTCTGGAGAGAGAAAAATCTCATTTTGTCTGTCATAGTTGAAGTGTACCTATGATGAAAATTACAGGCCTCTCATCTTTTTAAGTGGGAGAACTTGCACAATTGGTGACTGACTAAATACTTTTTTGCCCCACTGTATATATATGTATGTGTGTACACCGATGCCTAGCTCAACTTTGGGTGTAAACCAATGATACTGGCTGAGTGTAACATTGAAACCATTTATCTTTAAACTAACGACTGATACAGAGACGGTGAAGCCCAGGTCTGTGATTCTGTTTCAGTATAGTGCCAGTCTTAACGTAGCCTTTCACTATTCTATGTTTAAATTATATTGAAATTGTTTGTTAACGAGATGAAAGACCGACTGATATTTAAAGTGTTTATTTCTATAAACTATATGCTTTGTTTTTTTATTTATGTACTTTATTGCTTCACATCTTTGTTGTAAAGAGAACTTTCCTATGCCATCATTGTAATGCCTCCGCTCAGTGTGGTTGGCCTTGTTGCCTTGTGTCGCCTAAAGGGGGAAAGATGTGTGCTCCTGGTCTTTAACTGTCTTGAGGAAGAGGGCGCTGTAAGGTAAGGATCTATTTCCAATTAGTTGGATTAGACATACAAGATTGAGCATCTGAGTCTGTTATTAAAACAAGACAACTGTCACTGATTTACACGATTTGCTTTTATTTACATGTAAATAAATACAAAAATTAGTTTAGTTACATGACAAATAATAGCAAAGCAAAAGATTGTAGAAAATGTTAAGTTCCTTGAGAAGCTAGTTCTCATTGACATACAGTACCAGTCAAATGTTTGGACACCTACTCATTCCAGGGTTTTTCATAAATGTTACTATTTTGTGAAGACGTCAAAACTGAAATAACACATGGAATCATTTGGAAACCAAAAAAGTGTTAAACAAATCAAAATAAATGTTATATTTGAGATTCTTCAAAGTAGCCACCCGTTGCCTTGATGACAGCGCTGCACACTTGCATTCTCTCAACCAGCTGGTATACAGAAGATAGCCCTATTTAGTAAAAGTCCATATTATGACAAGAACAGCTAAAATAAGCTAAGAGAAACAACAGCCCATCATCATTACTTTAAGACATGAATGTCAGTCAATGAGGAACATTTCAAGAACTTTGAAAGTTTCTTCAAGTGCAATCGCAAAAACAATCAAGCGCTTTGATGTAACTGGCTCTCATGAGGACCGCCACAAGAAAGGAAGACCCAGAGTTACCTCTGCTGCAGAGGAGAAGTTCATTAGAGTTACCAGCATCAGAAATTGCAGCCCAAATAATTGTTTCACAGAGTTAAAGTAACAGACACATCTCAACATCAACTGTTCAGAGGAGACTGTGTGAATCAGGCCTTCATGGTCGAATTGCTGCAAAGAAACCAGTACTAAAGTACAACAACAACAAGATACTTACATTTACATTACATTTAAGTCATTTAGCAGACGCTCTTATCCAGAGCGACTTACAAATTGGTGCTTTCACCTTATGACATCCAGTGGAACAGCCACTTTACAATAGTGCATCTAGGTCTTTTAAGGGGGGAGAAGGATTACTTTATCCTATCCTAGGTATTCCTTAAAGAGGTGGGGTTTCAGGTGTCTCCGGAAGGTGGTGATTGACTCCGCTGTCCTGGCGTCGTGAGGGAGTTTGTTCCACCATTGGGGGGCCAGAGCAGCGAACAGTTTTGACTGGGCTGAGCGGGAACTGTACTTCCTCAGTGGTAGGGAGGCGAGCAGGCCAGAGGTGGATGAACGCAGTGCCCTTGTTTGGGTGTAGGGCCTGATCAGAGCCTGGAGGTACTGAGGTGCCGTTCCCCTCACAGCTCCGTAGGCAAGCACCATGGTCTTGTAGCTTGCTTGTACCAAGAAACTCTAGCAATGGACATTTGACCAGTGGACATCTACCCTTTGGTCTGATGAGTCCAAATGTAAGATTTTTGGTTCCAACCTCTGTGTCTTTGTGAGACGCAGAGTAGGTGAACAGATGATCTCTGCATGTGTAGTTCCCACCGTGAAGTATGGAGGAGGAGGTGTGGGGGTGCTCTGCTGGTGACACTGATTTATTTCGAATTCAAGGCACACTTAACCAGCATGGCTACCACAGCATTCTGCAGCGATATGCCACCCATCTGGTTTGCGCTTAGTGGGACTATCATTTGTTTTTCAACAGGACAATGACCCAACACACCTCCAGGCTGTGTAAGGGCTATTTGACCAGGAAGGAGAGTGATGGAGTGCTGCATCAGATGACCTGGCCTCCACAATTACCTGACATCAACCCAATTTGTTTAACACTTTTTTGGTTACTATATGATTCCATATGTGTTTTTTTCATAGGTTTGATGTCTTCACTTTTATTCTACAATGTAGAAAATAGTAAAATAAAGAAAAACCCTTGAATGAGGTGTTCTAAAACCTTTGACCGGTAGTGTATTTTGATTTGTTTAACACATTTTTATTTACTACATGATTCCATATGTGTTATTTTATAGTTTTCATGTCTTCACAAAAGAAAAACCCTTGAATGAGTAGGTGTGTCCGAACTTTTGACTGGTACTACCCAATTCACAAAAATGGTTTGCTCCTACAGATAGTGAGTCAGGTGCGCAGGTTTCATTATGCGCCAGTAATAGCCAGCCTCCTGGGCTTTTCACGCACGACAGTGTCTAGGGAGGTGATCACCAAGGCATTTGTAGATGATCACCAAACATTTCTGTAAAAACTACGATAAAGCCTTGTGTTTTGTGCTGTTGGTGTTAGGTGCACTTGATTCAGCAGCCATAGCAGCGGGAAGGCAAAGTGTCAGCATTTTGAACTATTTAATGTGTCTGCTTATTGCTTAGATCACTGTGTCTGCACAGTTTCCTCGAAAAAGAAGCCTTGAGCGCACAGCAAAGTTGATGACTTGAGACTCAATGAATACAGCAAAGAGCTTCTAAGTACGTTCATGTTAAATTGTTATTCCGCACGGTCAACATTTTGTTCAACACTTTTAGGCCTATAAGCGTGTTCCTGATTTTGTGTCCCAAAGCTAGCGTTCCCACTACTTCCACTCACACTACAACCAGCACTGCAGCTGTAATGAATGAGTACAGCAAAGTGTTTCCAAAGCTTGCGTTGTTATTATTAGCGGCTTGTCCTTTTTAATATTGAGGAATATTTCACTGTCTCTGATCGGTCATCGGAGTGATAACATGAATCGCCATCAGCTGGAAGACTGTGTCCTCTTTTCTCAGCGGAGGGAGGGAGAGAGGAGGGAAGGTGAGTCAGGTGAGAGGCAGCCTCACCAGTGCTATCGCCATCCCCTATCTGACATCAGATGCAGGCCATCAGTTCAGTAAAAAAAGAAAAGGTAATGATTATGCTCACTCAGCTGTGCCTCACAAGTAATACAACAAAATATATATTACCAGTGTAATGGTCTGAGAAGAACAACATTGTCAGGGCAATTCAGGCGTTGCTGATATGCAATGATAATGTATTGGGCCTATAGCCTACTGCACAAACATTGTTACAGAACTGTTTTTAATAGGTTAATTCTGCATAGGCTTATTTTGCATAGGTTGTTTTAGTCATTTGAAAACAAATCTGTGCGGTAGATCTCGGCTTGCTTTTGGACTCAGAAGGTGATCTTGACTCAGAAAAGGTTGGTAACCACTGGTCTAGGGTTTACCGTCAATGGTGCGACAAACAAAAAACATCCAATCAGCGGCAGTCCTGTGGGCGAAAACAGCTAGTTGATGAGAGAGGTCAAAGGAGAATGGCAAGAATCGTGCAAAATAACAGGCGGACCACAAACAGGCAAATAACGTTGCAGTGCTTTTTAAAAAAACTTTATACAGGTGTTATTAGGAACTTGTTGCAACATTTTCATTTTTATAGTGCCATGTTGGGGTAATCCGAGTAAAACATAATTAGATGGAAGTATAGGCTAACAGAACAATAGCCTACAGAATGCTAGCTCAATACATGACATCTCACAACATCAATCACTGTATCACTGTTCGTAAACCCTAGATCAACCCAAATTAGTAAATTCTACTAGCTAACATACACAGTACAAAATTAATTTCACAGCCCATCTGTTTTGCTGCTACATTATTGCTTGCTGCTATGGCTACAGAGTATTCTTGGCACCCATATCTCTAATGAGCTGAAGGGCTTTCGCACCACACTCACACATACTGTACACTCACACATACCACACCACAGCAGTGGATGCTAGAAATCAAACTAACAATGGACACATTTCGGGCCTGAGGTCAAACTTTGTGGTCTGTCAGTGTATGCTGCCTCTCCACAGCCAACTACTGCGTGCCTGGATAGGATGTGAAAAGCATGCATTATCACATTTGTGGACTGGATGTTGTCCAAAAGACGTCAGTATGATAGATATTTTTTTTATTCAAGAGCATCTGCTAAGGGTGTAAACATGAATGTGTGGGAACAACCACACTCTGCTTATTTACAGACAGCATGTAAATAACCATTGCCCTTTTAAAAATGTATATATATTTAACCTTTATTTAACTAGGCAAGTCAGTTAAGAACAAATTCTTAATTACAATGATGACCTAGCAGAAGGCAAAAGGCGCGAAGCAGCCACAACTGTCAGTAAGAGTGTCCATGATTAAATCTTTGAATGAAAATATGTAAATAAAACTGTCTAGTTTGAGTGTTTTTTAAGCTCATTCCAGTTACTAGCTGCAGCGAACTGAAAAGAGGAGCGACACAGGGATGTGTGTGCTTTGGGAACCTTTAACAGAATGTGACTGGCGGAACAGGTGTTGTATGTGGAAGATGAGGGCTGAGTGAGGCCTAAGAGGGTTTTATAAATAAGCATCAACCAGTGGGATTACATGTATACAGAGATGACCAGTTTACAGAGGAGTATAGCGTACAGTGATGTGTCCTATTAGGAGCATTGGTGGCAAATCTGATGGCCGTATGGTAAAGAACATCTGGCCGCTCGAGAGCACCCTTACCTGCCGATAAAAATGACCCTTACCTGCCGATATAAATTACTTCTCTGAAATCTAGCATGGGTAAGATGGTCAACTGAATCAGGGTTCGTTTGGCAGCTGGGGTGAAAGAGGAGCGATTACGATAGAGCAGGTATTTCCAAACTGGGGTACAACAAATAAAAATGTGATTCACATTTCTTTTTTTATATATACAGTGAGGGAAAAAAGTATTTGATCCCCTGCTGATTTTGTATTTGCCCACTGACAAATAAATGAGATGGTTAAATAAAGAGCAAAATGATTGATTATTATAATATTATTATTATTTGTGCCCTGGTCCTATCAGAGCTCTTTGTCACTTCCCACGACCTGGGTTGTGACAAAAACTCCCACTCATTCTTTAATACATGAATCGTATAGTGTGTGTATGGCAAGCTTACAAAAAACAACATTTGAGAGTACGCTGACCCTGGTGTTAGAGGGGGTATGCAGCTGGAGGTTGAATGTTTGAAGGGGTACGGGATTATAAAAAGTTTGGGAACCACCCCCTTGGGTTGTGCCGTGGCGGAGATCTTTGTGGGCTATACTCGGCCTTGTCTCAGGATGGTAAGTTGGTGGTTGAAGATATCCCTCTAGTGGTGTGGGGGCTGTGCTTTGGCAAAGTGGGTGGGGTTATATCCTTCCTGTTTGGCCCTGTCCGGGGGAGTCATCGGATGGGGCCACAGTGTCTCCTGACCCCTCCTGTCTCAGCCTCCAGTATTTATGCTGCAGTAGTTTATGTGTCGGGGGGTCAGTTTGTTATATCTGGAGTACTTCTCATGTCCTATCCGGTGTCCTGTGTGAATTTAAGTATGCTCTCTCTAATTCTCTCTTTCTCTCTTTCTTTCTCTCTCTCGGAGGACCTGAGCCCTAAGACCATGCCTCAGGACTACCTGACATGATGACTCCTTGCTGTCCCCAGTCCACCTGGCCGTGCTGCTGCTCCAGTTTCAACTGTTCTGCAAGTGATTATTATTATTTGACCATGCTGGTCATTTATGAACATTTGAACATCTTGGCCATGTTCTGTTATAATCTCCACCCGGCACAGCCAGAAGAAGACTGGCCACCCCACATAGCCTGGTTCCTCTCTAGGTTTCTTCCTAGGTTTTGGCCTTTCTAGGGAGTTTTTCCTAGCCACTGTGCTTCTACACCTGCATTGCTTGCTGTTTGGGGTTTTAGGCTGGGTTTCTGTACAGCACTTTGAGATATCAGCTGATGTACGAAGGGCTATATAAATCGATTTGATTTGATTTGATGTGCTGAAAGAAGGACAGTGTACCATCTAGCCATACTCCCAAGTACTTGTATGAGGTGAATACCTCAATCTCTAAACCCTCAGAGGTAGTAATCACACCGGTGGGGAGAAGGGCATTCTTCTTACCAAACCACATGACCTATGTTTTGAAGCTGTACAGAACAAGGTTAAGGGCAGAGAGAGCTTGTTGGACACTAAGAAATCTTTGTTGTAGAGCATTTAGCACAAAATCTGGAGCGGGGCCAGCTGAGTATAAGACTGTATCATCTGCATACAAATGGATGAGAGAGCTTCCTACGGCTTTCAGCTATGATGTTGATGTAAATTGAGAAGGGAGTGGGGCCTAGGATCGAACCGTGGGGTACTCCCTTGATGACAAGCAGTCGCTAAGACAGCAGATGTTCTGACTTTATACACTGAGAGAGGTAGTTAGCAAACCAGGCCAAAGACCCCTCCAAGACACCAATACTCCTTAGCTGGCCCACAGGAATGGAATGGTCTACCGTATCAAAAGCTTTGGCCAAGTCAATAAAAATAGCAGCACAATATTGCTTAGAATCAAGGGCAATGGTGACATCATTTAGGACCTTTAAGGTTGCAGTGACACATCCATAACCTGAACGGAAACCACATTGCATACCCGAGAGAATACTATAGACATCAAGAAAGCCAGTCAGTTGATTATTGACAAGTTATTTCAACACTTTTGATAAACAGGGCAAAATAGAAATTGGCCATAAACAGTTACGATCAGCTTGATCTCTCCATTTAAATAAAGGACACACCGTGGCTGCCTTCCAAGCAATGGGAACCTCCCCAAAGAGGAGAGACAGGTTAAAAGGGTTAGAGATAGGCTTGGCTGTAACGGATATCGTCCTCTTCTGAGGAGGAGGAGGAGGAGTAAGGACCCAGCGTGGTAAGTGTCCATTATGTTTAATACAAAAAAACAACAGAACACTGGAACAAAACAAAATAACGTGCATCAACGGAACAGTTCCGTGTGGCGACAAACACTGACACGGAAGACAAACACCCACGAAAACACAGGTGGAAAAAGGCTACCTAAGTATGATTCTCAATCAGAGACAACTGCCTCTGATTGAGAACCATACTAGGCCGAACACAGAAACCAAACATAGAAAAACAAACATAGACTGGCCACCCCAACTCACGCCCTGACTAAGGTCAGAATGTGACATTGGCGATGATAGGGGCCGCAATCTTAAAGAAGAAAGGGTCTAAACCTTCTGAACCAAATAATATTTGGGGGTCAAGTTTAAGGAGCTCCTTTAGCACCTTGGACTCAGTGACTGCCTGCAGGGACAAACTTTGTAGCGGGCAGGGGGAAAAGAGGGAGGAGCATCGGGGATAGTCGCATTAGAAGGGGTGGGAGATGAGGAAATATTGGACGGGCAAGGAGGCATGTCAGAGTCAAATAGGAATCCTGACTTAATGAAGTGGTGGTTAAAGAGCTGAGCCATGTGCTCCTTGTCAGTAACAACCACATCATCAACATTAAGGGACATAGGCAGCTGTGAGGAGGAGGATTTATTCTCCAGGTTTTTAACCGTTTTCTATCATTTCTTCGGGTTAGACCCACAGAGCGAGAACTGCTCCTTAAAGTAACTTTGGCCTTCCGGATAGCCTGAGTGCACTTCTTTCTAATTTGCCTGAACGAGAGCCAGTCAGCCTGAGTATGCGTGTGCCGAGCGATTTGCCAAATGGAATTTTCGAGGTGGAGTAACGATCACAGTCGAACCAGGGGATGAACCTGTTTTTAATTATGATTTTCTTTATGGCCCACGGTTGGGTAAACAAGCAAGTTAGTCAACAAAGCACGCAGGAGTCATGAGGCAAATAGCATAAGGCACAAGCAAAAAATATAAGAACTTGGGGCTAGCCATTGTAAGTTCAGAGTCACTCGCTTCAACAGTGCGTGTGTGCTGGAGGTGAGCAAAATCTCAGAAGAGATGGGGGAGAGTGACGGGGGTACCTATACCAGACAGGGGAGACAGGCCAGGGTAGATGGTGAACAGATAGCCAGGTGGCATCCAAGCAGCAGTGCAGCAGGCAACGGGTGTAGGTGTCACACCCACTTGGGAGAAGCTTTTTTCAGGAGGCAGATTCCTTGTAAGAAAATACCAGTTAGCTAGCTAACGTAGCTAGCAAATCTCTGTCTGTCTTTTCCACATGGAAAGGGAGGTCATTAGCTAGCTATATCTTTTCAGTATCCAAACAAAGTTGTCCTGTGGCTGTTGTATTTTGGGGATTCTGTGGAGGATATATTCTCTGCACAGATGGAGGAGTCTGTGAAACTCTCCTGCCATTGTTAGGCTCAAGAGTTTTCACACCTCTCACTTCACACTTCAGTGCTAATTTCAGTCAGATTCTTTCCTAGCAGCTTGGTAGTTTAGTAGTATTATTTATTAAGCTTTATACAACAAAATTATAGAGATTATTGTATTTTTCTTTTTGGCTTCTGTAAGTAGGTTCAGACTGAACATTACTCACTCAATTTTGTGTTGGATGGTATTTCCAGGTTCCGCTGTGTTTCTGCAAATTTGGACTTGTTATAAGTGTTTTTTCTTGATAGTTCTTGATGGTAATAATCTATTCAGGTAATTTTGTCCAAAATCAAGGTTTTAGATATGGAAATGTGAATTGGAATGAAGGTTTTGATATTGAGGTTAGTTTCCTGTATAAGTCCTTGCAAAAAAAATCTAGTTTATCTACATTTGTTCAACTCTAATTCTATATTTTGGAAGAAGAACTCAGGAGTCCATGCTCTCTGTGTCTATTCACTCTCTCTCTCTTTTAGCAGTCCCCTTGACTACAGTGTGGTTCAACATGACTATGATCTGGGTAAGGACAGAAATGTGGTGAGCTGTGTACTGCAATGGTGCTTATGTTGCAGAGCAGGTGCTCCAGGTTGTGGTCGGAGGTACACTTCCGCTGGTCCTCTAACATCTCCTCCACATGACTGTCCAGACTGAAATGTAGCCATGCAAGCTTCTCTTGTATCTCACGCATGTGCTCCAGTTGCTCAAAGGAGCACACCTTCCCTGAGACGACACAGCAAAGGTTATTCACACCTTTACATACCTGTATAAAATACAGAACTTCCTATGTAACCATTGCACTATGGTATAATGTAAAACAAATGGACACATTTCCACTGAATAACTGGGTCTCAGTATTCACAGGGATGTCCATGGTCATCTTACCAGAAGCCTGCAATTTTATGGAGTGGAAGTCATTGAGCAGGTTGAGGAGGCCTCACTCCATCTCTCTCACATCAGAGATGTCCGTAAGGAAGGAGTGCTGCAGTGTAGAGTACTGGGCCAACTTACTGGTGGGCCCTGCTGGCTGGGGAGTCATGGCCTTCTCCTTATTGGGCCTGGTGAAAAGAAGCCAGACAACTGGAATCAACAGAAAACAGGAGTATAGCAAACATTAAGCTGGTCAAACCTGTACCCTAATACCATATTTATACAACCTCCATTTGACTGACCTGTAAAATTAGACATTGTGACTGTTCCAAAACTTGTTTGGTGTAGCTGCTATGTAGCTGCTAAGACCACATATTTGACAATCCTGCTACTCCGATGGACCTCTTGAGCTTGCCTCTATTTTTTGGGGAGAGGGCGTTGGGGGAGGCTAAGGGAAAATGTGGCTGGAGGGTAGGACAGAGCTTGCGGGGGTTTACCGGGGGAGGAGGGGGCTGGAGGAGAAACACTTTGGGGCTCCACTTATTGCGATTGTCCTCCATGGCTTGTCAGTGTGAAGCCCTCTGGGTAAGATGAGTGGCCCCTGCCTAAGCTTCAGGACATCCTGTAACAACAACAAAGGTAGGAAGTCAGGATCTAGCGCATCCCATCCCTGACAAGACTGGAGAGGGATTGGAGGATGAACATGGTGTGAGCTAAGGAAATGCATGTAAAGTACAATCATAACAGTTTCTCTGTGGATTTTAAGCTAGGAAAACGGAAAATCAGACCTAAGAGGCCAAAAGTAATGAGTGAACCACCAGCCAACAGACATTTGACTTGGTAGACCTGCTGAATGTCAACTCGATGTAATTATCTCATTTTAAAAGGTAATACTTGCTGTATCTTGAATTCTGCCAGTCAATGTAGGCTGCTACATTAAAGTAGCCTCTTGTATCACTGACACACAATCCTCTGGAAAACAACGCAGGGGTTAACTGCAGGAGGTTCATGGCTGGATGGCTGCCAGGGTGAAAGCACATGACCTAATACCTCCACCTGAGCTTTAGCTATATTCTCAAATATTCAGCATTTTGACTAGCTTTGTACATTTTCAAGGTGAACAAGCTCACGCATCCAGGTAATAATATATGCTTGTGTGGAAAACGTCCAATGGGGAGGATTCATTTGAGAATGCCTGTCCCTGTACAACAGGCTTGTGCAAACAGTTCCACTGAGAGGTATTTTTAGAATGCATAATTTCCTTGTAATTGGTCTGACAACACATTGCAAACAAGTCTTTCAACTTCTGTAGGTGAAAACCTGTGGACAATCATGCAGGTGTAATGATTTTACATACAGTGCATTCAGAAAGTATTCAGACCCCTTGACTTTTTCCAAATTTTGTTACTTTACAGCCTTATTCTAAATTTGATTTAACCGTTTTTCCCCCTCATCAATCTACACACAATAACCCATTATGACAATGCAAAAACAGGTTTTTGTACATTTTTGCACATTTATAAAAATAAAAAAATAAAATGAAATATCACATTTAAATACGTATTCAGCTTCTTTACTCAGTCTTTGTTGAAGCAGTGATTACAATATTCTTGGGTATGACACTACAAGCTTGGCACACCTGTATTTGGGGAGTTTATCCCATTCTTCTTTATAGATCCTCTCAAGCTCTGTCAGGTTGGATGGGGAGCGTCGCTGCACAGCTATTTTCAGGTCTCTCCAGAGATTTTTTTCAAGTCCGGGCTCTGACTGGGCCACTCAAGGACATTTAGAGACTTGACCCGAAGCCACTCCTGTATTAGGAGTTTTTCCTAGCCACCGTGCTTCTACACCTGCATTGCTTGCTGTTTGGGGTTTTAGCCTGGGTTTCTGTACAGCACTTTGAGATATCAGCTGATGTACGAAGGGCTATATAAATACATTTGATTTTATTTCATTATCTTGGCTGTGTGCTTAGGGTCGTTGTCCTGTTGGAAAGTGAACCTTCACCCCAGTCTGAAGTCCTGAGCACTCTGGAGCAGATTTTCATCAAGGATATCTCTGTACTTTGCTCCGTTCATCTTTCCCTCGATCCTGACTAGTCTTCCAGTCCCTGCCACTGAAAAGTCTCCACAGCATGATGCTGCCATCACCATGCTTCACTGTATGGATGGTGTCAGATTTCAGCCAGACGTGATGCTTGGCATTCAGGCCAAAGAGTTCAATCTTGGTTTCATCAGACCAGATAATCTTGTTTATCATGGTCTGAGAGTCCTTTAGGTGCCTTTGGCAAACTCCAAGCGGGCTGTCTTGTGCCTTTCACTGAGAAGTGGCTTCTGTCTGGCCACTCTACCATAGAGACCTGATTGGTGGAGTGCTGGAGAGATCGTCTGAGTGACCGTCAGGTTCTTGGTGACCTCCATGACCAATTCCCTTCTATTGCTCAGTTTGGCCGGGCAGCCAACTCTAGGAAGAATCTTGGTGGTTCCAACCTTCTTACATTTTAAAATGAATGAGGCCACTGTGTTCTTGGGGACCTTCAATACTTTTGTAAACAAGCTATTTCTCTTTTGTTTTTTTAATACATTTGCTAACATTTCTAAAAACCTGTTTTCACTTTGTCATTATGGGGTATTGTGTGTTGATTGAATGTAATACATTTTAGAATATGGCTGTAACAACATAATGTGGGAAAAATCAAGGGGTCTGAATAGTTTATATTACCTGTAAGTGATGTGTGACATCTTGTAGGCCTACATTTCACTGGTACCAAGGTTCTTTATAATTTCAAGAAATCAAATAGATATAGAACGATCCCACGAACACATTGCTTTACATTTATTAAAAGGGCTAACACTTTCTGACAGATGGCTGCGTGGGTAAGCGGAGTCAGAGATAATGACAGTGGATTGGATCAGACACCAATGTGGATGTCCAATTACTTGACGTGTTTATTCTAGGACGTTGATTCGCACCGTTCTTCGTTTTATTATAGTCTACTATCTAGCCCAGATACTGGACACTATTATAGTTGTTTTTTTGTATTACAATGGTTCATTCATTTTATCTTTCATACACTAGTTATTACGGATACAGAATGGGCTATATAGTCATCCTCCAACTGAACTTGAATCAGTGGACTACTATGGTCCACAGATGGCCACTAACCACACTGTCAACTTGTTCACCACCACGCTGCAAAATACATTAACTCACTCGCAATGTTGTAAACTGGAAGTAAGAAAAAGAAGTGCATAATATAAATAAATATAAATCTCAATGGCGCATTTGCAGTAAACCATGTCAATGACATGAACAAATGAATGCGTCTATCGGAAGACAATGGATCACTTACTGAATGTATAACGCACAAAATAATCTGTTGAATGAACGCCTAGTCAGTTTTCCCAATAAAATGTTTCTCATTGAGGTTGTCTAATTGGGAAAAAACGACAGTAGACTTGTGTACAAGAGCCCCATAGAACACCTTAAATATACTGAACACAAATATAAACTCAACATTCAACAATTTCAATGACTTTACTGACTTACAGTTCATACACATTTCTGCTGTCCGGGTGGTCAGTCACAGAGGTGAAGAAGCCAAATGTGGAGGTCCTGGGCTGGCGTGGTTACACAAGGTTTGCGGTTGTGTGGCTGGTTGGACATACTGTCAAATTCTCTAAAACGACATTGGAGATGGCTTATGGTAGAGAAATGAACATGACATTTTCTGGCAACAACTCTGGTGGACAATTCTTCAGTCAGCATGCCAATTGCACACTCCCTCAAAACTGAGACAACTGTTGCATTGTGTTGTGACAAAACTGCACATTTCAGAGTTGCTTTTTATTGTCCCCAGCACAAGGTGCACCTGTGTAATGATCATGCTGTTTAATCAGCTTCTTGATATGCCACACCTGTCAGATGGATGGATTGTCTTGGCAAAGGAGAAAAGCTCACTATAACAGGGATGTAAACCAATTTGAGCACACAATTTGAGAAAAACAAGCAATTGGTGCGTATGGAACATTTCTGGGATCTTTTATTTCAGCTCATGAAACATCAGACCAACACGTTACATGTTGCGATTATATTTTTGTTCAGTAAAGAATCCCAAGCGGGGTACTTGGAGCGCACTGAGACATCTTTATCTTGCATTTAAATTTGCAATATGTAACTTTTTGGGCGACCCGACCAATTCACATAGAAAGTTAATTTATAGATCTGCCATTCTCATTGAATGCAAGACTAAGAAGCGGTAGAACTGTTCTATTTGTGCTATTTCTATGCTTCCCATTCATAAGTTTAGTTTACTTTCAGTTTTGTACACCAGCTTCAAACAGCTGATAATACCATATTTTTGGTTATTAAAAAAAATATTTCACAGCTGTCTAGATGGTACCTTTAAAAGGCGAACTATACAGAAATACACTTTACCATTTCCTGGTTGCTAAAATTCTAATAGTTTGCCTAATATCAGGTTATGTGACAAAACAAGCAACAAGTGTAGAGAATCATTGTACCATTTAAACCATAGTGAAATATATGTTATGTTCAATAACCCAAAATGTTGTATTTTCAGTTGTTTGAAGCTGGCATACAAAACTGAAAGTAACAGACGGGAAGCATAGAAATAGTACACATAGAACAGATCTACCACTTCTTAGACTTGTTTTCAATGATAATATATCTATAATACACATTTTTATGTGAATTTGGTGGGGTCACCCAAAAAGGTACATATTGCAGCTTTTAAAGGGCCAGATACTACATTTTCCCCAATTGGAATGGGATCCAATGAGCGGGAACCTACACTATAATTGAGGGGAATCTGATTGTTTTGATCCAGGTGCCCAGGTAGGCGTGTTTTGCAACGGTTGAAAGTTGATTGCATTTGGAACCAGGCTGCCTCCCGGCATGAGCCAGATGCCCCTTTCAAAGCCCATGGTGAAGTTGTCTCAAAACAAAAGCACATGGACTAATGAGTAGGATTCTGTGTTTTCACAAAACTGATTGCTTTTGATAAAAACGCTTTATCTGGCTTCCTAATTAAAACTAATTTGAAAATGTAAAAACATTAATTTTATGGAAAAGAGATATTGAATGTTTCTGGACAATGTAACATAATGCCTTGTTGACATGACCGGCAATGAATATTACTGTTCGGTTTGAGAAGGGTGCTTCTCCCTCACCACTTTTGCCCGTTCATGTCGTGGGCCATAGACTGGTGCCCTGCGGCTCAGCATAATCAAATCCACCCATTGTCATATTATTCTGAGGGTCTCACAAGTCTGAGTGGTCAAGCCCTGGATGGAGTGCAAGCCAGGTAATTGAGGTCCCATGGGATGGTTGTTGGAGGATGCTCAAGTGCATTCAATGTGGCTCAGTCAGGTAGACCTGCTTGCCAAGAAAAAGGGGTGAATTGAAGATTATTTTGCAAGATACCCTTGGGAAAATACCAAAACTCTCTTGAGAAAAATGTCACCAGCCTGTAGTAGAGAGTTGAGGCCCCTGAAGAAATTGTAAAATGTTTGAATTGTTCGCTTAAGTTATTAGCAGCTTCAGGGAGCCCTGTCTTCTGCGAATAGGCACATTTTTTTTTAAGAAAAAAAAGAAACACAGCCTAGCTATATATACTATATATAGGGGCCCTGGGGCCACACTTTCTTTGTCAATTGTTCACTCTTTGAATATATTGAAATGCTGCATATCTAATATCTATATTGAGAAAATAATTATATTGACATCTGTTGGTGAAAGGAAGTATAGAATTGTAGGGAGTGGTTCTGTAAAGAGCCCTCTAGTGGAAAACAGATCATGGAGACACCAGAGAGCACAGTTAACTCAAGAGTTCAACTATAAAATAATCACAGGCACAACCTTGAAAGGAATACAAAAATATGTTTATTTTTATTATGGCAGATCAGAACAAAAACAACAGTGACACAAAATGCAGTTGTAGAAAAAATACAAAGCTTTCATGCGTGTTTTTCTTGTTCCATAATAAATGACCAACAATAGCTTATCTTTAACTTATCTTCTGGTCAGATGAGCTGTTTGAGTATGAGTATGCCTTGCCTAAGACTATTCTGTCTCTGAGAAGCTTGAAGAAGGCGTAGTAGTTGCTGAAGAGAATTAAAGCCAAGGATATCGTCTGATGCCACTTTTCTGAGCATATCAACGAGTAGAGCTGGTAGAATATCATAGCACCTTCCAAGATGATGAGGATGTTCAATATTCGTAAGGGCTTGTTGAAGAAAAACTAAAGGATAAAAATAGAAGAAGAAAACAAAGGAGGCATGTTGTTATTGAACAAACAATGTCTGGAAGTGCAACCAGTCCTTTAGCTGTGGCTGCCTGAGGCTCAAACAAGAACCGTCTTGCAGTTGGTGTTACTTACATAGAAGCGATAGTGGGAGACGTCTGAGGGGACAGCGACATTGTAGTGCCCCATGGCCTTGTAAACATTCTTATTGTGTTTGACCAGGACACCCTGGGGCCACATGTACTCTTCCGTCCATCTGTAGGAGAGAAAGGGTTCAAATACCAGATTAATGATTTATATTCAGTTGTTATACCGGTGTCATAGCACTGTAATAACTGTAGTAATATACAACAACTACTAACATGTTATTACTAGAGTAATTAGTGTTATAATCCCTCCCAAAACACTGAGGAACACCTATCCTTAGTGCTCCTCGGGCCGTGATGCCACCTCACTAGTGGTACTTACATGTGCTGCAGGACGTTGGAGCAGAGAGAAGGGTCCACTTTGTGCCAGCAGCCCAGGTGTGCTGCAGCCTTGTGGAGCAGGTCACAGTAGCGCGGGGGCAGCAGGTGTCTCATGAGGATGACTGAGGTACTGACAGACACCAGGATGAAGAGCTCACAGGACCAGCGCTTGTCCACGTACTGTGTGCTCTTCAGAGGACCAGCACACAACCAGAATCCGAAGACAGAAAAACACAGCACCTCAGACATACATTACATTATTATTTGTTTAACCTTTATTAAACTAGGAAAGTCAGTTAAGAACAAATTCTTATTTACAATGACGACCCATCCCGGCCAAACCCTCCCCTAACCTGGACGACGCTGAGCCAATTGTGCGCCGCCCATTACAACTGCAGGCATTAAGAAATGCAAGTATTCCATCTAATGATGTTGACATAACTCGTCAATATATAACAACGCTGCCCTATGGTGAAAAACAAACAGCTCTGACGACAGACCATAATTTCTCAAATCTCAGTCAGCGCAGCACACAACTTCATAGGGAATTGGACTAGCGCATCCTGTAACATACATAACATGAGGCTTCTCAGTTATAACAGTGGAAGTCAGTTATAGGTACTCACCTTAACAAACCATACAGGTACGAAGGCCACGTAGTAGGCACTGAGCATGGAGCTGACCAGCACCTCCTTCATCCTCCAGTTGAAGTCCATCTTCAGGTACTCCACCTCCTTGCGGATGAGGTCTGGGGAGAGGCAGCAGGCGTGTGTGGGCATGGCCTGGACCCCGTACAGCTGGCTGGTGTGCTGCTTCCACGTCTCCTTCAGCACCGTCAGGTAGTCCCGCCCGCGCCCCACGCTGCCCACCTCCTTCGACCCGATGCTGGTGATGGGTGAGAGCGGCCCCACCCGGCGGAAGTCGCAGTTCAACCGGAAAAAGGGAATGTACATACCGAACCTATGGAAACAGGGGATTTCAGAAATTTCAGGTCCCAATCTATTCCAAACTGACAGGGGTATTTAATAGTCTATTCAGATCATAGGAATCTAATCTGGAGTTAGTCGGTACTGTGATGATTAACTTTGAACTGTCTAGGGAACATCACATACTGTGGCTGAAACATTGTGGAGCTTGACAAATGCTCTGAGCTCTAGTGAAGGTTGATACTAGTGATGTGGTTGTTTGGCAAGTAGTACGCTATGTATGGCTCTCTCTGTGTCATTGTGAAGTCTGGCTTGAATGGTTGTGATACTGAGGTCTGACGGCTGACCATACTCACGGGTAACAGAGGAAAAGCAGGCTGAGGACAGAGTAGGTCCTGAATAGGTATATGAGGGAACGACACAGACTCCAGCCCGTCAGTGTGAGCACAGCGAACCGTGCCATCACTAGGAAGATGGAGTGAGGGAACGAGAGCTTCCCACTCTGGGATGCCTGGAGAGGCAGGAGAGAGAGAGGCAGAGTCAGACAGACATGATGTTTGTTATGCCAATAAGGTACTATTCACCTGAGAGACAGAAACAGACCTGAGCGGTTTGAGAAAAACAGAAAGAGATAGAGGTGCCGGAAAAAATCCTACATTGACAAATATCACACAATAACACTTGCATTATTAAAGAGATGCACATTGGTGGAATTGTTTACAACAAATCTATAATATCAAACTTGCCAAGCGGTGTGAATTCCTACCTCTTTTACAATCGCTGCAATCAGCCTGCGAGCCAGTATGATGACTGTGAACACCAGCATGTTATAGTCGATGAGGTGGAAGTTCTGCATTAGACAAAACAAAATATTTTATAATGATGTTGTATTACTTACTGGAAATGAAGTTAGCATGCCATGAGAAGTGAAATCATTTATAACAGTATAGTGACAACATTTGGAAAGGAATCCCTTTTCAGATGTAATTTGTAAGATGTCGAAGTACAAAGAATGGAGACGGCAAATATGCACACCTGGACCTTCTCCTAAACAGGACATTTATAAAATCTGCAGGAACATTATCAAACCTGATACTATCTCCATTATGTTTTTATTTAACTAGGCACGTCAGTTAAGAACAAATTCTTATTTACAATGACTGTCTTACTCGGCCAAACCCTAACCCGGAAGACGCTGGGCCAATTGTGCGCCACCCTATAGGACTCCCAATCACGTCCGGTTGTGATACAGTCTGGAATCGAACCAGGGTCTGTAGTGACACCTCTAGCACTGAGATGTAGTGCCTTAGACCGCTGCTCCACTCGGGAGAACAATGTGGTCAAATACAATCAAACCCTCACACAATGGCAATGAAGTCACCACACAACCAAACAAACAAACTCACACAAAATCCAATCACCTCCCAAAGTGAGCCACAAACAAACCCTAACAGACAGATTACAGACAGACAGCAAATAGCAACACAGTCAGATAACATCATCAGTCAGCGACAGTCTGAGTGGGGGACTCACCAGCGAGGTGTGTGAGGGGGGGTGTGAGGGGGGGTACCACCAGACAGTCTTGTAGATGTTGACATAGTGGACAAAAAGGGCGATGAGGTGGCAGAAGAACAAGTGCAGCTCAAACAGCACATTCCTGTCCATGGATAACTCTGGGATCTTACAGTGCTTCAGAGGAACCACCGTATGGGCTGCCAAGGGGGGGCTAGAGATGCCCGTTCCTGAGCCGTTCCTAGAACACACACATGATCAGGGGCTTACAGAAATACTTTGTGTTACTACATGTTCATATCTAAAGACTTAATAGCCTTTAGCTATTATCACCTTCCATAATGACATGACTGTGGTATAGGCCTACACACTGGGGCAGTAGGTAGCCTGGCAGGTAGGAGCATTGGGCCAGTAACCGAAAGGTTGCTGGATCGAATTCCTGAGCTGACAAGGTAAAAATCGGTCGTTCTACCACAGAGCAAGGCAGTTAACCCACAGTTCCCCGGGTGCCGAAGACGTGGATGCCGATTAAGGCAGCCCTCCGCATCAATCTGATTCAGTGGGGTTGGGTTAAACGCGGAAAACACATTTTAGTTAAATGCAATCAGTTGTACAACTAGGTATCCCCCTTATCCAACATAAACAAATCACTCTCACAACAACATATCACAGTGCTCTACACAGAACCCAGACACCCCATACTATGCCCTTGTCCTCTCACCTTGTCCGAGACCGCACCCCTGTGACTGGGGAGCTGGTAGAGTGGTTGCCATTGCCGACCGAGCCTGGCTCACTGCTCAGTGGAGACCTGCAGTAAGCAGTGCGGTTCGCCCCTCTTCGTCCGCCTGCCATCGCAGACTCCCAACGTTTCTTTGTCTTGTGAGTTTAAGTTTGTCTGAGCGCTCCTCTTTCTCTGATCACAGTGAAGGAAACCACCCTGATGATTTGAAAAGTTGGTTAATTTTCTTAATTCTATAGGCACCACTGCTCAAAAGTTATGCTAAGTCAGCTAAATGTATGATATACTGCAAACTGGTGATGACATGAATAGTAGTCAATCCAGATTGGGACTTTACATTTCAATCATAAAAGGTTATTATGCATTTATAATGCTCAAATAACAGATCATGTTTATATATGACACTATTAAGCTAAACATGTACAGTGATAGATCATGAATGAATGTCAGTGACAGAAACAATATCTCCATTTGAAATGTAGATGAGCAATTTATTCATTCCAACCTGACCTGATAATAACGTGGCCTGAGTACAATGTGACCAAAATACTACACAAATATTGAAATATCTGCTAACCCATGCATCTCCTATAAAATAAGCTTAACTACAGCTAGTTAAACAAATATTTTTGTAGTTGCTAGCTATTGCGATGCATGTTTTGGGTTTTGTATGTAAACAGCTAGTTGATTTCATGTGCTCCTTCCCAATGCAGCTAACTAACTAGTTAAACAAGTTTGCTGAATTGTATTGGCATCAACTAACTAAACACATTTACTGAGGAAAGACCAACACCTTTTGCGGAAGCTGACATACAAAACAGATAGTTGCATCATTATGAAGTGACAGGTCATAAATATATTTAAAAATGTAATGCATCTTATCGTTGCGTGTACCCGATAAAACGTGTATTTTCCGCCAAGACGGCAAATGCATGCTCGACGAAATACAAAAGACTGCGGCCTAACGTAACCACATAAACAGGCTAGCTGGTAGCTAGCTAGCAACCCAAATCATACAACATTTAAGCTTACCGGAGTTTGGACAGCGATTTTATCTTAGATGCGGTTGCAGTATATGAAGTAGCAAGTTACACAACACAGATTTTCTGAGCCTTTGTAGAAAAAAATGCGCGTTTTCCATTATAATAAACGAGGTTGATCATTGTGTTGACGTGATACTACCGCTGTGTGATAGAGATGGGACGCGGACGTGATTGAGGACATCACGAGGGAGGGGAGTCTTTCTTTACTTTAAAGAGATCATGTAATACCAAAGATTTGTATAGCTCATTGTTCTATCGGTGATAATACTGCATTTACGTAATATATCCTGATAATTTACATCTGGAGATGCAGGAGTTAACTATTTTACCACAATGCTATGATATAAAAGCTTTTATATTTTAATCAAAATATGTTTTATATAACTATAGAACTTATTGTGTTTTTGCAAGTGGTACCAGAGTAAATTAATTTAATCCATACATTTTACAGTGCAGTATGAACACTGCTTTGCTTTCATGATTAGATCAACATAATATGTAGTCTATATTGTTCAATGCATGAATTGGCAAAGACCTTACTGTAAATCCCATTCTCATCAACCTAAAGATGCTTCATTGCGTTTCTGCATCCCCTTTCATTTATTTCTGGTAGGACAGGACAGGTGAATGCAATAGGGTGGATGGCTCCTGGAAATGTGTTTTCGCCTGTCAAACTCTTTGACATCTATCAATATGATTTGGACAAGAACCCACTATGTGAAAAGCTATGTTATTGTAATTATTTTCTTACCACTAGGTGTCAGCATTTAGTTAGCTGTGTTCTAGGAAAAAGTTATACTGTATATAGGAACATGTCTGAAAAACGGGAATTTCTTTGGTAATGGGAAAGGCATAATTTTTAAAATTTGAATTATGTATTTTATGAATCTCCATATACATATGCTTTTGATCCGAAGCATAATAAACTAATCCTCAAATGTAATCTTGAAAGATCTAACCTAATCAGCAGCATGTCCCTAGAGCCATTTGTACTTTTACTGAACCCTTCCACTTCTACCTCACATTTTAGGTTGTCAAATTGATGAAGTTAAATAATCAGCATTTCACCATGCATGTGCAATTCTTTGCAGGTAATAAGTATGGTAATGAGTTAACTGCCTGCAGTTTTCTAATAGGGCACATATTGGTGAGAAAAAAAGGTGTGTCATCACTGTGGAAAAAGCAGCATATTGTTTCTGACAACGAGCCTCAGAAGATCAAATGGCTGATAATGCCTTCATCCATTCTGAGACAGATATCGTGCATGCTTGCAGTTTTTTTGATGGCTGATTATGTCACAGGGGGAAAGGGTACAAGGTGTGAGAAATGATAAGAACCTTTGAGAGATATAGCATTATTGTTGATATGCATTTGGAGGCAGGTTGGGCTCAGAGGAAAATATATGTACATATTTTCATTCCTTTCAAAGGTCACAGATGATTCCCCACTATATTTATTCAACAATGATCTATTATATTTACAAGATAGTCGCGTGAGTCGTTTTTCTGAAAGTTTCCAGAATACCACATGCATCCACTTATGTCAGTACATTTGTAACAGACTACACATTACGAAACTTGTATTAGATAAAATAAACATCACGTAATTCGGGAATCTCACAAACCATACAAAAAAAGCTTATCTCACGGGGACAGAATTTGGGCAGAGTAAATCCTCTCACTTCCTCTCTGATTTATTTCCATCCAGCTGAAGTGCCCTCCAGTTGAGGAAGGTTTCCATTAGTTACCACGGCCACAAAGTCTGAATGGCAAATCGAAAACATTGATGAAAAGAAAAATGTGCTTTTTGGTCTCAATTTAAGGTGAGGGTTAGCAGTGTGGTTAAGGTTAGGTTCAAAATCACATTTTAAGAAGATGCATTGTAGAAATAGACGGGGTTTATGACTTCGTGGCTGTGGTAACTAGTGACGACTGTTCAGGCATCTGAGGAACTGCTTAGCCCCAGACAACAGGAGCTTTATAAAACGTTTTTTATTAAACCTTTATTTAACAAGGAAAGTCAGTTTAAAAAAAGTCTTATTTACAATGACGGCCTACCGAAAGGCAAATCCCAGGGGCTGGGATTAAAAATACACATCATGACAAGAGAGACACCACAACACTACATAAAGAGAGACCTAAGACAACAATATAACATGGCAGCAACACTTGACGACACAGCATGGTAACAACACAACATAGCAGCAGCAAAACATGGTAGAAACACAAAACATGGTACAAACATTATTGGGCACAGACAACAGCACAAAAGGTAGAGTGAAGCAGCCACAACTGTCAGTAAGAGTGTCCATGATTGAATCTTTGAATGAAAAGATTGAGATAAAACTGTCTAGTTTGAGTGTTTTTTGCAGCTCGTTCCGGTCTGCTGCAGCAAACTGAAAAGAGGAGCGACCCAGGGATGTGTGTGCTTTGGGGACCAATGTGACTGGCAGAACGGGTGTTGTATGTGGAGGATGAGGGCTGCAGTAGGTATCTCAGATAAGGTGGAGTGAGGCCTAAGAGGGTTTTATAAATAAGCATCAACCAGTGGTTCTTGCGACGAGCATATAGAGATGACCAGTTTACAGAGGAGTATAGAGTGCAGTGATATGTCCTATATGAAGTATTGGTGACAAATCTGATGGCTGAATGGTAATGAACATTTAGCCGCTCGAGAGCACTGTTACCTGCCGATCTATAAATTACGTCTCCGTAATCTAGCATGGCTAGGATGGTGGTCTGAATCAGGGTTAGTTTGGCAGCTGGGGGGAAAGAGGAGCGATTACTATAGAGGAAACCAAGCCTAGATTTAACCTTAGGCTGCAGCTTTGATACGTGCTGAGAGAAGGACAGTGTACCATCTAGCCATACTCCCAAGTACTTGTATGAGGTAACTAACATATTTCCTCCAAATTTATAATGAAAAGGTGCCTCTCGGTTCCAAAACACATGTTTTCTGGAGACTTGTGGGAGGAGTACTGATGAGTTCGCTCACTGTATGCGCTTTCGGTAGAGTGACTCTGTTCAGACTGAGGAGAAATCTGCACACAAATTATATATCCCAGACCACCTCCTGAAGTGGTCAGCCAAATCTGAACACAATCAGACCACAAAGTGATCTTTGTATTCTGATAGGGAGTCTCACTTACATGCGACTTCTACTATGTACAAAAGGCTGTGAAGTATTTGTAGTTAATCATATCAGTAATGTTAGCTTATCATATCAGAGCTGTAGCTCCACCCACCGGTCAAGTGGAGCAGAACATGCTGGGCGATCTCAAACTCAAGAGAAGAAAATCAAGAGGAGTCAAGTGAGAGAAAGTTCCAGCCATCCTTGTTTTTATATCAGTTAGCGTTAATTGTGTTAGCCAAGGCCAGTGTGCGTCCTTGTTGATATGTAAATACATATTTCATATCTTTCAGGTGTTTATGTCTGAAGATGCACTCTGCGACAATAATTACATATTTATGATAATACTACTTAGTTGTTTCTACTGCGAGCTAGCTATTGTAACTTGGCCAGCTCTGTTTTGGTTGTCATATAATTTCGTACATTTAACCCTGTATTTGTATAGGATAATGTCCCCCAGTGCTTTGTTTATATGCCCTGTAATTGTATAAGTAAAGTGGGGCAAAAAAGTATTTAGTCAGCCACCAATTGTGCAAGTTCTCAGACAAATTGAGAAAAAGAAATCCAGAAAATCACATTGTAGGATCTTTTATTCATTTATTTGCCAATTATGGTGGAAAATAAGTATTTGGTCAATAACAAAAGTTTATCTCAATACTTTGTTATATACCCTTTGTTGGCAATGATAGAGGTCAAACGTTTTCTGTAAGTCTTCACAAGGTTTTCACACACTGTTGCTGGTATTTTGGCCCATTCCTCCATGCAGATCTCCTCTTGAGCAGTGATGTTTTGGGGCTGTTGCTGGGCAACACGGACTTTCAACTCCCTCCAAAGATTTTCTATGGGGTTGAGGTCTGGAGACTGGCTAGGCCACTCCAGGACCTTGAAATGCCACTCCTTCATTGCCCGGGCATTGTGTTTGGGATCATTGTCATTCTGAAAGACCCAGCCACGTTTCATCTTCAATGCCCTTGCTGATGGAAGGAGGTTTTCACTCAAAATCTCACGATACATGGCCCAATTCATTCTTTCCTTTAAACGGATCAGTCGTCCTGGTCCCTTTGCAGAAAAACAGCCCCAAAGCATGATGTTTCCACCCCCATGCTTCACAGTAGGTATGGTGTTCTTTGGATGCAACTCAGCATTCTTTGTCCTCCAAACACGACGAGTTGAGTTTTTACCAAAAAGTTATATTTTTGTTTCATCTGAACATATCACATTCTCCCAATCTTCTTCTGGATCATCCAAATGCTCTCTAGCAAACTTCAGACGGGCCTGGACATGTACTGGCTTAAGCAGGGGGACACGTCTGGCACTGCAGGATTTGAGTCCCTGGCGGCGTAGTGTGTTACTGATGGTAGGCTTTGTTACTTTGGTCCCAGCTCTCTGCAGGTCATTCACTAGGTCCCCCCGTGTGGTTCTGGGATTTTTGTGATCATTTTGACCCCACAGGGTGAGATCTTGCATGGAGCCCCAGATCGAGGGAGATTATCAGTGGTCTTGTATGTCTTCCATTTCCTAATAATTGCTCCCACAGTTGATTTCTTCAAACCAAGCTGCTTACCTATTGCAGATTCAATCTTCCCAGCCTGGTGCAGGTCTACAATTTTGTTTCTGGTGTCCTTTGACAGCCCTTTGGTCTTGGCTATAGTGGAGTTTGGAGTGTGACTGTTTGAGGTTGTGGACAGGTGTCTTTTATACTGATAACAAGTTCAAACAGGAGCCATTAATACAGGTAACGAGTATACGTTACAGAGGAGGACAGAGGAGCCTCTTAAAGAAGAAGTTACAGGTCTGTGAGAGCCAGAAATCTTGCTTGTTTGTAGGTGACCAAATACTTATTTTCCACCATAATTAGCAAATAAATTCATTAAAAATCCTACAATGTGATTTTCTGGATTTCTTTTTCTAATTTTGTCTGTCATAGTTGAAGTGACCTATGATGAAAATTACAGGCCTCTCTCATCTTTTTAAGTAGAAGAACTTGCACAATTGGTGGCTGACTAAATACTTTTTTGCCCCACTGTATATGGTACATCATTTTATGAGTATTACATCAGTGGCAACCTGTCCTTCAGGGCAGGTGGGACCGAGCGACACCTGTTTTGAGACCCACATTTTTAGATAAAAAACAACAACAGGGTTTACCTGTTTCACATGTTATTTTGGCATTAATACGTTGGCATTTATCATTGAAACGATCTGCAAAAATCACTGAAGCTGGAGACTCATATCTCCCTCACTAACTTTAAGCACCAGTTGTCAGAACAGCTCACAGATCACTGCTCCTGTACATAGCCCATCTGTAAATAGCCCATCCAACTACCTCATCCCACATACTGTTATTTATTTTGCTCCTTTGCACCCCAGTATCTCTACTTGCACACTCATCTTCTGCACATCTATCACTCCAGTGTTTAATTGCTATATTGTAATTATTTTGCCACTAATGGCCTATTTATTTCCTTACCTCCCTCATCCTACCTCATTTGCATACACTGTATATGTACTTTTTCTATTGTATTATTGACTGTATGTTTGTTTATTCCATGTGTAACTGTGTTGTTGTTTGTGTCGCACTGCTTTGTGTTATCGTGGCCAGGTCGCAGTTGTAAATGAGAACTTGTTCTCCACTAGCTTACCTGGTTAAATAAAGGTGAAATAAAAAAAATAAAAAAATGTAGGTCATAAAGCCGCATACAAACATGGTCTATTTTTTTATTTCTTGTGAGTAAGGAAGCTCCAAAAGGCAGGTGTTTCAGCCTAGCTCAGTGCTTTCTGTGGCGGTGGGACAGCCAGCGGAAAATACAGAGCGTAGGTGTTGGTAATGTTCTCTAGTTGCGTTCTGTCACTCTGGCGACAGTAAGTCACTGCCAAGTCTAAGGGTAGACCTCGAAAATTCAAGCCCCTTGGGTGCTGCCATAGAGTTACATTAGAAGTGCCTATCCAATAAGGCTCAAGGTCATTGGCCACAGATAAAATGATGTCATATCACGTTATATCTACAGTAGCTTTGATTGGACTGATCATGTCAAGATCATACTTTCAAAATTCAAAAGCCACTTGCACATCTGAGCTATCTTTTTTGCAGGTGCATGGTAACAGTTGAATAACATGAGAAAAAAGAAAACCGCACACCGCTCTTAATAGTAAAGATCATTCAAGAACAATGATACTATCGGCCACAGGCCTTCGTCAGAGCTTTGTGAGTTTTAAAAAAATGAGCACCCTTATGTAGACATAACCCCACCCACATCCGTTCCACCCATCGAATGGGGTTGGAGTCGAGGGAAAACAAGTGCGACCAAATATAACAATGTGCATTTCATAAATATTCGAAAAAAGTGTGTACATAAAACGCATGTAAAACCCCAATGAGTACATCGACCTACCAAATAGGATTTCATAAAACATTGGTTACAGCGCAAGAAAAACGTGAAATGGGGGCATAATTCATGTTGACATTTACAACATAACATACATAGGCATTTCATCATTAAGACCTCTAGGAAATAATGTCTGGAGTGTGAAAATCCCAAAACATTCTTTTTTTCTCAGAGTATTTTTTATATCACTTCTCCTGTCTGATATCTTAACTTTCACTATGCCACAAAATCTGAAGGTAAAAATGTAATGTTTTAACTCATTAAAATGTACTGCGACGATAATCCCTGTTGTTTCTCCTGATTGAACTTTTATGTTAACACATTCTCTGTTTGAGAGAACGAGATGTTTTATCTAAATAACACAGCCCACGTGGACATTTAATCATGTAGATAACATGGGCGGTGGAGCACGTAATAATGCAATTTATTTGGAACCGTTTTTCTGTATGTGGGTGGCAGAAATATTCACACTTCATCACATTGCACTGTGCGCAACCTCTGCATTTATATCTACCATTCGGAAGAGGGCGTAAAAGAGCCTGGCTGATTTTCTTTTGTGCCTGGCAGTTCGCTTCGACCAATTTATCGCGTAAATTGCGACCTCTCCTATATACACGTGGTGGATTCTTAAATTCTGCTGGCAAAACTGGGTCCGATGTTAAGACATGCCAGTGTTTCTTGACAGCATCTCCCACTTTTCGCGAGTTCGAAGAATATGTGGTGGCGAACATTACAGTGTTCATTAGCTCTAATGGGTCTTTTTGTAGCAGTTCATCTCGTGTTTTCCCCAATGCCAAATTAAGAGCTTCATCCACACATTGTGGAGAATAGTCTCTATTGCGTATCTCCGCTGCTTTTCTAGATAGTCCCCCGTGGAGTGGCATATACGACTCACTGAAAAGCTGGCTCCTTCAAAGTCTTCAATGTATCGATACCACTTCAGGATTTTATTCAAAAATAGATTTTCGTTTTCATTGTTAACAAAACGTTATTAAAAAAGACCCACATAAAGGTCAGCATAGCTCGGAGCGAATCATCATCACACCTGAAATAGTTATACGTCAAATCATATTCAGCCAGCTCTAGTATAACATTTGTTGGTGGGTATTCGTTAGTATCTTTGTCTCTCAAATAGCGAGCTAGGGCTGCCAACCCCCGTATGGGGAATGCTGGTATATAGACTCTCGACATCTAATGTCTCCTGTTAATCCCGTTATATTTGAGATCTTGTTTATGAAGTCTATAGAATCTCTCACATATGATGGTAATTTTTGCCCATGAGATTTAATAAAGGAGTCTACGAAGGTCGACAATGGCTCTAGCACTGGGCCTATTCCTGCAACCACTGGTCGGTCTGTCTGAATAATTTCCTTGTGTTTTAGGTTTGTGTAATTTCGGCAGAATGTACAGGCATGGATTTATGGGACATTTGCAGCAAATGTATTCATATTCAGGTTTTGAGATAAGGTTATTTAATAGGGTTTGCTCCAGATTAGAGCATATATCCCTTTGGAACACCTGTGTGGGATCAACACTCAATTTTCTATAGAAACGTTCATTACTGAGTTGTCTCAATCTCTTCTTTGTATTTTCCATAGTCTAAAACGACCACAGCACCCCCCTTATCTGCAGGTTTGATAACCAACGCGGACTCTTTCATTAGTTCATTAAGTGGCTGTTCTTCTGTCCTAGTGAGGTTCTTCTGAATGTGGTTTGTTTTTCTCCTACATGGCTTCTTGTTCGACTAACCTAATCGAATAGTTTTTAACTATAGGGCAGAATTTGCTTTTGGGCTTGAAATGGGTACCAGTTATTTGTTGGTTTTCTAGGCCTGAAACAGTGTTTTCAGAAAACATGTGCTTTAGTTTAATCCTGTGAAAGAATTTAAACAGATCTACTTTCATATCAAATGGTTTGGGCGTCAGTGATCTCTTAAAAAAAAAAGTTTCATTGCCTCGTCCTGCTGTAGCTTTCAAAGTCTTACGCTTCGAACACACCGATTGTGCTTTGCGTTTTGTTACACCAGGAGTACATTCATTTCCAATGGAACGCTGCGTTTGCCTCCCAGCATTGGGTTGCAGAGGCAGTTGCTGGACGTTCTGAATTTATCGAATGTGGTGAATTTATCGAATGTATGTATCAAATTGTATGGTAGGTATGACAGAAAGTAGCAAAATGTGAATGTTGAATTTGTGTTGCACACATATCCAGTAAAACAAATGTGGGATAACATAATAAACAAAGTTTGACTGTAGAATTTCTTTACATGTTTTATTCATTTATTTGCCAAGTATATTATTTATTCGATGACATCCACATATTCATTGTGAGAACCTATAATATAATTTCCCTCCAAAAGGCAGTTTTGGTGCGAAATGCAATAACTAGTCAAGATAGCAGAGTAGGCACTTTCAACAATGAGACCAACGTTGAGGAAGGGGGTCTTGATCGCGCTGTTGGGCCGGGACCAGCCCCGCCGAAAGCGCAGGTCTGTGTGGTTCCAGAGATGGTTAAAGTCCCGAAAGCAGACAGGGGAGTTCCACCGTCTCATTCAATAGCTTCGAATGTTTGGAGAGGAATTCCGAAGTTACTTTCGTCTGGACCGAAGCCAGTTCGATCACCTGCTCCAGATGGTTGGAGCCATGATCGCCCGGATGGATACAAACTACCGGGAGTCCATCAGTTGAACGCCTGGCGATCTGTCTCCGGTAAGCTACGTTCTAGTACATTTTTAAAGCTTTTTATACCATAATTGATTGATATTTGAAATTGTTTTTATGTGCAACCTAGCTAGCTAAAGGGCTCTCTAGTTAATTGTCTCTATTTGATCAGATTAACTTTTACAGAATGTTCATTAGGCCTATCACTTCCCCCACTGTTGGTTTATAATCATTTTTTTTATTATGCAATGTTACCAAATGAAAAGAAAGGTGCCTTCTGCCCTGATGAAGGTAGGCTAGTCTTCTCCAGGACCCATTGTTGTTCAAGACAGTTACAGTCATTCATTACATTCTTATTGGACTCACATACACTCTTAGAGAAAAAGGTTCCAAAAGTGTTCTGCTTTCCCCATAGGATAACCCTTTCTGGTTCCAGGTATAACCCTTTGGGGAAAAGGTTATACATGGAACCCAATAGGGTTCTACTTGGAACCAAAAGGGTTCTACCTGAAACCAAAAAGGGTACTACCTGGGACAGCCGGATAACCTTTTTAAGTAGATAGTACCATTCTTTCTAAGAGTAGAGTTGACCTGTGCTACAGTTTAATGATATAGTCATAGACTGAATTGGACTGTTTCAAGGTATTGTTAATGATGGTTACAATAGAATTAGTAGAGCACAATAAACAGTAATGAGGTAGCTATATGAGTAGATATAATATGTGGGTGGAATTCAAATTACACACAATATTGATAATTATATTTCAGATTCTTGGCGACAGGGGACTCCTACAGGACCATCAGATTCAGCTTCCGAGTTGGTCGGTCCACGGTGGCAGGCATTGTGTCAAGGTATGGGTGTAGCTGGTGCATTGGAAATCAGGCGCAGAAGAGCAGAGATGAGTGGACAAGGCACTTTACTGAGGCAATATATGAATAGAACGCAACCGCGTCACAAAAACAAATGCCCAGGTGAGGAACAGGTGAGGCAGCACGAAGTACAAAATAACAAGGTACAAAGTACAGGCTGTCAAAAAGCATGGGTGTAAAATAGAACTCACGCATACCAGCCGGAAGAGTGCCAACCTGACAAACAATTACACACACAGACATGGGGGGAACAGAGGGTTAAATACACGACATGTAATGAGGAAATGAATACCAGGTGTGTGGGAAAACAAGGAAAATGGAAAATGGAAATGGAAGGTGGATCGGCGATGGCTAGAAGACCGGTGATGTCAACCGCCGAACGCCGTCCGAACAAGGAGAGGGACCGACTTCAGCGGAAGTTGTGACACACGGTCCCCTCTGTGGCACAAGCCATTTGGGACTTTCTGGTTAGTGAATACATGCCTGTCCCCAAGGAGGAAGACTGGAGGGCCATTGCTGCCGAGTTCCTGGAGAGGTAGAACTTCCCCAACTGTCTTGGCTCCATTGACGGGAAACATGTAGTAATCCAGGCTCCACTGTGCTCGAGTTTGCAATTCTACATCTACAAGGGTACATATTCAGTTGTACTCCTGGCTGTAGTAGATGCCATCTACTGTTTCCGTGTTGTCGATGTTGGTGCTTACGGCAAGGGAAGTGATGGCGGGACCCTCCGGGACTCTGCATTCGGCCGGGCACTTCAGGATGGCACCCTGGAGATTCCACCACCTGCATCACTCCCTGGAGTTGAAGACCTGGGACCCGTTCCCCACGTCTTCGTCGGCGACCAGGCCTTCCCTTTGAGACCCAACCTCATAAGGCTCTACGCTGGATACCAGCTGCCATTGCCAAAGCCTGTAAGGATCTTTAACAAATGACTGTCCAGGACAAAGTTAGTTATTGAATGTGCCTTTGGGATTCTGGCAGCCCGGTGGAGAATGTATCGGAGAGTGCTTGGTCTCAGCCCCTCAAATGTCAATGCCTGCGTGAAGGCCATATGTGTTCTCCACAACTACCTGCGGAGGAGGTCATTCCAGGAGCCACTCCGGATGGAGATGGGCACACCAAATGGTCACGCCAAATGGTCACCTACCTGATGTCACCAGGGCAGGTGCCAACAACGCCTCCAGACAGGCACTCCAGGTGAGGGAGAAGCTGACCACCTGCTTCTTATCGCCAGCAGGTGAAGTCCTCTGGCAGTATGCCGTGGAGTGAAACAGCTCTTTTAAGAACCATCCACCATTGTCCATAAAATTGCATTTTTCCCCCAGATTACTTTATGTATCATTGTCTCTCTTCATTTGGAAGTTATATTTAAGTGACATTTGGGAGTAAAGACCCCATCTTAACCCCTACCCTCTCCCATTAATGTCAGTATTATACACACCTGGCATGGTACATCAGATGAGCGGGAGCACTAATTAAGGTTATACGACATAGTTAGTATGATAAAAGGGAAAGGCTAACCTAGGGTCCATACAAATAGTACAGTTTACCACCATGTTCACTGGCCTGACAAAATACAGGTGGAAAAAAAATAAAAAGAGAATGTGTTTTTACTTTCATCTTGTCTTAGATCTGCAAAGGTGTAGGGAAGAAATACGCAGATTAAGTCTAAATGAGATATTAAGTACAGGAAAGAACATGACAGGAATGTGTGTTGTAAAAACGTCTTAAAAATTAATTAAATTATTGAAGGTGGTGTGTGTGTGTCTCTGAAAAAAAGAAAATAGCCATAACACAGCTAAACAAACAAATGGCCCCTGGACGTCATGGATGCACCGGTGGTGACAACACTTGTGGATGACGTAGTAGAGGGTCTGGCTGTAAAATTGCCACTCGTTGCCCTAGGCACAATAAATGGATCCAGAAAAGAAAGAATGTGGCAGAAGCGCCAAGGCTGCTGACCTGAAGCTGCTGACCCAGACCTCTTCTTTTTCTCTGCCCTTCTCTCTCTCTGATACCTGTCCCTGAGTCCTCTCCACTTCCTTCTACAGTCTTCGTCTACATAGACATGAACATGATAAGCCAAACCATTACCTAGCATAACTATAGTTACTAGATAGCAATCATGGACATGTCACCTACTGTACACACAGACACACATGGTTATCTGACCAAATTATCAGGGATACAATGAAGCTCAAAACAACTTTTAACCCAGAACTGCAGTCTTGAACTCACTGAAGTCAAGTTAACTTTGTAAATGAGAACTTGTTCCTACCTGGTTAAATAAAGGTGAAATAAAAAAACTGGCAATTCTGGAAAAAAAACAAGCTCCAACTGAGAAATACATTGTGAATGGTCATCCAACTCGAAATTGTAAAAAATCGGGAACTCGGGCTTCTTTCTGGAGCTACGACCTGAAGATCAATGACGTAATCGTTATTCAACCTTGTTTTTTCCGAGTTACCAGTTGTCTTGAAAGCACCATAAATCCAGAGAATGCCAGACTTTGATGATAAAATTTGACCACGAAGGACTGCCGTGCCACCTTCCTATTCAAGTGAGCACAGCACAAGGCGAGTGCAAAAATGTATTATATGCTGCTGCATAAATTATGTAATATGCCAGAGAGATATGTATACTGTAGCTAAGAAAGTATTACTAAGTGTATGTTGTGTAGTAAGCCGTTAGTATCCCATGTGCCTCACCCTAACAATTTGGTCTATTTACCCCTCTTAATTTTGTCTACTGTTCTGATTTAGTGGTGCACATGTAGCCTATAACCTGTTTTAGAGAAATGTAATCATTGAATATTCTAAGAGCTTTCATTGTCTGCTTATATGCCCCCTTTATTTAACATACGGTTATGACTTGGTGTACAGGGAGAGCACTTTAAGAACAGCCCGAGTTCTGAATTCTGTTGATGTACATTTCAAAAGTGCTAAACAAATAATTATATTGACTATGTCCATCCTAGCTCACTCATTAGTCTTAATCGAAATTACAGATGGCCTCTTATTCGCTTGTTGTCCCCTCATGCTATAGTTTGTACATCTCAATTGTCATTAGAAACCACATTTGTTTAAGCAAGTCAGCCATATCAGCTATGTTTTTTTTTTTAAAGGCAGTAAATGAGGCTGATTGAACTGTTCCGCTGCCAGACAAGACTCCGCTGATAACGAGGTGCAACAGTGGTAAGATGTTGGGACAGCTTTATGTAGGCCCTAACAGTTTGTGGGCACTGTTTGTCACTGTTATAGTGCAATTCATGTATTGTTTAGTGTTGTGTACTGGCTCTGTTGGCATGCATCCCACTTATTTTTTATTTTTTTGCCCCTCCATGATTTGCATGCTAAAATCACCACTGTTTTACATCGTATTTCACTGTTTAGAGGTTTTCAAGTTAATTGTGCAATTGTATCCCTTTACTGAAGATGGTACTATTCTTTGTAGTACATGTGCTGATCTCAAATTAGTGCAGTCACAGTCACGTTTTATTGCGCTGTATGGTCCAGTATAGCATTGTCACCATATTCATGTTAAAGCCATGCACATTGTTTATAAGAGATGTGAATTGGAGATTGTATTCTGTCATTCACTATTGTATCTTTATCTCTCTCTTTACTTGCAGACCACACACACTTACTTTGGTTGAAGGAAGATGCCAGACCACTAAGTGCCTTAGCCCATCCAGACTACATACACAGTGCCTGTGCATTTTCAATGTTATCAAACCACCTCAACTGGAATCTTACCGGTCTGTCATCTGTGCCCTTACCAATACACTGGAGTGAACACAAAAACCTAATTTAAAGAATATACAGCCCAAGTCAACACTTAATCCCTATGTGATTACTGACTGTATTAAATAAAACGTCCAATGCCAAACAAATAATTCTGGATTCTGTCATTTATAGACAACGGTAGTTCCCAGTCAGACAATTACTATTAAAAATCTGTTCCTCACTCAGTACAATGTTTGGTGAATGTATGGTGTTGTTTTGTCCTCAGCCCTCTTTTGAATGCGGTGGACTGATTCAGTTCTAAATTACCATCAAGTCCATCCTTATCTCTTCCATCACTGCAACGGATTGTCCGGTCTGCTGAGGGTCATTGCCTGCCATCTGCCCTCCATCAAGGTTCTGCACGACTGCAGGGCAAGGAAGCATGCAGGAAAGATCACCGCCGACCCCGTTCACCTCCCCTTCCTTCGCAAACGGTTCAGGTCAATCACGACCAAAACCTACCGTCACCTGAACAGTTTCTTGTGCTGTGGCCCTCACCAACCATCCTCTCCTCCATGGACTTTGCATTCTGCACTATTCATCCACAGACTCTGCAAACTGACAGTGTGGAAAGGGAATAGGGACACTGAACACTGACACTGAACATCTTAAATTAAATAAATACAATATTTGCAGAGAGAATTGAACTAGGACTATAAAACAATGAAAGATTTTAAATATGTAATTACTAAGGCATTTTGGAATCCATATTTTACACTAAATAAGTGATATTTCCTGGGGACATAAAAGGCACCACTTTGTAGGAATAACTCAGCCATCTTTCACTGTCCAAAATCCGATGAGAGCACTCAAATCGTGAATGGTACAAAAAAACTGACCAATCGCGTTTCAGTAGACTGCTACGTTCATTGGCTAGCATTTCCTCCGATATAAAATTAAATAGTATGTAGTTGCGAGCGCAAAATAGATTTGAGAGCAAACTGAAAAATTGGTGATGTGAAGAAAATGCATTCGTGTGGGGACGCTCCTTATTTGTGAGTGCAATAATTTGAGTCTTGACATGTAGTAAGAACTTCTTCAGGCAAACACACTTCTACTCTCGAATTAATGTAAGGCTACTGCGTGCAAAATTGCAGTTCTGCTCGATCACAAACTCAAGTTTAATTTTCGCGCACCACGCTGGCCAGCGCTCGCGGCACCCGTCCCCTGCTCGCTCGACCACATTTCTTCTCGACTCAAGCGCCATTTCGTGCCCGCTCGATTTTTGAATCCTACGGTAAACTACAGCGTATATCCTCAGTGGTCACCAACCGGTCGATCTTCAATGCATTCCTAGTCGATTACCAAACATTTATTTAGAAAAGCCAACGATAAAGGAATACGCTCTTTTTTTTCTTGTTGCGCATACTAAAGGGAGTGTATACATTTTCATACTGGTCTGCCGTGGGAATCGAATCCATTACCCTAACAATGTAAGCGCCATGCGCTACCAACTGAGCCAGATATCACAAACCACTTGTTCAATGTACTCAATTACTTTATTGTAAATCGTTTCCTCTTAGTGATAAATTATACAGGTACAAACCTAATGACCAGCCTATGTACAATACAGTAATATAAAATGTACATTAAGTGGTTTGTAAGGATACATTAATAGTGTACAAATTAGCGGTTGTTTTCCATGTTATATCGTCAAGAAAAATATAAAATTTTATATGGAAGTTGCGTCTTTGCCCATAACTTGGCATAGGACTGTGCTCGTTCTTGACTATTTGAATGACAACCGCAGAGGGCAACAACTTACAATTCAAAGTATTGGATCCTGCAAGATACTGTTCTTAATTATACAACTACCTTTCTTGCCAAAGTGGAGGTGCTGGAAAAAAAATTGCATGCTCTAGACGTTTATATCGTTCTGATAATACTAATAAATGCCCAGTGCACGAATTGTGAAAAATATTTTGTGTTTGAGCACCCCTACTTCCCACTGCTTTGCCTTTGTCAATATTCAGCCTTCCCATCCTCCTGACAGAATGGGGCCAGACATCTCCCAGCATAAGACAGTGGAGGGAAGTGAGAGCTTGAAAGAGAAACCAGACCAACTGCTCTCACAATACTGCCATTAGATACCTGGTCCACAGAAAGATGCTGTTAATTTATTTAGAGTGAGAAAATAGATGGGACAAGGGAGCATGATACAAGAGATGTGTTGTCAATTTTGAGTAACCAAGTTTATATTTATACTGAACAAAAATAAAACACAACGTGTAAAGTGTTGGTTTCATGAGCTGAAATAAAAGATCACAGAATAATCCAGTCACCTGACAGGTGTGGAATATCAAGAAACTGATTAACAGCATGATCATTACACCTTCACACCTTGCACTGGGGACAATAAAAGGCATCGGGCCTCTACAATGTGCAGTTGTCACAACACAATGCCACGTGTCTCAAGTTGAGGGAGTGTGCAATTGGCATGATTGCAGGAATGTCCAACAGCTGTTGCCAGCTGTTAATTTCTCTACCATAAACCTCAAATTATTTTTAAAGATTTTGGCAGTATGTCTAACCGGCCTCAACCCCAGAACACATGTAACCACGGCAGCCCTGGCTCCCAAGTGGGTGGGACAATGCACTCCCATGGCTGCGCCTCTACCCAGTCATGTGAAATCCATAGATTAGGGCCTAATGAATATTTCAAATGACTGATTTCCTGTAAGTCAGTAAAAGGGTTGCGTTTATATTTTCTATCAGTATAAATAAGGGAGGCAGCTGACGGGTTGACCTTATATACGAGCCTCAAAGCAGCAGGTTGAGCCCATTATGCCAGTGACCTGGTTTGCTGGTTTGAATCTGAGCCGAATGAAAAATCTGTCAATGTGCCATTGAACAGAGCACTGAACCCCAATTGCAACCCTGATTGCTCATGTAAATTGCTCTGGATAAGTATCTGCTAAATGACTAAAATGTAAAACATAATTTGACAAAAAGATATCTTAATCAGAATAGAGATTTATTTAAGAAAGGAAAGTTATTCTGCACAGAAATGATTCAAGACCTTCCTGAGGCAACTACAATTTTACAATCACAAAAAACAAGTAAAACGAGGTAAAAAAATAAAAGTCAAGGAAATGTAGCAATTATCATTTTAGGGGGTAGATAAGTTTTGATATTGCAGATTGTACCTTCTATCAATGTAATTGTCTGCATCATTTCCCAGAATACAACTCAGTTCCTCTTACTCCAAGCTGCTTTGTCAGGAACCAGTGCATTTACTTCATCCTCTCAAGTTGAATGCACTGTAAGCCTCATGTTCTTTCTCTGGAGACTTGCAGACATTAAGCAGCCATATTCCAGGGAGTGCCATTATCCATAAGTGCTGGAGCGAACACACATCCTCATTTATAGCAAACTGATGGGCATATCTTCTGTAAGAAAAGCCTTGTGGCAATCCTGACAGTTAAACCCCAAACAAAACATGGGGCTGCCAGGCTTAAGTTACCCGTGCAGTCTTCAAGGCCTTTCACTGGATTATACCTGTTGAAACGATAAATTCACAAGTCACCCTGTTGAGCAACTAAAAACGGAGCACTTCCCAAAACCTGATTGAGAACAAAAATTGGAAATCACCAACATTTCCACCCACCTTCCTCCAGTCTAGCAGTAAGTACTTTGTCACAACACTGGTTTGATCTTCTACTACAGCTGGTAAAGACCCTGACAAAATTCAGCTTGAGGGTCCATTACAAAAACATTGCAGTTAGTTGTGAAGAGGACTAGGAGCTTTCTGGCCAACTTCAACAAGCACACGCAAAATGAGGAATACTCAGGTGGATAGCAGACTTTGTTCACTCATCGTTTCATCAGTTTTCCTCAATTTATGTAATAGTAAAACCTAAAATACTAAAGCAGCTTTAGCCAGTCAAATTCCATGACATTGCTGAAGAGTAATGGACGACTTACCCAGAGGACTTTATTCAGCTCAAGTCCGATGCCTTTCTCAAACCCAGAGAGGGACTTACTCGGAATACCTGGGGACAGAAATACAATGAGACCCCTGTGCAAGTGCTGTTGACAACTAACATGTACTTGAAAACGATCATTCATGCAAGACTAATATTTCACTGCAAATGTCATGCAACTCAAGCGGAGGTTGTAAGTCTTTATAACCATGACTTATTGACTTATTATTTTAACATTATTCTAAAAATACCAAACAAAAAAAAGCCAGGGAGGGCAGTTGAAATGATTGGACCATTAACTGTTTTCAATTTTAGCAAGAGTTGCATTACAATCATTTCTAATAATTTTGCACAGCTATTTTGTTTGAAACAGGTCATCATAGCATATTATGCAGGTATGTATTTTTGGACAACTGGTTTTGGATGACTAGCAGGTTCTAGCATTTTGTGCATAAGACAAAAAAATATCTAACAAATGACAGTTGGGGTTCGTTTTACCTTCTTGACGTGATCTTTAGGCTTTTAGCATCCTCTCCCCTGCGATATTTTTCTTTGATGCAAAGTCATGCTGGCTGGTTTTATTAAAGTCAAGTAAGAATCCTGCAAGCTTGACTTGAAATACTGTTGAAAATCAGTTATTTCAAATGACTAAAAATACATGGATCATTGGGAAGCGGGCTGTCGTAACAATTGACTTCAAATAATACAAGTCCAGGCACTATCATTGTCAGGCGAAGTATTTGGAAATACATTACCTTAAGGAACCATCGTTATTTTACGTGACATAATGGGTCTCTTCTAGATCCTCTATTAAAGAGAGAGATGAAGAGGATGTGCTCTTTATCAAAATAGAGCAATGTTCTTTTTGGTTGCTTTTGTCTTCTATGTACATGCAATAATCTGGTGATTGTTTTCGAGTTTTGTGAAGAACCTCAAAATGAGGATCAGTTTTATTAGTTGAAGGCATTACTATACAACAAAAGCAAAATACCAGGTTTAGTTGGATAAAAAACAAAAACAAATGAGGCTTTATTGATACAACGCACTGCAGCAAAACATTTGTGGATATATTTAGTATCCTATTTAGGCAAGAGTACACATATAGCACTATGCATTTTGGAGACTGCACAACTTTAGATAGCAATACAATTGTCCTTAGTTTATGTACATAATATTGAGTTGGCTGCAGTTCTTACATAAAGACCATGTCCAAATCTTGGTAGGACACAAAATAGAGTAATTCACCAGAATTTCCATCAGTCAGCCCAATAAGATGTAGACTAAAGTAAGCCAATCGCAAAAGATATCTATAGTAGAATGTACTACACAATCAAGTCAAATTGAAATGACTCGAGATATTTTAGGACAGACCGTCTCAAGTGTCTAATAAGGATAGATTTCAAAACTCAATAAGAAAAATAAAAAAATTGAACCTATGGAATTTTAGATTATACAGAAAAATTGTCCAGAAATTTATTTAGGTTCTTCCCCATTCATTCTAAGTTGCCGATGTTACATTGATGTCATTGATCAAGTTTATTAGCTAAAAATACTTTTGAAATGCAGCCTAAATGAGTCTGCAACTGCCACTGAATCCTCTCATGACAGACAAACTGAAATAACATTTTTGAACATTAAACTACACAAGGTATCAAGTTTTTTTTTTTTTTTTTTTTAATCTTCAAGCAACCATTAAATTAGATCTTAACTCAAAGATGCAGTGGAAACAAACATTGAATGAAACTTTTTATCAAAATCCTTGCATTTGCTTGCTATGCCCACTCGATGCAACACATCCAATTACCCTGCTCTCAAACCATTTTTAAAAAATTAAAGAAAAAGAGGGAAATTACTTCAGAGAGTTAAAAGTGATTTACAATGGGAGACAGTTGCCAGGGCAACCCTCTACCAGAGCCGTTCAGTATCTTCCGTATGGATGCTCTCTGTAGGACCCCCGCTTATCCTGCCTTGCAGGAGGGGCTTTGCCTCCAGTGGTGGGCCACGAACCCTCCCAATCGTCCTGGGCTACGAGAGAAAATGCACACAAAAGTCGCAAACAAAGGTCAATGTTTGGATACACGCAGTGTGGCAATAAAGAGCGATGGTCAATTCATTCAGTACAAAACATTGACAGATGATAATCGGTTTGGACCAATTATGTCATTTCAATATCTGAGAATGTATGTGAAAATAAGAACATTGGTTATACCAACTTTCACCACCATTAATTTACTATCATCTTACCATAGGGTTCAAAGGCCTCTTGAGCCTCGCCATGTCCATAGTCATAGTACTCTGTATCCCTGAGAAGAGAAGGTCAAACAGTCTTCCACCATTTTGACACTACATTGAATATTGTGAAAGGAAATGTCTGCGCCCCTACACTGTCCTGAGGATTGGCCACTTCATTGTTTAAAAACTCACAATGAACCATTATACTATGAGATAGAAACTTACGCTTGTGGAGGTTGTTGACTGTAATAACTGTCATAACCTTCATATGCAGGCTCAGCATAGCTTTCTTCATAGGCAGGCTGGGGAAAAAACAACATAAGCAATTAACCACAGAATGACACGGTACATGTACAACGCTAGAGTAATGTCAGAACAAACACCTCAAGTGTACTAGAAAGGTTCCATTGGGCTGATACCAATGATTTCTATAAACCCTGGATTGCTGATGCTATACATTGGGCATTGAGACTGAAGCAAACGGTCAGCGGCACTCCCCAGTAGGAGCAATCCTCCTTAATTAATGGGATTTTACAGAAGTTCAATAATTTCTCAAGGACACAAGCAGTTGTATTTAAGTTTGTGGGGTCTGTAATATTACTAATCGAAAATTAAAATGTAAGGAAATATTGTTTATGTTAAGCTCACATATGCACCAAGGTGTATAAAATAACAAGTGTGGAAAAAACAAATGTAGACCTCAATAATTTAATGCTCCCAAAATATTTTACAATGTCAGGAATGCCAAGATGGAGGCACAGTTGATTCAACACAGCACCCCATATCAGTGATCTAGTGTAGAAAAAAATCAATGGTAGATAACCGTGAATGTAGAGGTGACTTGTCAGCCGTGATAAATAGACCTATAATAAATACGACCTTAAACTGACAGCTCCTCTTCAGTTCTGAAAGAGACTAGGTACACAACACAATGACTTAACAATTGAGTGGTTTGACGTACATATTCATCATAGGCCTCAGCCTTGGGTGGTTGCGCATGTTGGTGCTGCTGATGGTGCTGCTGGTGGGAGTGGGCTGGGGACGGGAGCATCCTTTGATTCCCTTGTGCGGGGGGTCTGGAACGTTGAGCTGTGCCTCCTCTAGCAGGTGTGGAGGGGGGTCCACCCCGACCAGCTGGAGCCCCTCTGGTGGACCCACCCCTGGGTGGCCCTCCTCGGGAAGCTCCACCACGAGGGGCTCCTCCACGAGGTGGCATTCCTCGCCCCCTGAAGAAAAACAAAATATATTTGTAAATTTAAAGTTGGAAAGATTGTGGTCTTGTAAAATAAGGGGTTGCCAAAGGCACTGAACCCTACCTGGCTCCTGCAGAGTTGGGTGGGGGTGCTCCCCTGCCCCTGCCTGGGGGGCCCCCTCTTCCCCTGGATTGTGAGTCCTGACCTCCATTTAGGTAGCCAATCTCCATGAACTGATCCTGGCAGATACCATCCATGGTGTCCTGCTTATAAGTAAAGAAAGTAGTAGCTACATTAACATGGCAGGTCCGTGATTAGAACATGGCAGCAGCATGGAAAATCTTGGGCCATTGCTAAGCAATCATAAATCAACCCATAGATCACAACTTTAAAATGTCTGTGGCTGAAGCAGGATGCTCTCTGGGATACTTACAGGGATGAGGAACTTCTTGACCTCGTCCATTGCATGAGCCATGCGCAGGTATGCCTCAGGTATTGGGGCAAACACCTCTATGAAGACATGCAGTTCCATGCCCAGATGAGCATATTTGGGCTCACCGCCCTTTCTCAGCTCTTCCTCCTGAAATGAACATACAAAATTACATAAACTAGGTGGTTCGAGCCCTAAAAGCCATATACCACGGGTATGACAACCTTTTTAATGCTTTAATCACATTGGTAATCAGTTTGTAATAGCAATAAGACACCTCAGGGGTTTGTGATGTATGGCCAACATACCACAGCTAAGGACTGTGTCAAAGCCCACCGCGTTGCGTCGTGCCTAAGAACAGCCCTTAGCATATTGGTCATATTTCACAACCCATCGGGCCTTATTGCTTAAATAAGTCCAATGCTACTCAGTAAATTTCCCAAATACACATTTGATTGCTAAATGTTTGTTTCAAAGGGACTCCACGCATGTACCTGGTCAGCTCCTCCCGACATTCTTACCTTCGCCTTGTCTCTCATGGAACCTTTGCCCAACACAGAGATCTTTGCTCCTGTTTCCTCCTGGAGTCGCTTGATCGTGTTCCCCTGGGGTCCCAGGATCTTACCAACAAAGTTGAACTGAAAAAAATCATTTGAAAAGAGATTACACAAATAGCCTCTGTTGATGCAGATTGTATAATTCAGAGTCATATATCATGTTGCTAAGCTGAGGAAGCCTATTCAACCTAGTGTGATGCACGCCTTTCCCACCCCGGCTAAGGGAGATCAGGGACAGTCAGTCTGCTGCCAGAGACAGTCATTAACATTAATAGATGAATTTGTCATTCAGGCACTCTAACGTGATAGCTAGGGCCATTTGGTTTCTCCTAACCCCTTTTCCTTACTCAAATGAAAAAGAGGGCGAGAGCCTGCCCAGGAGACTGAGATCGGTCCATGTTTAAAGGCGGTAGATATGAGAGCTGTTTCGGCACATCAAAATTAAGATGAATGAATTTCAATTATCAGATGGTCAAACCAACACCGCTCTTTCTGCAATTGCCCATTTATGTGGGCCATTTTCTATTAATTCACATATAGATGCCTTAAGCCGTGCACATGTCAGCCAAATTCTGCCAGGTGAACGAGCAAGCTTGCAAAACGACAATAGTACCACTTGTCCATCTTGAAACGCAATAGCCAGTAAACACATCCTCGAAATTAATTCACCATAACTCAAAATCTGTCATTTATTGAAATTTTTGCAGAAGAGATCTTCAAATTTTACATCCAACTAAGATGTTTGGTATTTCTCAAGTGAAAATTTGCACAAATGACAACACTTCATTGAACAATCCCCATTGTTGACCAAACACCAACAAAGAGACATGTCATAGTCATAATATATGCACAAAGTTCCAGAATGGAATGATGCGGATGTCTTTATTCTGCATGTCTGAATGAGCACTGACATACCATTTCAACTTCACTCCCCTGAAATTAAAAAGCATCATTCCACTACATGCAGTCATATCCATTAAAGTTGGTCACTGTAAACCCTGAGGGGTGGAAGTTGTTTTCATTCCATGTCAGTGACGAGTCCCTTGACAGTAAAGGAGAGCCAGACGAAGTAGAGCAGGGTTGCCCCACTGGCGGACAATTTTATTTGGCTTTTCAAGTTCTGAGCAACCCCCCCCCCATAATTGGGGAGGGGGGGACAACATAAAACCAGCGCCAAGTGATTTCAATTTTGGAAATCTGTTCTAAATTATTCCCACGCATAGAAATATACACCAGTTAAGGTACACCAGTGGCCAGTTAAGGTACACCACCCAATTCATGAAAACAGTTCACACCTACGGACAGGACAGTGAGTCACACGGCCTGCTATATAAAGCAGGCAGACAGGCATCCAGTTACTGTTCTATTGAACGTTAGAATGGGCAAAGCGAGTGACCTAAGCAACTGTGTCGTATTATAGTCAGTGCCATCTGCGCGGGTTCCAGAATCTCAGAAAAGTCCAGCCTCCTGCTATTTTCACATACAACCGTGTCCAGGGTTTACCGAGAATGGTGAGAAAGCACGCTCTCTCACCATGCCTGTGGGCAAAGACAGCTTGTTGATGGGAGGTTGAAGGAGAATGGCAAGAATCCGCAAGCTAACAGGAGGGCCACAAAGAGCGCAGTAAAAAGGGGTGCACAGAATGGCATCTCAGAAGGCACAACTAATCGGTCCTTGTCTCAGATGGGCTATTGCAGCAGACGACCACACCGGGTTCCACTCCTATCAGCTAAAAACAAGAAGCGGCTCCACTGGGCACGCAATCACCAACAGTGGACAATCGAGCATGAGTCTATTGCCCCATCCTGCCTGGTGTCAACAGTACAGGCTGGTGGCAATGGTGTAAGAAATGTTTTCCTGGCACACGTTAGGTCCCTAGACAACTGAGCAACGTATCCATGCCCTGAAGAATTCCAGCTGTTCAGGAGGCAAAGTGCGATCCGACCCGGTACTAGATGGGTGTACCTAGTGAACTGGTCACTGAGTGTATGTAACCATATACAAACAAGGTTTGAGATTATGTTCTAGTACAATATTATATCCGTTTGGGCTTCCTGCAGTCTACAAATGTGTAATTATGTCCACCCACCAAAGTAATCACATTTTAAACACAATGGCCCAAACGGCATGATTATATCATAAATCTTTCAGATGTTAAGCTAAAGATTGAGGAAAAAAATAAAATTACGGACTTTCGATGGAGACCAAGAAAACACTTTACTCACCCTTGGGTACTGCTTGACGGGAATTAGCACACGTTCTTTGACCTTGATGTTCTTTGTGGTAAACAGGTCCAAGTATGTTTCTCTTTCTGCCTCTTTCTTTGACTCTCCTTTCTGAATCCTTTCAATCTCTACAGACAGGAAAACATGGGTTTTTAGTTTGAGTAAATCATTACTGTACCATTGATAATGATTGAACGTATTGCAAGTGCTTCATGAAATGTTCATAATTCACAAGCAATTAGCAGAGCTTGGTCAAATCCAAGTATAAATAACTAAAGTAGCGACATCTGAGCATTGCCCTACTAGAGAACATCCTGGAGTCTAGACAAAAGCCAACCGATCTAGACATTTTAGCACCTGCATTTCCTCAAAGACAACTGGCATAGAACAGACAGTTGTGACAATTGGTCTCTAATCCTCTACAACACAGATGCCCCAACAGTGAAATGCTGCAGGCATTAGACATTGCACAACCGCCAACAATCCAAAACATTATGGGGAAACTGAGCTCCGCTCACTAGATAAACACCCGTATAATTATGAAAGCCTCAGAACTGGCAAACAGGCCTCAAAATCCTACTGAAAATGACAAGTTGGCCTTTAGTCTTCAACCCTGATGCTGTAATTGTTACAATGGGGTGCAGTGGGGCTGTTAAGGTGAGTCTCAAGAATCAGAGACACCATTAATTTGACATAATTAACAAAAAATGGCTGATCAGACTGTAGAATCCAAACTTGTAATGCACACTCCTGTTTAGTTTGAGACAGACAGGTAATGAGGAACTGTCTGGTAGAAATTGGTGCTAGGAGTGAGGCAAGCTGCGATAACGCAGTTAACTAGCACTGCAGCAGGATGAAGCCGTTTATAACCTGGTCTGACACTTAGCCATGACATTGCTGGCAGAGGTCCCAACATACGTAACAATTTCCTGCCTAAAGAATTGTACAGTAACTTTGCAGCAGATATCAAATTGCAGATGTGCAGACTAGCTGGTGTCTACTATAAATTTCAAATATCTGCCAGAAATTCAGGAATCGAACTGTAAATGCTGGATTTACATAAGTCATTTAGTAGACTCCCTTATTCAAAGCAGCTTACAGTTAAGTGCGTTCATTCTAGGTGAGACAACCAGTCATGGTTAACTAAGTCGAGAAAAAAAGTGATAGCTACTAAGTTTCGTTAAATACACATTTTTACAGCACTAACAAATAAGCAGCCACATTTCATATAATGTCAGCCAACTAGCTACTGTTCCAAACAAAAACTGCAAGCCACGGCCGGTTGTGATACAGCCAGGGTTCGAACCAGTGTCTGTAGTGCCGCTTCTAGCGTTGAGATGCAGTGCCTCGGAAGCCCAATTTGCGAGCAGGGATGTGTACTGTCTTAAAACAATTTCCCCATTATTTTCAGACAATTTAGGATATTGCACACCCTTGGCTGAAGTTGGGGGCAATTGTGTTTAATGAAGGCGATACATGTTTCCCGTTTTTCCCGTGGTTCGCCATTAGATGGCTGAGGGAAAGTATGCCTTGCAGTCTGAATGGATGCTTTATGTCTGAGCCGGTCTACACGCGTATTACCGGGAATGCACAATCCTAGATGTGCAGATCTAGCGCCAACTATATGTTGCCTCAGCAACATTCAATCTGGCCGGCAGGTTTGAGTAAAAAAAAATTAAAAAGTGCACATTGTTCTGGAAGATTGAGAACATCGGTGCAGCCCTCTGGATATTTTTTATTCCCCATCCCCATATACAAAATTATTGCCCAGCCCTGCCATAGAGATGTTCACATGCGGCTACCAAGCTTATATAAACATATATCGTTCAATTGTTACTTTACACAGTAAATCACAGGAATCAGTAGTTTTGGGTGGATTGTCCCGTTAACGTTAGTTACATCACTACACCCCCCACTTGGTGCCATGCCTCTACCTTAGAACCTCGTGCCAACATGCCTCTTTCCATATCAACCATTGTCCAAGGGAATACTTAAAAATATATATATATATATATATATATATACAGTACAGAGCGGTGTGTTTAACCAAAGCCGTTTCATTTATGACAAATATGAACGAGATGCCAACATTTAACAAATCATTTGTGCAGTAATCAATGGGTTAACGTTACAAACCAGAACGGTTTGACTACTAGCTAACGTAGCTACAGTACGTTAGCTAGCCATCGTCATTCTTTCAACTAACGTTACCCCAGAGATAGCCTTACTATAACTAACAAACAAATTCAGGAGTCACTGCGAATGTGCATTTCAACAAAAATATTTGTGATCTATTACCTGCAGATATCAGTTTCATTGCGTGAGTAAATGACGAATCCAGGCTGTCTTTTTCTGCCAGAAGCTCCGGGAGATATTTGCTTTCATTCTCCATTTTGCCTTTTTTAGGCTCGGGCTTAGCGTCGGAACTCATGTCGCTCACGTTCTGCAAAGCTTTCATTCACTTAGTTTCAAAGCAGTCGGCAGTACCCCAAAACAACACACTGTATGACGTTTACTAGCTTTATGTTATTCCCCGGTAACTAGCTAGATACACGTTGTCCGTATTTTAGCGGTAACCGAGAGCGGGCTGTGAACAAAAGAGGTTGGTAGAACAGACGATGTTCTTCTTGTGCAACAAAAAAAAATTACGTCACATGTTTTATAAATCGGAAACGAGGCTGCCTAGTGGATTTAAAGAGGCAGTGTTTTTGAGTTGATGGCCAGTGAGTCGGCAAAGTTCAAATTTTGACGAAGATTTATGTCAAGAAAGCAAGAAGAGAAGCTACTTATTTTGTTGTTTGTGCCCTAATTTGTGGTTGGCCTGTACAAGGGAGAAAAAAAACGGTTTATTAGCTGATACCTAACTGAACAACTCTTTGCAGAAGGCTAAGTGCATCCTTGTTAGTTAAAAAAATATCACAGATCTTCTTAGGCAGAATATTAGTTAGTTAACCTCAAACTGACAGTCCCCGAAATCAGGCACTAGAATTACTTAAACATATATGTATATGTTTACATTACTTGTTTTATAGATTTCCCACCGTTTTATAAGTCAGAAGACAACCATCCAGACTTTCCTATGACTCTGTCAGCGTCCTCTGTCGAATGAACGGGTATTTGCCTCCCTCTGGTGGTCGGCTGAATCATTAAGTCCCTTTATATCGCTTCACTGCAACGTTACGTCTACGTCTAAACAGATTATAACTATATATGGACATACTATAAAATATGAAAAGGCTTATTCATTCACATTTTTCTAGGGGACACACACACACACACACTACCACATTAAAATATTGCCCTCTTGCTAGATTGATGACTAAGACCACAGCGAAACAGTGCAAGACTCAGAGGACTTAGTGCTTGAGGTAGTCACCTCATACAAGTACTTGGGGGTATTGTAGAGGACTGCTAATTCCTATGTAGGTGACATTACATTACTGCTAATTCCTATGTAGGTGACATTACACTACTATAGCTGAGACACATAGTAAAACAGGTCGGGCCCCATACAGGATATTTCTCACACACACACTCACTGTAATCATCCAGAACACTGTCACAACAGGATACTCCTAGCCACAGGTGCTAGCCGGCAGTTCGGCCACAACTCCCCTGAAGATAGGGACGCACACACTTTACACACTGACCCCAGAAGACAGGGACGACGCACATACAGTACACACATAGCTGCCGAGGACACCCAGATAAGACACCCACAGATTGGCAGAAAGCCTAGACTTAGTGACTGAAGATAGCGCACACACCAGATCTCCTTTTCAGCTGAACATGGTGTGACGACCAAGAACAGGCATGGCAGGATTCTACGATGACGGACAGACAACAGAGCCAATGCCGGATGACTATACCCCAGCCTGATCCAATCCGAAGATCCGATCTCCTAGATATCAACCTACTTTCTGTTCTGTATATGAAGCTTGTACCCATTGTTAACTAGTGTCTTTTTTTGCTAGTCTCTGATGAGCTAACAGAGGGGCCCGTATATACGCTGTACCAGATATCTCCACTTTGAAATAAACCTGTCGCTTGTCGTACAATCTACCACCTTGTCTGCATCGATCCTTGACCGACTCACCCTTTATCATATCCCATTATCAACAGAAATGGTAGCAGAGGATGGTTTAATAACGATCCATCAAAGTGAGTTGATTTGGGTGTGAGAGGGCGAGAGGGTGAAAGGACGATTCACGGAGGACAGAGGTGAAGGAATTCGGGGGAGGACAACAATTCTGCTCAACTCGGTAAACTGATCTCAAGGCGCACCACAAACAAGGTAAGCAAAACCTGTTAAATCAAACTTTGCATATTTTCGTATAGTCTTGTCTAAATTTTGATCAGTATTACCGAGTGAGTATGAATTCTTGTGTAAATTTATAATTTGCTGACAAGTTGAAAGTACAGTAAAGTGAATATATGTGGTGACAAACCGGTGACGACCGGGTGATCTAAATCATTGATGAGATATCAGTAGGGGGTCAGCACAGTCTGATGGCTTTCAATGATGAGAGATCACTTAAAGGCCTAGGATAGTTCCGATAGGGGTCAGGAATAGAGATCAGTAAGGGGATAGTTAACTACTATTCATTAAACCTGGCGCCGAGGGGGACAAATTGTAATTTTGTCCTGTGGCCCGGTCTAGGCCAGTCTGATAAGAGATTCTCTGATAGGGGTCGGACATCGTGTAATAAACTCTGATAGGGGTCAGCTCGATATGGATCAGGAATAGAGATCAGTAGGGGATAGTTAACTACTATTCATTAAACCTGGCGCCGAGGGGGACAAATTGTAATTTTGTCCTGCGGCCCGGTCTAGGCCAGTCTGATAAGAGATTCGCTGATAAGGATCGGCTTTCAGGGGTCAGAGATATAACGTGTTGTTTTGTCTTGTTTTGTCTATTTGTAACTGTTTATATTAAAATGCAATGTGCTTGTAATTGTTTCCATTAAGATTGTTGGTGGTTAGATAGAGAGAGAGAGAGAGAATTCAATAAGGGTTATTTGATAAATCCGAAACTTCTATGTTGTATGTACCTATGACTTCTGTGTTAAATGTATAATCAGGAACAAAATGACTGATGTATAATTGAAATAATATCTGAGCACAATATTCAATATCGAGACTAAATAGTCGAATTGATCTCTATACAAACCCATGCGTTTTTTCTCAAACTGAATATACGAGGGAGCAGCTCTGAGATAAGGCAGAGTACGTGGCTCCAGGAATTCATCACGGGTATTTACCAGTGACAGGCTAAGTATACTCAGATAGTCTGAATATATATTTCAATTGGTCAAAATATACATATATACTTACTAAAATATACAATACATGACAAATGGTGACCCCGAAGTGGTCTGGTAAAAGGACATCGCTGGACATTGGTGTGCCAGCCGATTGGCCAGTACTGTCGTCGTCTCACAAATCCTGACCGGTCAAATAAAAAGGGTAAGCAGACACCTGTTGTGAAAAACTAAAGTTCTGCACATTGGAGTTATCCAAATTTAGTTTGGTGAGATACCTGTTTGATGTAAGTTACTAAATTTAAACTACAATGATGTGTGAGATTGGAAAATAGTTGAGAAAGTAATATCTCCATTGGCAACTGCAATTTTATTATTGATCAACCATACTTAATGGTGCATTGTGTATGGGATGTACTAGTATGCCTGGCTGGTAGGTGGTAACAGAGAACACTTACTACATGTATGAATGATGGGTAACGGGTGGCCACCAAAGCTTGAATGGATAGTCTGGGACTACATGTATGAGTGGTGGGTAACGAGTGATCACCAACTAATTGGGGGCCGATTTAGCCGTAGGGAAAGGGTATCACTTGGGTTTCAGTAAAGGCATGGGTTGTTGGCAGTATTGTAGTGTACATGGAATGTCGTTGGAAATAGAAAAGGGGTTGAGAACGCTGAAGTCCATTCTAGAATTCAATAAAGGCAGAGAGGATAAGGAGTGGAGGAGACGGGGTGAGAAGCTGTACAGAGAATGGACAGAAGGTGGGGCTATTGCATCTCCTACTGGTCTGCTTGCTGGGGAGAACGAAGATTTGTGTGTGTCTGGTGTAAATTGAAGTTTACGGGCGTAAATGAAGATTTGTGGAGCTGGTACCGGTGAGAATGTTGAAAAAGTCGCAGGCTTGCTGATGAGAGTTATATCATAGAATATTGGGGGGTGTGCATGACTGTTGGAAAAGGTGTTCAACTCTATTAACGTAAAATTCTGTGTGTAGAGTTATATTATGAGGTTTGAACTATACTAATATTGTGGAATTACATAATCAACATCTGAACATACTTACGTTAAACATTAATTGAGCCACTGAGTAATAGATAAGATATACACTAGGTACGGGGCGACGGGTGTGGTCGATGTAAGACGGGAGTGGTGTTCTAACCAAGTGCTGAGAAATAAGGTAGATTTATTTTGTTCTTTTAATTAATTTACACAAGTACTTCCCGGTTATTGATTTTGGTTTGATTGTTCAGATAACACCACTGAAATTAAACAGGAGGTTAAGGTATACTAACATTAGAATCTGTTTTCATTATGGGGAACAATGGAAGGCCCGCAGAGGGGATTGCAGGCTGAGGTTTTTATGTTAAAGGGACAGTGCACGTTTATCACAGTTGTTTGTGTGTCTAATGGCTGGGTATCTAAGAAGTATTTTTGGGGAGACAATTTGGAGAAACACGAATAAAACATGAAACACAGAGACAAATTATTTGAGTTTGAGGGGATTATCATAATTATTAGGTTTTGTTTTTGTAGTAAACGTTTGGGTTAAGGGGATTTTCACGTTCCCAGAGACATGGTATTTTACAGATAGGGGAAAAGGCAGACGGAGGGGCCCTCCGCCCGCACTGCAGAGACCTTGAAAGTTGGAGAGAGCAGAGGAGAGGTTTTGGAAAGGGGGGCAGGACAGGCAAAGATAACAGTTGCTGAGTGGAGACAGGGAGAGAGTTGGACATGTGGAAAATGATGGGGGCGCTCCTTCATGATGATGTCAGACATAAGGATAATATACTAATCTTACCTAAGTCATGATTTAGAGTAGGTAAGGTTGTTACCTGGGCAGAGCCAGGTATCAAAAGGGGGATGGGTAAATGTGGACTAGGATAGGATGGGGCCGATTGGATAAGAAACTAATAATTAAATATGTAAGCTAACAATTGGGCATAGAAGTTAAAGATATAATCAGATAAAACATATGAGAAATTGTTTGTTAACCAAGCCTGTATGTCCAGGATTTTATGCATTACAGGTGAACTACAGGTGAAGTCACTCAATCCAGTCCCAGAGGCTTGGGGACCATAGATGACCCCTGGTGACAGCTAGCTGAAAGAGCTACCCAGATTCATATCGCACGGCGGAAGGGTAAGACACTTTTTCACTGTCGGACATTAAAACAGTGTTCGAGAGAAGAACTGGAATTAACAGAATTCCGGGGGCCAACTCTCGAATGAAGTAACCCTAACTGTCCTATCACCCCTGTTTTTGTTCATAGAAGTGAGGATGTGTCTGGCTCTGGCTAAGTGATGTGTATTTTGTTCCAAAATAAGCATAAGAGATCCCTAGATCTGGGTATTTGTAAGTCGCTCTGGATAAGAGCGTCTGCTAAATGACTTAAATGTAAATGTAAATATAGACAAGAAGTTAGAGTAGAGATTACATGATAACCGACTTCGGACAGTTCTAGGATTGGAGAAGAGGGTATCCTTATAGCATGGGGATCCACAAGGGTGGATAGGTTTTCCATGATATGGGGAAACCTGGGAGCAATGTTGAACTTTGTAAAGGTGATGAAATCCTACTAACCATCAAAACTATTAAGCTCTCTGATGCAGGCACTCACACCCTCGGACTACAAAGGACGAGGACAGACATGATGGGTGTGTTTTCTATTAAGGTACTGCCAAGACCAGAGGTAACCGGACACACTCCTCTACCACCACTGTGTTAAAAATACCATTCAGGTAATTAATGTTAGAGACTATTCGGCTATTGATCAATTAGGAACTGAGACTGGTTTTGATAGTAGGGACAATTTGTGGCTGTCTTATATGAGGTACACAGCTAAAACCCTGAGAGGAAAGGACTGCATTATTTGTAGTCATGCTAGACCTGTTCTGGCTACACACCCATTTGCTGCAGGAGAAGGAGAGGGGTGGTTGTGTATTCTGAGAAGTTTTTACCAGGTTAAGCCCAATTCAACCCTCTGTTCCTCTTTGAGCCTTGTGTTTCCTGCAGTACCTCCTCATCGGGCCATTTGGGGTGTTGAGGCATGGGGGGGGAAATTGCAGTTGCATCACGGGTACAGGTAATGGCATTGATTATGGGAGATTGCCTGAAGCTGATTGCAGTAGTAACATAACCATTAATTCCACTTGGCCAGTTACAGGCTGATGTGAGGTGGATGAGTGGAGCCAAGAGTGCTGAGACCCATTCTTAGAGGAGAATGGCAAGGTATGTGTGCTCTGACCAGTTTGATAATTCCACTGACCATTGTTGATGTTACTGCTGAACAGCTGTTGGGTTCTGTATCCAAGGGACCTGAAAACATTCCATCCCATGGGAGACATAGATGTAGTACTCCATGGACAGAGAATGTAGTTGACATAAACACTAACCTGTTGGGTGTGCCAGTGGGGGTTCCTCATGAGTTTCAGGCCTTGGGTAGGAATGATGGACTCTGGCACTTACTACCTACTATGGGTCCAGCCATGGTGGATGCTAGACAGACTGCATGGATTAATTATGTCTACTATAATCAACTCCCGTGATGCACTCACTGGTATGTCTGAACAGCTTGGGGCCACATTTGGGGTTTCCAGACAGAATAGACTTGCCTTGGATATGCTTCTTGCCAGTCAGGGGGACGTTTGCAAGATGTTCGGTAAACAATGTTGCACGTATATTCCTAATAATACCAGTCCAAATGATATCTAGGGCGGGCTTGATGCACTATCTGATAAGATGAGGTCCACAGGGAGGGTGGAGGAGTCTGTTCTCTTGGCCTGGTTTGGTAAGTACACTGATATGATGGTTACTGGATTTCTGACCCTAATTCTTGTATTATTTGTTATTGATGTGATGTGCTGCTTGCATCATACCGTGTTCTAAGAAATATGTTACAGATATGGTGAAGGCTTCAGGCATGTTGCATTTGCTTGATGCTCCAGTTGGAGATGCCGATACGGAAGCATGCTTTCAGGAGAGGATGGGACTGACTGAGGATGACCCATGGTATGCTGTGGGTGAGGTAGTAGAATAATTTTACACCACCACAGTTCCTTGTTATAAATTTTTATGATAGGTTTTCTTTCCAGTATGTTTGTTCTCCCTGTTGTAAAGGTTTAGAGTCCCTGGGTGGCAAGGAGCCCACCTGGTACAGGATAGGAGTAGCTGAGAGGACCAGATGGTTTCTAATAATTCTTTCCTCTGTTTTCCATGACCAAAGTTTTATCCTACATCTTACATGTCAATAACAATAAAGTTTTATCCTGTTTTTGATAAGTGACACCCTTGTGGGTGACAAAGGGGGAAACGCATATAACAATAGACATATATCACTTGTTATTAATAATAAACTTTTTATTATTTTCATGAAATGCTATGACTGCTGAAATAAAGGATAATGAGTGTCAAAAGGGGGACTTAAATTTCACACCCTTGGGGTTATTTTACATTATAGCCATTACCATATATATGATTGAATATTATCTGCTGTTGCCTTGGGTGGATGTGTTTATGTGTTATGTTCTCTAGCTGATTTGAAACATTGTTAAAAGTATCAGGGCCATGGAACTTTCTCATGCTGGGAAAATACAGAAGGGAGGGCACATTCAGAGCGTGGGGTTGCGAGAACAAGCAGTCTTTTGTTAGATAACAGGAGCCAGGTGCGAGATAACGGCATGGAGCATGAGACCCATCTTTTAGTTTTTGCAGCCATTTTAGTGTTGTGCGGCTGCGGTTGCATTCCATGTATCCGGTCCCTTACTGCTAGAGTTATCTCCAGAGCTATTGACCCTTCTTCCCTTCCCAGATGTATCCTCTGCTTGCTAATGACCTGCCAGAGTTTGAGGATGAGGTGGAGAATACCCATTAGAATACCCATCTCTTTGGAGATGTGAAGAGAGGGTATCACAACTTTTTCCTGCTGGAAAAGGTTGGCTTATGTGGACAAACATTTTACTTATAGCTTAGAGCTGTTGTTCTCCGCAATTGTTAAATGAGGGTTGTAAGTTCCTAGGTGGCTGGTAGCCAACTTAGTACATAGTGGGATTGAGTGGAGAACTTGGTGGTAATACATATACATCCATTTATTTTTAATGTTGTGCCTTTTTCATAGCCCCTTTGGGAAAAGTTTTCTTTTGTATCAGAATCTAGTTAGGTTGTGTCACGTCTCTGGGGAGACGTGAAGAGAGGGATTTGTAGAGGACTGCTAATTCCTATGTAGGTGACATTACATTACTGCTAATTCCTATGTAGGTGACATTACACTACTATAGCTGAGACACATAGTAAAACAGGTCGGGCCCCATACAGGATATTTCTCACACACACACTCACTGTAATCATCCAGAACACTGTCACAACAGGATACTCCTAGCCACAGGTGCTAGCCGGCAGTTCGGCCACAACTCCCCTGAAGATAGGGACGCACACACTTTACACACTGACCCCAGAAGACAGGGACGACGCACATACAGTACACACATAGCTGCCGAGGACACCCAGATAAGACACCCACAGATTGGCAGAAAGCCTAGACTTAGTGACTGAAGATAGCGCACACACCAGATCTCCTTTTCAGCTGAACATGGTGTGACGACCAAGAACAGGCATGGCAGGATTCTACGATGACGGACAGACAACAGAGCCAATGCCGGATGACTACACCCCAGCCTGATCCAATCCGAAGATCCGATCTCCTAGATATCAACCTACTTTCTGTTCTGTATATGAAGCTTGTACCCATTGTTAACTAGTGTCTTTTTTTGCTAGTCTCTGATGAGCTAACAGAGGGGCCCGTATATACGCTGTACCAGATATCTCTACTTTGAAATAAACCTGTCGCTTGTCGTACAATCTACCACCTTGTCTGCATCGATCCTTGACCGACTCACCCTTTATCATATCCCATTATCAACAGTATGGCTAGACTGTGCACTGTCCTTCTCTCAGCCAGTGATGCCAACTCAGCAATTTTGTTGCTAGATTTAGCAACTTTTTAGACTACCCTGGCAACTTCTTTTTCAAACAGCACCTAGCAACAAATTTAGCTACTTTTAAACATTTATTTGGAGCTTTTAGCAACTTTTGAAAGGTGACTCAAACGCTAAAATGCACGCATTTTCCCTCTAAATGACACAAAAAATATATTTTCTCTGTCACACACTCAGTCACAGCACACGTGCCTGGCAGCAAAAGTGCATTGTGAGTGACGTCAGCACCAGGCGCTCAGCTCGTGCACAGGCAGCCAGTGTTGCCAATTTAGCGACTTTGTTGCTATATTTAGCGAGTATTCATACCTCTTTAGCAACACATTTTCAAAAATGTGACAAATCTAGCAACTTTTTCTGGTGTTATTGGAGACTTTTGGAGTCTCTGACGGTATCGTTCTTACTCTTCTCAACGAGCAGCGGGTGCTGCCGTGGGCCCCATCCCCGTCCCAAAGCACTCACAGGCGGCCCAGTCCTCACACAGCAGTCCCTCCCAGCTGCAGTCAGATCAGGAGATGTTCACCCCTCCGCGTGTCCAGACTGCAAATGAATCGAGCATGCGGGAAGCCGCAGTAAATGTAAAATGTTCTTTGTCTAAAATAAATCACTGCACAAAAATAAATCACTGGGGAGGATCACGTGACCCTTGAACGAGATGGCCGCATGAACTAAGCTCCGCACAAGTAGTTTCCAATTCCTAATCTTACCTCCACTCCAAGTTCAAACTCATTTAGCTTTAGTAAAAAAGTAATGGCGGCTACAAAAGGCGACACTACAGGTGACATTTTTACCCGGACTCGAGCATTAGCGACCGAAAAGGCCCCCCCCCCCCCCCCGAGGCCAAACGAATGCCAACCTCGCACTCTGTCGAAGACATCCTTTCTGAGTTGAGTTCCCAACGTACAGAACTAAACACTAAATTAGATGCCATTAATTCTCAGCTCAGTGCGATAGGGGTGTAAGGAAGTGCTATTTCTTATGCAAATGACCAGCTTACTGCTATTACATTGCTATAACTGAGACAACGTATTTTCACAGTAAAACATGTTAGGTCCCATACAGGATAGCTCCCACACCCACACACACAGCACACACACATACACACACTAACTGCCGAGGACACACAGATAAGACATACACCCACACATTGGGAGGAGGACACACAGCCTTGAGACAGAGACAAACGCACACACACATAATCTCCTTCCTAGCCGAACATTGTGTGACTGAGAACGGCACGACGAGACTCAGAGGAATGACGGACGGCTCAACAGGACCAATCCAAGAAGACAACGCCTCAACTGTGGCCAACCAAAAGACCGGGACTTCCAGACTCAACCTACTTTATGCACTGTACATAACATGCTTCCACTCTGTTATCGGCGCTTTTTTCTGCTGGTTCCTTATGAGCCAAATGAATGAGCCCGTATACGTTGTACCAGATATCTTTACTCTGAATAAACTGTCGCTTGTCATACAATTTACCACCTTGTCCGAATCGATCCTTGACCGACTCGCCCTATCTACATATCCCATCATCAACAGGGGCAAGGTGACAATCCTGGAAAACGCTTTGCCTGACATCAACAACAAGATAACCATAAACCCGGGACGCCTGGACGAGGCAGAGGGGCGAATCCTATCCATGGAAAACTTATTGACAGATGCCATGGAAACAATAGCATATGTGAAAAAGAACATAGAGCATCTGGAAGAGAAAACAGAGGACCTGGAAAACAGGGGGCAAAGGAATAATTGTACACCATTTATTTTCCTTTTATGTGAACACAGCTGTAACTACTATCCACTTTTACCCAGCGATGACTTGCACTAAAGTTCGATTACTGTTCGATGACGATGACTAGTACCTTAAATCTATTGACATGGAACTGCAATAAAACGGAAAAAGATACTATGTGCTCTAAAAAAGGAAAAAGCAGACATCGCGCTATTACAAGAGACACACCTCTATAGATTACATTTTTATCCCAAAGAGTTTCATAAATTCAGCCACATGTACAATCGGACCCATAGCACTTTCAGATCACGCCTTTGTCCACCTCCGCTTTGACCTCTGCAAAAACATCCCGAGGTCAAAGAGCTGGAAATTCAACACCTCCATGCTATCAAACGAAGCGTTCCATACATTGGTAAATACATGGATAGACAACTACACACAAGACAACAAAGATTCTCCTGTTTCTCTGGCCACAATGTGGGACGCTGCTAAAGCCACACACTTTCATAGAATGAAAACCGATATGTCTCCTAACTGTAAAAGATGTCCCTCTGAAAGTGGAACCAATATGCATGTATTTTGGAGCTGTAGAGAGATATACATACTGCTGCACAGAAAATACTAGATGTACAGTTTGATATGACCCCGTGTATCTATCTTCTTAATGCCCAGCAGGACTTTGTTCTTGATCCTGACAGAGACAATTTGCTTATGACTATTACATACTTTGCTAAGAAATGTATTCTTCTATTGTGGGCCTCAAGAGACAGCCCAAGTTTGATGGACTCTGGTCTCCACTATTCAACTATATTTCAAACTGGACAGAGTGAACGGGGTGACTAGGGAAATGTGCAGATATATGTTGTGTAAGGTGTTGTAAAAATCTAAAAACAAATTATTGTCTCGTCGTCTCAGCGAAGGCTAGAAATAGCTGATAAGAACCTTGATAGTGCTGCTGCAAGTTTTATATATGTTTTTTGTGTGTTTTAAAAAGATCTTTGTGAGTACGTGTAGGTATGTAGGATATGTGGTTGTGTATGGGTGTGAATGTATGTATGTACAGTATGTGTATATATGTATAGGTATGTGTACATTACATTACATTTAAGTCATTTAGCAGACGCTCTTATCCAGAGCGACTTACAAATTGGTGCATTCACCTTATGACATCCAGTGGAACAGTAGTGCATCTAAATCTTTTAAGAGGGGGTGAGAGGGATTACTTTATCCTATCCTAGGTATTCCTTAAAGAGGTGGGGTTTCAGGTGTCTCCGGAAGGTGGTGATTGACTCCGCTGTCCTGGCGTCGTGAGGGAGTTTGTTCCACCATTGGGGGGCCAGAGCAGCGAACAGTTTTGACTGGGCTGAGCGGGAACTGTACTTCCTCAGTGGTAGGGAGGCGAGCAGGCCAGAGGTGGATGAACGCAGTGCCCTTGTTTGGGTGTAGGGCCTGATCAGAGCCTGGAGGTACTGAGGTGCCGTTCCCCTCACAGCTCCGTAGGCAAGCACCATGGTCTTGTAGCGGATGCGAGCTTCAACTGGAAGCCAGTGGAGAGAGCGGAGGAGCGGGGTGACGTGAGAGAACTTGGGAAGGTTGAACACCAGACGGGCTGCGGCGTTCTGGATGAGTTGTAGGGGTTTAATGGCACAGGCAGGGAGCCCAGCCAACAGCGAGTTGCAGTAATCCAGACGGGAGATGACAAGTGCCTGGATTAGGACCTGCGCCGCTTCCTGTGTGAGGCAGGGTCGTACTCTGCGGATGTTGTAGAGCATGAACCTACAGGAACGGGCCACCGCCTTGATGTTAGTTGAGAACGACAGGGTGTTGTCCAGGATCACGCCAAGGTTCTTAGCGCTCTGGGAGGAGGACACAATGGAGTTGTCAACCGTGATGGCGAGATCTTGGAACGGGCAGTCCTTCCCCGGGAGGAAGAGCAGCTCCGTCTTGCCGAGGTTCAGCTTGAGGTGGTGATCCGTCATCCACACTGATATGTCTGCCAGACATGCAGAGATGCGATTCGCCACCTGGTCATCAGAAGGGGGAAAGGAGAAGATTAATTGTGTGTCGTCTGCATAGCAATGATAGGAGAGACCATGTGAGGTTATGACAGAGCCAAGTGACTTGGCGAGAATAGGAGAGGGCCTAGAACAGAGCCCTGGGGGACACCAGTGGTGAGAGCACGTGGTGTGGAGACGGATTCTCGCCACGCCACCTGGTAGGAGCGACCTGTCAGGTAGGACGCAATCCAAGCGTGGGCCGCGCCGGAGATGCCCAACTCGGAGAGGGTGGAGAGGAGGATCTGATGGTTCACAGTATCGAAGGCAGCCGATGTATGTATGTATGTGTATGTATATATATATATATATATATATATATATATATATATATGTGTGTGTATGTGTACATATGTATATATATATATATATATACCAACAACAACAATTTTTTAAAATTATTTTTCTTAATCTTTTATTTAAATTGTATTTTTTTATTTGATTCATTCATTATTATATATTTTAACTTTTTTTTCTTCTTTCTTTTTAAAGCCTGTCATGTCTGTGAATGTGGAATGTGTTTTGTTGGTTGATTGAAAAACAAGAACATTTAATAAAACTTTAAATAGAAGAAAATACAAAATTAGCCGCAGACACCTTGTCCACTGTGTGTGTGCCTCTCTGTGACATAAGCTGACATCGAGCTGGCTAGCTCATCATGTCTCAGTCTAAACTGTACACTTAAAAATACAGAAAGGAGTGGGAATCGAACCCTGAATTCAAAGGCTGGTTGAAGCCGTTTATTGGAGATGATACACGGACATACTGCCTGTATTGTAAGGCTGATTTCTACGCCAAACTTAGTGATGTAAAAAAACACATGACAACTCAAAAAACATACTCAAAAGGCAACGCCTCATAACAGTTCCACCCAAAACAAGCTGCCATTTATGGTTAAAAAAAATTACTCTGCAAAAAAGGCTGAGGCCACCATGGTATTAGCTATCGCTGAACACTGTTCTATGCTGCCATGTGATCACATTGGAGAAGCATGCAGAGCTGCTTTCTCAGACTCCACTGCTGCTACCCACTTCATAATGCACAGAACAGAGTGCACAGAAATGATTAATGCTGTTCTAGCACCATACTTTCTGAAAAAGTTGGTCGCAGATGTGGTTGACCAGCATCTCAGCCTCCTCCTCGATGAGTCCACAGATGTGGTTGACCAGCATTTCAGCCTCCTCCTCGATGAGTCCACAGATGTGGTTGACCAGCATTTCAGCCTCCTCCTCGATGAGTCCACAGATGTGGTTGACCAGCATTTCAGCCTCCTCCTCGATGAGTCCACAGATGTGGTTGACCAGCATTTCAGCCTCCTCCCCGATGAGTCCACGGATGTAAGTGTTTCTAAGTGCCTGGGGGTACTTTGGTGACATCAAGCAGACAATTGTATCAGCATTTCTGGGGCTTGTTGAGTTGGAGGGAGGAGATGCCAAATCTATAGCCCGTGCTGTTGTGGCTTTCCTCGAGAAGTGTTGTCTTAAAAAAGAGAATCTCCTGGGGATAGGGACTGATAATGCCTCTGTTATGACGGGGATTAACAATGGGGTCCATAAAGTGCTGAAGGAGGAGTATGGTCTCAAATATCTGCTTCTTATTCGCTGTGTGTGCCACTCTCTGCAGCTTGCTCATTTGTAGTTCTAAACATATTTAGAGTGTTTTTTACTCACTTTTTGTCTCTCCCACGACATTATTCCTCTCTCCTACAGCGTCCATCACAATTACATGCACATGGTCAATTATACAAATTAGGCGATGACGTCATTTAGCGTGTTTTAGGACAGCCAATAGCTACTTTCCTTTGTTGGCTGACTGCAGCAGCAGTAGTATGCGTTTGACGTGACAAACCCAATGAATATAGTTGGTCCCGAATGTTTGATCTTGAACAGAACTTACAACATCAATTAACATGTCTCAATCAAAATTGTACAGTCAGAAGTACAGAAAAGAGTGGGAGTCTGTACTTGAATTTAAATTGTGGCTGAAGCCAGCAATTGGGGATGATTGTCGAATGCTTGCAAAAATGTATGACATCAAAAAACGTGCTACAGCAAAGAAAATAAATCAAAACCGTACAACCCTGTAACACAGTCTACATTACCACAGTTGGTTAAGAAAGTGGATAACTGCAAAAGCCCCGAAGCTACTATGGCAATGGCCATTGCGGACCATTGTTCGCTGCTAGCATGCAACCATTTAAAGTATGGCTTGCAAAGCTGCCTTTTCAGATTCTGTGGCAACAAACTTCCAAATGCACCACACAAAGTGCACAGATATTATTAGGGGAATACTGGCTCCTTTTTTTCTCAAAAGGGTAGCATCAGATGTGGGGGATGAGAAGTTCAGTCTCCTTTTGGATGAGTCCATTGATGTCAGTGTCTCGAAATACCTGGGTGTGTTGATTCGGTATTTCAGTGCTAAAACAATGACCGTTGTGTCCACATTATCTCTGGCTGGTTGAATTGGAGGGGGGCAATGTCAGATCAATAGCAAAGGCGGTAGTTGAGTGTCTTGAGAAGTGTAACCTTAAAAAGAGAATCTTCAGGGTATTGGCACTGATAATGCATGGGGTGCACAATGGGTGCACAAGATTTTAAAGCAAGAATGTGCATTGCCCAATTTGGTACTCATTCGCTGTGTGTGTCATTCTTTACAATTGGCTGACAGTGCAGCATCCAAAGAAACCATCCCTATGAGTGTTGAGTACTTAATCAGGGAAACCTACAACTGGTTTTCGATTTCCCCAAAACGGCACGAGGCGTACAAAGCAGTGTATGCCACCATTAATTGTGGCCAGAAACTTCTGCAGATCACCAAAGTGTGTGCCACACGTTGGCTATCGATTGAGCCTCTGGTAACTCGTATATTGAGCCAGTGGGAAGAACTGAAGCTCCACTTTGAGTTGACAAAAGACAGTGAGCATTGATACATGGCGGATGTGCTCCACGCCATGTACATGGATAAGACCAACTATGTCTACCTGACATTCTTGAAATCAACCCTGTCCGACGTACAAGTTGCAGTGAAGTCATTTGAGGGAGGGCAAACAGATCCTGTCAAGCTTTTGGACAATCTGGTACACCTCTTAACATCGATTTGCAGCAGAGTAGTCAACCCTATGGCAAAAATTGATGTCCTGAAGGATACCATTGATGGACATCTCAGTCCATCACCATACCTTGGGTATCTTTTAGAGAGCACCGTGTACAAACTCAGTCTTGCGCCAGAGGACTAAAAGGTAATTCATAGACAGTGTATCAACTACATTGTTGCTTTAAGCAAGGAGCTGCAAGCAAGGCTACCAGACAACCTAGAAGCCTTTTGAAACATGGCCTTGTTCAGGTGTTAAGGAAACGCTAAAGCACAATAAAGGCACCACTGAAATGTTTAAAGTAGCTGAGCTACTGAGATACCAGACCCCAACAATTGATCAAATTGTTTCCCAATGGATAAACATCCATCTGTTTAGGTGGGACTCAACTGAAAATACAGTCGAGTTTTGGAGTGAAGTGAATGACTACATGGACTCTTCCGGGTCAAATCCATTTGAAGAACTGTGCAAAGCTGTGCAAACTGTGCAAAGCTGCACTCGCTGCCCTCTCCTTGCCACACTCAAATGCGGAGGTTGAACGGCTGTTCAGCCAAATGAGTGTGGTCAAGTTAAGAAATAGAATGTCACTGCACATTCTCAACTTCATACTCCTGGTGCGGTATGGACTGAAGCTCGCCGATGATGCCTGTCACCAGCATAATCTACCAAATGATGTTCTGCAGCAGTTTGGCACCACAGCAGCTTTAAGGCCACTCCATCCTCTTCTGCTGATTCCAGCTCCGTGACAATTCAGTTGGACAGTGAAGATGAAGAGGATTTCCTTGCCAATCTATGATTCATCATATTTACAGTACGTATGCAAGGAGTGGACTTTCTGGAACTTGCGGAGACACACAGCTGATGGTGGTAGTGTGCACTGCAGTGTCAGTGAGAACAGTGGCAATATCTGGAGGAAACCGTTGAGCAGCTAGCCAGGAAAGCAGCACAACAACCGTGAGAAAGCTGGAGAGAGATGCCTATTTTTTTGAGTTAAGTTGCTTGTTCAATAAGATAGCATATGTTCTTATTAGCTTGTACCTATAATTGTTGATCAGTTAGGTAGCATGTTAACTAACTACCAATACACTGCTTCAAACTATAATTGTTCAGAATGTGTAGGTTTATTAGTTAAAAAGCAAATAAATAAAATGGAATTGTTCAATAATGTGTAATGTGTAAATGTTCAATAATTCAATGTGTTGTGTTTAAAAATTAAAATATATGATCATATAAAACGTGTTGTGTTTATATTACTTTTACAAATACAAATGTGATAATAAACAAACAAATCTAAACTAACAAATGTCAAATCATATTTTTCGCCGAGATGGCCAGTCAATTTGAGTAACGTTATTGTGTATTCTACGTAATGACACAGTTTTACGTTATAACGTAATGACGTCATCACGCAATAACATTACAGTGTAATTTAGCTACTTTTTAGCAACAAATCGACCTGCCTCTAGCAACTTCCCCTGAAAATTAGTTGGCAACACTGCTCTCAGCACATATCAAAGCTGCAGGCTAAAGTTAAATCTAGATTTAGTTTCCTCTATCGTAATCGCTCCTCTTTCACCCCAGCTGCCAAACTAACCCTAATTAAGATGACCATCCTACCCATGCTAGATTACGGAGACATAATTTATAGATCGGCAGGTAAGGGTGCTCTCGAGAGGCTAAATGTGCTTTACCATACGGCCATCAGATTTGCCACCAATGCTCCTTATAGGACATATCACTGCACTCTATACTCCTCTGTAAACTGGTCATCTTTGTATTCCCGTCGCAAGACCCACTGGTTGATGCTTATTTATAAAACCCTCTTAGGCCTCACTCCCGCTATCTGAGATATCTACTGCATACAACACCCGTTCTGCCAGTCACATTCTGTTAAAGGTCCCCAAAGCACACACATCCCTGGGTCGCTCCTCTTTTCAGTTCGCTGCAGCTAGCGACTGGAACGTGCTGCAAAAAACTCTCAAACTGGACAGTTTTATCTCAATCTTTTCATTCAGACTCAATCATGGACACTCTTACTTACAGTTGTGGCTGCTTTGTATGATGTATTGTTGTCTCTACCTTCTTGACCTTTGTCCAATAATGTTTGTACCATGTTTTTGTGCTGCTACCATGTTGTCATGTTGTGTTGCTACCATGCTGCGTTGTCATGTTTTGCTGCCTTGTTATGTTGTCTTAGATCTCTCTTTATGTAGTGTTGTGCCTCTCTTGATGTGATGTGTGTTTTGTCCTATATTTATATTGTATTTATTATTATTTATGTTTTAATCCCAGGCCCCGTCCCCGCAGGAGGCCCTTTGGTAGGCCGTCATTGTAAATAAGAATTTGTTCTTAACTGACTTGCCTAGTTAAATAAAGGCTAAATAAAAATACATGTAAAAAAGATGGCTATCAGCTCAACTGGTTTTAATAGTCCTGGTTGAATCCCCAAAAGAAAGTCCTTATCCAGTAAAGAGCAAACTTACTGTAGCGAGCAAGAGTGCTAAAAGTATCCCATGATAATTCAGATCACTGCAGCAGCTCTGGTAAGTTATTAGGATGCATTCTCACATTATTCTCCCGGCAGTACTAATATAGTCTGTCCCTGGAAGAATTACACACGATGGATCATGTTGGAGATGACTAATCAATTTGTACAAAGGAACCTGAAACCAATTATTTGTTTCTGACTTTGCTAAGTGAATGGGAAAATAGCAGTGTTCTCAACAACAGCTCTGGTAATAACCTGGCATGCCTCTTTAGCTGGATGTATTTCTCAAAAGCCAAACTCAAAAGCCAAACCAAAACAGCACATAAAGGCCAACAATGGTCAGAGTAAAATAGAGATAGAAACAGACGAGGAAGCAGTCTTTAGACTAGATGTGGAGAAATATAATCTCCTTTACTTTACACATCTTTTACACTGAGCAGTATAATTTTCGTTCTCGAAAATGGCACATTGATGGATGCTTGCTCGGAGTATCAACAAAGAGGCCGTAACTTGACCTCAAATTGTTGTGCTCTGGACAGACTGTGCCAGTGGTGGTGAGCTTTTGTGGCTCTCACCAAACAATGCCAAGGGAACAGTGTCTGGTCTCCCTAAGGTTGGCTAAACTGATATTTCACCACAGCTCAGCCCTGTGAGACATAATGGTGTCTATGGATGGATGGACCTTCCCATTAGGGTTACAGTTTTAGCCCTTAAGATCAGCCCTGAGGACAGACTGATTGAATCGTGTCACAGAGAACCAACAAATGACACTATTGATGGCACGCAAACAGATTTGGGCACTAGAGGATCAGAGGGATTTGTGCTGTTGATCTGAAAGGAGAAGCCTAATGGAGAGAAAATGTACTCTAGAATGTTTCCACTGTTTCAGTATTATATACAGCAATGATCTCTGCCAGTTGTTACAGTAGATATTGAATTAACTATTCATAGAGTCTGATACCAGTTTGAGATTATAACTTTATTCCCAGGCTCTGGCATGTTCATCTAAAGTGAACAGCAGACAAGACAAATGCCTAAATACACTTAATTAAATAGGCTGTGTGGGAGCTGGTAGCAAAAAGGTGGAGTGTATTGAGACGACACTAAAAGATACACAGAACCAGTATCCAACATGTAATGTATACGCAGGGAGTCAGAAAGCAGGTGCAGAAGGTGTGTTGAATATGGAATAGATACACAAACATGGACCGCGTACTGAACGTGCAAGAAAACCAATAACACCCAAGAACTGATCACAACGGAAGGCTAAATAAAGGGGGAGTAATCAGGGTAGTGATGAAGTCCAGGTGTGTCTAATAATGGGGTGCAGGTGTGCATAATGATGGTTGCCAGGTGTGCATAATGATGGGTTGCCAGGATAGGTAGTTAGTAGACTGGAAACGTTGAGCACCGGAGCGGGTGTAGACGTGACACAATATGTATATAAATATTAAGGAAATTTGCAGTATTGTATTACACACCTCACAGGGCGCAGACGTCAGTGCAACGATTTAGATTTGATTGAGTTGTCAACTAACATAAATTCAACATGAAATCAAGAAATGTTAACCATGTCATTAGATTTTGGTTAAAAGCTGGGTGAAAAAAAGAAAAAAAATCCATTATTATTAAAAGGTCTTGTCACTTGATTTGAATGAACAAAAACCCACCGGCCCACACGGGACCGAGAGGGCGATTAAAAGCTTCCTGTCACACTGTGCTCTGCTCCCTCTTCCACTACTACAGGCAGGAACAAGCTCCTCTGGTCTCCATATTGATTTGACTAATGCCCTTTTAGAGTGCATGCCTATGTTAGGGAATTTTAAAGGGTTTAAATATGAGGCCCTGGGAAAAAAAGATGCACACATAAGTTATGTTTTGAGGTAATGCAATGTAAATATTGATTGCAGTGCATTATCTGTTGAGGAATTGACATCAATGCTTGGGATATCATTGGCATATAAATAATTGAGCTATACATAATTAATGACACAAGAGGCTAATGGAATAGTCGGTATAATCAATGCTATAATCAATGTTTCGCATTACTGTATAATGCAGCAATGTACAAGGTAACTATTTTTTCTTTGATGGTAAAGTGACTGCACCCTTGATTCAGTAAAGTATCTACGTTTCTCTCTCTTTCACATGCACATGCACACATACACACAGAGACACACACTGGGAAAGGCATCTGCATCTTCCAGATTATGGGAAGATCTTGAATCTCAGGGGGAGGGAGCATTCACATTGAAATGGGGAATAGAAGCTCAATCAATATCACAGCGCACCAGCTCTAAGCTTTAAGGACTAAACAAAACAAAATGTCTCGATGCTCACTAAACAGTCATATTGTTCATCTCGGAGAACAGAGCATTCTGAGACTGACTTATGTAAAAAAGGGGAAGAAGAACAAACACTCATTTTGTTCTTTGATTCATCATTGTTATCAGCCTGACTACAGTAATAACAGTGCAATCAAGACAGAACATGTCATGGAAAATATTTACAGGGAAGAGACGTTCTTTGTGCTATTTTGAGTTTCATTAGAATGGGTGCTGTAAAAATTCAGTCAGTTTATCTTGGACTTGTTTATCTTTGTTTTTGTATATCCATTCCTCTCCACAGAGTAGGATGTCAGAGGATCCTACAGTATGTAAATGGTACAGGAAAACATCACACTTCACAAGCTCATTATCAAAACCCATGCTGTTGCCCTTAATCCAATGTCCATTCACACAGGCATGCTCTGATAGTCCTGTTCCCGTCAGACAGCTCCTCTGTAGAAAAATCTCAGATATCGATGATGGCAAAGATCTCAGGCTTGTGGATATCATGGACCTGCATGGCCTTCACCTCTGTCCCCTGAAGAGACAAACAGATGGTTAAGTGACACTTTCAAAAACACTAAAATACAAAAACATTTGTATTCAGAAATGACTTGTCTCAATCAATGAAAACAGTCATCATGTATCTTGTTTTAGTAATAGAACACAAATCTCAAAACAAACTGTTTTGGATACACATTTTCATCAGGGCATAACAGTAATTATGTCTTATGTTCAGGATAGTCAGACAGCAGACCTCTTTGTGGTCAGTTCAGGCTAGAGGAGTTGAAATATATCAGGATTATCTCCCATTTGCTTACCTGTGGATGCTTGACCAAGCTGAACTCTTCTCCCCACCGACAACAGCAGAGGAAAACTGAATGATAGGCATGGAGGGAAGCTGAGAATGAAACAGAACTCCAGGCATAGAAACTAAGGGAGGGATTAATGATAATATGCAACCCATGTCTTTCTCAGGGGTAGAAGAAAGTCAAATAACCTAAAACCAACCCACTATATACCCTCACGCAGTTTAACCTAGGAGTAATGTAAGTGGCTCAAAAGAGGACCAATCACAAGCGAGTGTAAATTAGTACCACCCAGTGAGAAAAAACGGTGAAAACTAAATCCTGAAGTGTGTAACTTTAGATCAACTTACCCAATAGAGCGGATTTTAAAAATGTGCAAAACTTTTACTTCCTAGAAGACAGAATTTATGTTAGGTAATACCTTATTATTGTAACTTCTAAATTAAATTGATAGTTGCCATGATGTCTTTTTTAAAGCGTATTACATTTGAAGCAGGAGATATTTGAAACAAACAATGGCTCATTGGTAATTAAATTATCTGTGAGGAGGGATACAAGATAAATGCACACTTGTGGTAAATGTAATAACATGTTACCTTCCAGTTGTAATTATGTTTCGAACCTGAAAAATATTTTTGCAATGCAATTATACAGACAGGCACCAAGAAAGCTAAACATCTATTGATGGGGGTAGGAGAGAGAGCGAGCTCCATGAAGTCCCACTGGCTAACATGACTAATCATTATTATGTTGAAGGCCCTTACTCTGGGAATGAAGAATATATCTGCACTTAATTTGAATAACAGTCATCAAGGAAGTGGAAGAGATTCCATGTCATCACCTGGTCAAGAAATATAGATAAATTATAAGAATGTATTGAATGCAATGGTATTTAATACATTGTTTCATTTATGGGTCAATCTGCTTCATGAACTCCCCCTATGAGTATTATGCCTGTTTTTAATCCATCTGTAAATCCATCACACCTTCTGACTCCACTTCTACTGTGTCAATGGGCTCAACTGTCTCTGTCATGTACCCAAACGTTACCATGGCACACTGCTCAAAGGCCTCCTCCAGCAAGTCTCCCCAAGAGTGGAGCCTAGGAACATACATAAGAGTGATGACACACATGCAAGACAAAGCTGCTGAATAGGGTGAAGTTACAGATCACTGATCTAAGGTGCTCTGCATTATCAGGTAGGCTTTGTGAATTTCACAATAAAGGTGTTGCCAGTAGCCACCATACACTGTTTAAGGGTAGTAGCAGCAGTTGCTGTAGTTCAGGTAATGTAATCAACTTACTGTACATCATCAGTGTGGTCCAAATCTAGAGAGAAACCAAATGAGTACATAAATAACTCATGTTTTGGCGCCGATGACGTGGATGTCGACACGGAACACAAACCGGCTGCGCGTTTACGCCATCGTGCATACATTTATTTTGTCCCCCTACACCAGTGCTTCTCAATTATTTTCTGTTACGCCACTGTTACGCCACTCCTAGGAAGTAAACATTTCGCGCCCCCAACTCTCCACCGTGACTATAAAATGGTTATAAGTACACCTCTGCATAACATTGTATCCTTATTAACATTAAAGAAAATAAAAAAAGAAAGAAATATAGATCAACCTACAACAAATAATTTATTTAACTTGGCAAGGCAGTTAAGAACAAATTCTTATTTTCATTGACAGCCTAGGGTTAACTGCCTGTTCAGGGGCAGAACGACAGATTTGTACCTTGTACAGGGATTTGAACTTGCAACCTTCCGGTTACTAGTCCAACGCTCTAACCACTAGGCTACGCTGCCGCTCCTAACTTTGTTAACATTGTTTTTTAGTCTGTAACAGAAAAGACTTAAAGTGCATCAATTTGCCTTGAAAAAAATAAAAATCTAACCTTATTTAAACTGTAAACATTTTTTTGACCATTTGATACTGAAAAATAAAATATAATAATCAATTCAAATTGATCAGCAACATTAACTCAGGAGCACAATATATGAAACACTTTGACCTATAAAACAAAAATGAATAAAACTATTTGTGCTGATTAAAAAAAATCCAAATTAGGAAGTCAGGATTAATGGCTACAATGAGCACGTTTTGCAGAGCACAGCTTTTTGAAGCGGAGTTTGAAGCATGATACTACAACTCTCAGCTCCTGCTCAATGTTTAGTTGGGACGTGTACTTGGTCTTCAGTGCAGCAACAGCAGAGGAGCCAGTCTCACAAAGATAAGATGTTGCAAAAGGAAGAAGAATGCCCATGGCCCTCTGCCCTAAGAGTGGATACTGCCTCTCTACACTCAGCCAGAATTCACTCAGTGTCTGTGATGTGAACCTCAGTCTCAATGTGGAGTCTGACGTCATATCAATGAACTGGTCCTCCTCTGCAGAGCTGAAACCAGTTGGAGCTGGTGCATTGAAAGGATCTCTCACCCAGTCATATTGGGAACTGGTCCTCCTCTGCAGAGCTGAAACCAGTTGGAGCTGGTGCATTGAAAGGATCTCTCACCCAGTCATATTGGGAACTGTTTTCAGGGAAGTACTTTTTAAAGAATCCCATCAGTGATGAAATATGCTCCTTAATATATGGAATCACTGAGGTGGCATCATAGTCAGTAGTGTCAACAAATTCATGCAGGTTCTCGAATGAATCAGTATTTCCTTCATCAAGTCGCCTGCCCCACATTGCAAGCTTTTGAGTGAAAGAGCTGATCTTGTCTGTGACCTGAGGGAGGTGTTTATCTTTCCCTTGAAGCTGTAGATTTAGTTCATTTAGCTTTACAAATATGTCACTCAGGTAGATCAGTTTTGCCAGGAAGTTCTTATGACAAAAATGTTCTGCAAAGGCATACTTGTGCTCCTGCTCCGAAAACATTCTAATCTGGTCTCTGCGCTCAAAAACTCGGGACAAGACTTTTCCTCGTGACAGCCACCTTGTTTCACTGTGAAACAGCACAGCTTGATGTTCAGCTCCCAACTCCTCACAGATAGGTGAGAAGACTCTTGTTTTTAGTGGTCTGGTCTTTATAAAATTGACTACACCTACAATATCAGTCATAACCTCACTTAATTCAGAGGAAAGGTGCCTTGATGCCTGTACTCCTCTGTGTATAACACAGTGTGTCCACTCAGCATTAGGTGAGGCCTTCTTGATGAGTGCCCGAAGTCCTTTTCTCATCCCTGCCATGGTCTGTGCACCATCACTGCAAACACCAATGCAGTTCTCCCACTTTAGCCCATTCTCAGTCAGGAAGCAGTCCAGCATTTTGAATAGCTCTTCAGCTGTGGCTCTGTCTCTGACATATTTACAAAACAGTAGATCCTCACACAGGGAGTTTGTCATGTCAAAACGTACATAAGCGATAAACAAACAGTCTTTGTTGCTGTCAGTTGCTTCATCGAACTGTAAGGCAAAACGTTTGTCTTTGAGTTTATCTACCAGCTGTTCTTTAAGATCGTTACCAATGTCATTTATACGTCTGGCGACAGTGTCATTGGACAGAGGGATAGTTTTTATTTTTGCAGCACTTGCGTCATCCAGCATGACAGAGACCATGCACCTAATTTTTGAGTTGCCAATCGCTATATAAAGTCAAGAGAAGAAAAAGCCTGGAAGGAAGAGAGATGACTAGAAACGATTTGGTTGACCGTTTTATGTGTGGATTAATTGGCGAAGTAGAGGACCTTGTGCATTTAAGGTAAAATAACAACTCAATGTTTATATCCCAGGACAAATTACCTAGCAACAGCAAGCTAGCTAAATAGGACAAATTAGCTAGCAAGTGCAAGCTAACTAGCTAAATTGCCATAAATGTTTAATGCTTCTCAACCTGTCCCCAAATTAATGTAATTGGTTCGGAGTTTGTTTTGATATTTTAACACGCATGTGTATAACTACAACTAACTAGCAGGTCGGACATTCCGAGTTTACTTGTTCAGACTTGCACTTGAATTCAGCAACATCACATCGCTGTGTAGTCATGTGGGTCGCGCGTCAGCCAGGCTACTGAAAGGTATGCTGCATTCAAAATAACTGGGAACTCAGAAAACTCAGATTTCAAGGCATTCAAGACCACTGAACTTGGAAAAAAAACCAGCTCCGACTGTGATAAATCGTTTTGAACATTCATCCAACTCTAAACTTCAACTCGGAAATTGGGGCATCTTTATAGAGCTCCAACTTTCCGACCTGAAAATCACCGACGCCAGGCAGGATTTGACCTAGTTTTTCCCGAGATTCCAGTTGTCTTGAAATCACCACTGTACTTGCTGTTGAAACAACATTGACCGTTTCAGGAAGTAACAAATATATATTTTGTTTTGAGATCGTCGGATATATATAGATATACAATCTGGAATAATAAAGACATAAAATACAAAAACAAGTCTTTATTTTTCTAGATCTGGTTTGACAATAGCATTATCTGGGTTAAAAAATGACTGAATAATGATGGACAACTATATGATTATCCAGAATTCATGAGAACACACGATGTTACATCCACTCCTGGGGAGTCTCTTAAGGCGCTATTCTTCTTTTAGGAGAATATAACAATATTCCAAGTGCAACTGTTGAGGATTTTGTAGCCCAAATTTAGCTAGAAGGAATTTACATTTTAAACTATTAATATAATAATATATATATAAGAAAACTCTGTCAATATGTTACTATTCCCTCGGCTAGAATATACAAGAATGCAGCCCTAGGACAAGTGAAATGGAGGAAAGTTTTGTTGTCTGGCAAATATTGTATATCTAATAAGATGAAAGAAGTATTACACAAACTCATTCTTAGACTGTACCCTGTAAAGACCTTTATTGTACACAGATTCAAAATTGCTATTGATAACAAAATGTGTATTTTGTGGTTGTGAGCCAGAGACTTTATTTTTGATCCAAATGACCCCAAATGAACTTTTATTGTTCATTTGTTTATTTTTCGTGGAAAATTCTTTATCCATAGAATGAAGTGGGCGGAGAACAAACCCTTCTTCACATTGTTTAAGACAGAATTGAAACATTATTTTGAAATTCTCAGTAAGTGTAAAAAAAGAAGAAGCAATTTCTCGACATTTAATACCACTGTATATTAGGATAAGTACTCTTGTTTGTATATTTCTGTTTTATTGTTCATAATAATACAAGTAATACAATAATAATAATAAATAAAACAGTTTTGCGGTCGTCACTAATTACCACAGCAACAGTCATAAACCCCACGCATTTCTACCATTTATTATTTTCAACCAACCCCTAACTTCAATCCTAATCTTAACCACACTGCTAACCTTATTCCTAACCTTAACCTTCAATTAAGACCAAAAGGCATTTTTTGTTAGAATTTTTACGATATAGCCAATTTTTGACTTTATGCTGTGGTCAGCGCAACCCGGGATCCTTGGGACCTACATACCCCTACCCTTACCATAAACCGTACCTTAATTATTTTAAAATGTAGTGTAGGTTAGTGACGTCCCAAGGATCCCAGATAGCAATATTTTGGATGACTAGAGGGGATTTGTCATATTCACGTCGGATTTGCCTTTCGTAGCAGGTTAGGATAATTATGTTAAGGTGTTGAAAAGGCTTAGGGTTAAGGTTAGCTAAAATGCAACATTTAAAAAAAAACAATTTGACAAAAGCTTCAGAATCCAGTTTTTCTTAGAAAAACGCAAATACGACGTTTTCCGGTTTAGTTGACGCTGATTGGCTATTGGATCACTACGGAGTTCCCGCCAAGGTAGTCCAGCTGCCTTGTTTGCGCTCAACAGAACCCTAATCCTGAAAACATACTTTCGTAATATTATCAACGCCATGGCTGATAAAGAAGGTAATTCGGTGAAACGTTACGTCACAATTTACTTCAACAAGAATAGCGCCCAGACCACTTGGGAAAACTAGCTAGCTACCAAGGTAGGCCAGGGTGGAAGGACAGGTTCTCCCGGCTTATCAATTGTGAAGATACTTAATTCATTATTTTATACAAATGAGCTCGCTAGTACTAGTAGCCCACTAACGTTAGCTAGTAAGCTAGTTGGATGCTAACTTTAGCTTTGTTCTATGCCAGACAACCCCTTTTTGCGGGAGTAATGAGCTAGCTAGCTCGGTTGATCAATGCTAACACAACTGCGAAACCCTGTCAGTGTTAACGGAACGTAGCTACCTAGCTAACTTTACCGAACACTTGCTCAATGTTAATAGGGTTCCCCTTCTCAATCACACCTATATTTCCTTACAATGGGTTGCTTCTAATATACTTTACATTTAAACCTCCTGTCTCACATGATTTTCTTATTATTTTATAGCAGCGTTTGATGATGCTGTGGAGGAGAGGGTGATAAATGAGGAGTACAAGATATGGAAGAAGAACACACCCTTCCTCTATGACCTGGTGATGACCCACGCCCTGGAGTGGCCCAGCCTCACTGCACAGTGGCTACCCGATGTCAACAGGTGGGGTTCACTGTCTGGGCACCTTTATAGGAATACAAAGCTACAGGAGCAGTGGAAGTAGGCGTGGGGCAGGTGCGGCTGCAGCCCTTGGTTTGCGCACCTTTTGATGTTCAAATTAGTTTCATTGAATAGTAACTGAAGTCTGGAGACTGACTAACTCCCACATGTAGTCTTATATAATATCAATTCCTGCAGAATTTTTTATTGCTGTAAAAGTATACACTTAATGGAATTGTATTTTAAACGTTTTAAATTTGACTAGGCAAGTCGGTCAAGAACAAATTCTTATTTACAATTACGGCCTACCAGGGAACAGTGGGTTAACTGCCTTTTTCAGGGGCTGTTTACTGGCCCAACGCTCTAACCACTAGGCTACCTGTCTTGGGAACAGGAATGGAGTAATTATTTATTGCAGACTCTTGAGAGAATGGAATGCGCAGTAGGTTGTTTTAACCACAAAAAAATATGTATCCAAGACAAACTGAAATCATGTTGGATTGTTTTCACAGCTTTTATTTCCTTAACGTTTGAAACGGATGTTAATTGGACATTTTGCCAGGGAAATATGTCTGCTGTTTTAGGCTATTGCATTTTCTCCCCGGTCTCTACACATCCTCGCTCTGCGAGCAGAAATGAAAGAACTTTTACTGATGTCAACTACTAGATTGTTGTTGATGCATTCATTCTATCGATTAATGGCTTTCTGCTTTATTTAGTCTTCAAGGTCAACAAGTAATTACAGAAGAGAAGCTGAATGGATCTACTTATTAACAAGTTGACAAACAAATAGTCTAACAAATGTCGGAAATTATAAGCAGAAAAATATCTAAATTAGGGGTGAAAGTAAGCTGGTTTGGAGTACTGGCAAAATAAATGGTGGGGGTAAAACATGAGCCTATCACAATTAAAACAAAGATGGCAAGAAAACTAGGCTATTACACCACAATGTGTCATTACTGCCTGTCAACCACATGCAAAACATGAACAGATTTACTTAAAAATGGGTGGTATATGCTCCAAAATGGGGTGTGGTTCGACATGAACACTAAATGTTTTACTAATATACTCATCTAACCTGAGCACTCTGCCATGGCAGAGTTGACTGGACCGTGACGCTCGCAGATCACAGTGGATGCATCAATCAATTCAGGCTGCAAATGTACCTAATGACGAATGCTGAATGTCATTACACACATATATATATATATATATATATTTTTGTCATTACACTATTATATGCATTTTATTTTTACACCCCATGTCCAATTTTTTTTATGGTATCCCATTATATCTAGCTATAATTCCCAAGAATACCAGATACTTGTGCCGATCAAAGATTAGCCTGCCTTTGCAACATTACTGGGAGTGGGAAGGTTTCTTCAGGAAGATTGTTTTCAGTCTCCATATGTGTTGTTGCAAATCCTTGTATGTACCACATTGAGTTTCTAGCTAATGCCCCCTACATATGACAAAAGTGTTTATTTAAATGGACCTATTTGTCTTGTAACATATTTCTTTCTATCCTTTTAGACCTGAAGGGAAGGATTTCAGCGTACACAGGTTGGTTCTTGGCACACACACCTCAGATGAACAGAATCACCTGGTCATCGCCAGCGTGCAACTGCCTAATGACGATGCCCAGTTTGATGCCTCTCACTACGACAGTGAGAAAGGTGGTAGGGACAATGTTTTTGCATCAATTACAACCTTTCTGCGTGTTTTTAGTCTTTGGATCATTCAAAATATTTTAACTGGTGATATATGTTGGTCCTTATCCCTGTAGCTAATTTCTCTGCCTCTCTTCCTTCAGAGTTTGGAGGCTTTGGCTCAGTCAGTGGTAAGATAGAGATTGAAATCAAGATCAACCATGAGGGAGAGGTGAACAGAGCCCGCCACATGCCCCAGAACCCCTGCATCATTGCCACCAAAACCCCAACCAGCGACGTGCTCGTCTTTGACTACACCAAACATCCCTCCAAACCAGGTGGGTATTTAGAGGTTGGTCAGGAAGTCCCAGTCTTCCTTTCTCATTTCTTTTGAAATAACATGCTATTACCTCTGTATTACAGATCCATCTGGAGAGTGTACCCCAGATCTGCGTTTGAGGGGACACCAGAAAGAGGGCTACGGTCTCTCCTGGAACCCCAACCTGAGTGGCTGCCTCCTCAGTGCTTCTGATGACCATGTCAGTGACTTGTCACTTGACCCAAAGCATGTGCTTGAATAGTCTTCTTCCCTCCATGTCTTTCCTCTCACCTTCCCTTGTTTCCCCATCTGTCTGCAGACTATCTGTATGTGGGACATCAGTGCCGTTCCTAAGGAGGGAAAGGTTGTAGATGCAAAGACTATCTTTACTGGACACACAGCTGTAGTGGAGGACGTCTCCTGGCATCTACTGCATGAGTCACTCTTTGGATCTGTAGCCGATGACCAGAAACTCATGATGTAAGGCTCCCTGAGATGAGCAACTCCCGCAGTGGATAATGGATTTGAATAGAAAAACAATTTACTAAGCTCGTGTGACTAAAATTAGTTGCACCATCTGCATTGTTTGGTGTTGCTTATTGAACAATAACATTGTTTACTGTGCAGTTGGGACACGCGATCCAACAACACGTCCAAACCTAGCCATGCTGTGGATGCCCACACTGCCGAGGTCAACTGTCTGTCCTTCAACCCCTACAGCGAGTTCATCCTGGCCTCGGGCTCAGCAGACAAGGTAGTCTGGATCTCTTACTGCTCTTAATTTTTCCAAGATTATCTTTCATAATGTAGTGTTGATCTAACTGGTTGTTGTGGTGGTTGTAATTGATTGGTTCTCCCAATTCAGACTGTAGCCCTTTGGGACCTGAGGAACCTGAAACTGAAGCTGCATTCGTTTGAGTCTCACAAAGATGAGATCTTCCAGGTATGTTAAGTCAATAAGCTGTCAATTATTCCCTATGAAGTTTATTTTGCAAAAGCTATATGTTTTGAACCAGATTTTGTATCTATTACTAGGCCTCGTCAAACCCATCTCACCTCCTTTCCTCCCTTTAGGTCCAGTGGTCTCCTCATAATGAAACCATCCTGGCCTCCAGTGGCACAGACAGGCGACTCAACGTGTGGGACCTCAGTAAAATCGGAGAGGAGCAGTCGCCAGAGGATGCTGAGGATGGTCCACCTGAACTGCTGTTCATTCATGGCGGTCACACGGCTAAGATCTCTGACTTCTCATGGAACCCCAACGAACCCTGGGTCATCTGCTCTGTGTCCGAGGACAACATCATGCAAGTTTGGCAGATGGTGAGACCCCAGGACAGACTGGGCTTTGTCATACAGTGGGAGGCTATAGAGAATAGTTAAATGTATTCTGTTCATATTTATTCATTTCATGAGACATAAGTAAGTTTTGAAAGCTTGGCAGAAGTGTTCTACTGTAATATGTAGAATCACAATTATTTCTAAGGAGGAGTACTAAGAATGTCTTTCCATTTTTTAAGGCTGAGAACATCTACAATGACGAGGACCCAGAGGGAGCAGCAGACACTGAGGTCCAGGCATGAGTGACATCTGTCAATCACACAACACCCCTCCCTTGATCACATCCTCAAAACAACATTCAAATGTATTTTTTTTAATGCATAAGAGTCAGTTGTTCTTTTGCAGTTTTGTAGAGGGAAACATTAAGTGCTTGTTTCACTATCATGGCATCAAGGTTTTGCATATATTTATATAAGAAAGGATCCTACTGTTTGATATGGTGATAATGGTTGCTATGCCATTCTTTGGTCAAATTTTTACCAGGGGGACAAGCACCACAGTTGAGTAGGGGCCCAATTATTGTTTTTCATGTTAAATTATGCTCATATTCTTAGAAACATGAGTCATTTAAACTAATTTCCAGTTTCATTTTATAAGAAATTGTACATAGATTTTATTCCCATGATATCTGAATCGTAGATTTCCACAATCAGCTTTCAAGCTGTATGTATATCATCCCTATGTGTCTGTTTTCTTTGTATGCTGCATCGGATTCCCATGTTTTGTAAGTGTATTCATAATAAAAATGTATTTACGGTAGACCTTAAATGTACAGTTAAGACAGGCTGCTCTCATAGTTGAGGTCAACTGTCATAACACCATTGTTGATGCACTAAGAGCAGATTAAGTATACCAATAGGTGACATTGGCTAAATGCACCATCAAGGATACTCGCAAACACAGTAAAACATGTTTGGTCTGAGGGGTCCTGGATATTTTGTCAATTGTTCTACTTCCATTGATAAGTATGGAAAAGTTAGGACTCCCTTTCAGCAGTTGTTTCGCTCACTTCAATACAGCCCCTGTAAAAAAAAAAACAGCATGTTGAGACTCCCTCGAATATTTATTCTACATGTTTGTCTATATATACTGAACAAAAATATAAATGCAATATGCAACAATTTCAGATTTTACTGCGTTAGTTAATATTAGGAAATTAGTAAATTTAAACCAATTCAGCCTTAATCTATGGATTTCACATGACTAGGCAGGCGTGCAGCCATGGATGGGCCCACCCACTGACCCTCCCATCAGACAATCCTACAGGTGGAGAAGCTGGATGTGGAGGTCTTGGGCTGGCGTGGTTACATGTGGTCTGCAGTTGTGAGGTCGGTTGGATGTACTGCCAAATTCTCTAAAATGACGTTGGAGGCAGCTTGTGGTAGAGAAATTAACATATCTCTGGCAACAGCTCTGGTGGGCATTCCTGAGGTCAGCATACCAATTGCACGCTCCCTCAACTTCTGTGGCATTGTGTTGTGTGACAAAACTGCAAATATTAAAGTGACCTTTTATTGTCCCAGCACAAGGGGCACCTGTGTAATGATCATGCTGTTTAATCAGGTTCTTGATATGTCACACCTGTCAGGTGGTTGGAATGTCTTGGCGAAGAGAAAGGCTCACTAACGGATGTAAATAAATTTGGGCACAACATTTTAGAGAAATATACGTTTTGTGCATATGGAACATTTCTGGGATTTTTTATTTCAGTTTATGAAACATGGGATCAACACTACATGTTGCGTATATATTTTTGTTCAGTGTTTAATGGCAATTGTAAGTAGTCCAGACATCAAATATTAATTGAATGTATTCAATGAAAACTGTCAGATTCCTTAGGGTCAAAATGAATGATCTCTACTTCTCATGGCCAGATACAGTGCATTCGGAAAGTATTCAGACCCCTTGATTTTTTCCCCACATTTTGTTACTTTACAGCCTTAATCTAAAATGTATTGAATTGCCCACTCACCAATCTACACACAATACCCCATTATGACAAAGCAAAAACAGGTTTTTAGAAATGTGTGAAAAAAAGGTGAAAGACCACAATTTATCTAAGTATTCAGACCCTTTACTCTGTACATTTGATGAAGCACCTTTGGCAGCGATTACAGCCTTGAGTTTTATTGGGTATGACGCTACATGCTTGGCACACCTGTATTTGGGGAGTTTTTCCCATTCTTCTCTACAGATCCCCTCAAGCTCTGTCAGGTTGGATGGGGAGCGTCGCTGCACAGCTATTTTCACGGTCTCTCCAGAGATGTTCGATCGGGTTGAAGTCCAGGTTTCGGTTGAGCCACTCAAGGACATTCAGAGACTTGTCCCAAAGCCACTCCTGCGTTGTCTTGGCTGTGAGCTTAGAGTATTTGTCGTGTTGGAAGGTGAACCTTCATCCCAGTCTGAGGTCCCTAGCACTCTGGAGCAGTTTTTTATCAAGGATCTCTCTGTACTTTGCTCCGTTCATCTTTCCCTCGATCCTGCGGGTGAAAAACATCACCACAGCATGATGCTGCCACCACCTTGCTTCACCGTAGGGATGGTGCCAGGTTTCCTCTAGACGTGATGCTTTGCATTCAGGCCAAAGGGATAAATCTTGGTTTCATCAGACCAGAGAATCTTGTTTCATGGTCTGAGAGTCCTTTCATGGGCCTTTTGGCAAACTCCAAGCGGGCTGTCATGTACCTTTTACTGAGGAGTGCTTCTATCTGGCCACACTACCATAAAGGCCTGATTGGTGGAGTGCTGCAGTGATGGTTGTCCTTCTGGAAGGTTCTCCCATCTTCACAGAGGAACTCTGTCAGAGTGACCATCGGGTTCTTGGTCACCGCCCTGACCAAGGCCCTTCTCCACCGATTGCTTAGGTTGGCCTGGCGGCCAGCTCTAGGAAGAGTCTTGGTGGTTCCAAACTTCTTCCATCTAAGAATGATGGAGGCCACTGTGTTCCTGGGGACCTTCAATGCACTAGAAATGTTTTGGTACCCTTCCCCAGATCTGTGCCTTGACACAATCCTGTCTTGGAGCTCTACGGATAACTCCTTCGACCTCATGGCTTGGTTTTTGCTCTGATATGCACTGTCAACTGTGGGACCGTATCAATTTTAGAATAAGGCTGTAATGTAACAAAATGTGGAAAAAGGGATGGGGTCTGAATACTTTCCGAATGCACTGTAAGTGGCATACCACACCCTACCTGTCATAGTTCAGCTCACTCAAAAGTCCCTTCTTCAATTCTTCCAATTGTCTGTTTGCCTTTTTCTGAATGCAAAGCTCCAACTTCAGCTTCCTCATGGTCTCCTCAAGCGAGTTCACAGTCTCCTGATGAGAAGAAATTAGAACAATTACACCACACCTTTACGGGCTACAAAACAGCACATGTTCCTAATCCCCCTGTACCTTATACTGTGCCACTCTCTCCACCCTCTCCCTCTCCATCAGAGCAATCCTCTCCTCTAGACAAGCTCTCTGCAGCTCCAGCCTCTGGGTCTGCTCCTTCAGGGGCCCCAGTCTGGCCTTAAGGTCTCGGCCCACATCCCTGCTCCTTCTCAGGGTCTCCTTCCCAGCCTGCCTCCTCCGGAGGAGGGCTAGCAGGCGTGGCTCATACCAGCCTTCTAGATTCCTCATGCTGCCACTGAGGCGCTTCTGCAGGTCCAGGGATGCTCGTCGGCAGTGAGTGACATCGCTCATAGCCCGGGGACGAGATGGTTGTCTGGCCCGGTCCTTTAGGGTGTTCAGCTGGTTGTGCTGGGCTTCCTGAAGCTGGGCTACCTCCTCTGTAAGATTCTGGATGTGGGCCCGGTGCTCCTCCTAGGGGCAGAAAAAGAAATGACAGCGTAGTTGGCCCTCATACTTACACAAGAATGTGTGATTAACTGGATGACAGACAGCCATGAATACAGTAATAACAATTCTGTGGTAGCACCCATCAACAATATAACATGTCAACACTGAAACATTACTACAAAGGGATGACAAAGAACACACAAAAAAATAGCACAAATCACAGGAAAATGTCAACACCCCTCATACTGTTACCCCTCACTCAGTATGTTAATGGTACATTAACTGCATTCTCACAAAAGCTTATATGCAATGCTGTGGGGTTTCCACTCTACCTTACCTGTGTGATTGCAGCCTGGGCCACCTCATACTGCTGTGCAGCCAGCGCTAGCTGGCTCTGGATACAGTCCCTGGCTGTGACAAATAGCTTACTCTTCACTTGTCCCACCTCTATTTGCAGATGAATAAACTCCAACTGGACACTGGTGAGAACTCTACGTGCCTCTAACAACTGTCCCCTCAAGGCCACAGTAGCTTGCAGCATGGGCTGCTCTAGCTGCAACAGCTCCAGTATCAATTCATCCCTTTGACTTTCTAGATGGCCCACCTTCTTGATGCACTCCTCAAAGAGCAGCCCCACACTGTCCATGTTCACCTGCACCTGGACAAAGGTATATTCCACACACCTCTCCACGGGGCTTACTACCTCAGTGATGTGTGCTTGAGCCGCAAATCCGGCACCGTACATGCTTCTCTCATGGTGGGTTAGTGCTGCCATAAGGCTGCTCTCCACAGAATGTGCCTCCTCCATGGAGTCCTCTCCAGAGTGCAAGTTCTCTCTAGACTCAACTTTCCTCCTTCTCTGTAGATCCTCAACAGCCATTGGTGTCTCCATCACTTGTCTGAAAAGTTGAAGTAGGAGAAGAAAGGATGGGAAAGTTTTATAAGTTCAGGGGGGAACGACTGCTCCCAATGATTTCCCCCTCTCAAGGACCTCAACCACGGCCTGTTCATCTGTTGCATCAAAGCTGTGACTGAGAAACAGCTTCTATCTCCAGGCCATTGGACAATCACCACTCACCAGCCTCGGACCAGTACCCGGCCCTGAACCTTAGTCATTGGTCTAGCCGGCTACCACCCAGTAGTCTACCCTGCACCTTAGAGACTGCTGACCTACAGTGCATTCGGAAAGTATTCAGGATGAGGATAAAAATATATATATATATATATTAGATTAAGGCTGTAACAACACAATGTAAAACATTCAAGGGGTCTGAATACGTTCCGAACGCACTGTATTGAGTCATTGAACACTCGTCACATTAATAATGTTTACATACTGTTTCACCCACTTTATATGTCTATACTGTATTCTAGTCATGGCTCATCCTATATACAGTTGAAGTCGGAAGTTTACATACACTTAGGTTGGAGTCATTAAAACTCATTTTTCAACCACTCCACTTTTTTGTTAACAAACTATAGTTTTGGCAAGTCGGTTAGGACATCTACTTTGTGCATGACACAAGTCATTTTTTCCAACAATTGTTTACAAACAGATTATTTCACTTATAATTCACTGTATCACAAATCCAGTGGGTCAGAAGTTTACATAAACTAAGTTGGCTGTGCCTTTAAACAGCTTGGAAAATTCCAGAAAATTATGTCATGGCTTTAGAAGCTTCTGATAAACTAATTGACATCATTTGAGTCAACTGGAGGTCTACCTGTGGATGTATTTCAAGGCCTACCTTCAAACTCAGTGCCTATTTGATTGACATCATGGAAAAATCAAAAGAAATCAGCCAAGACCTTCACAAGTCTGGTTCATCCTTGGGAGCAATTTCCAAACACCTGAAGGTACCACATTCATCTGTACAAACAATAGTATGCAAGTATAAACACCATGGGACCATGCAGCCGTCATAGCGCTCAGGAAGGAGATGCGTTCTGTCTCCTAGAGATGAACGTAATTTGGTAAGAAAAGTGCAAATCAATCCCAGAACAACAGCAAAGGACCTTGTGAAGATGCTGGAGGAAACAGGTACAAAAGTATCTAGATCCACAGTAAAACGAGTCCTATATCGACATAAATTGAAAGGCCGCTCAGCAAGGAAGAAGCCACCGCTCCAAAACCGCCATAAAAAAGCCAGACTATGGTTGGCTCCAGGTCATCTATAAGTCTTTGCTAGGTAAAGCTCTGCCTTTTCTCAGCTCACTGGTCACCAATAGCGCACCAATACTCGTAGCACGTGCTCCAGCAGGTATATTTCACTGGTCACCCCCAAAGCCAGTTCCTGCTTTGGCCACCTTTCCTTCCAGTTCTCTGCTGCCAATGACTGGAACAATCTGCAAAAATCACTGAAGCTGGAGACTCATATCTCCCTCACTAATTTTAAGCATCAGCTGTCAGAGCAGCTTACAGATCATTGCACCTGTCCATCTGTAAATAGCCCACCCAACTACCTCATCCCCATATTGTTATTTATTTATTTTTGCTATTTTGGAACCCCAGTATCTCTACTTACACATTCATATTCTGCACATCTATCACTCCAGTGTTTAATTGTTACATTTAAATTATTTTGCCACTATGGCCTATTTATTATCTTACCTCCCTAATCTTACTTCATTTGCACACACTGTACTGTAGATAGACTTTTCTATTGTATTATTGACTGTGCGGTTGTTTATTCCATGTGTAATTCTGTGTTGTTGTTTGTGTCGCATTGCTTTGCTTTATCTTGGCCATGTTGCAGTTGTAAATGAGAACTTGTTCTCAACTGGCCTACCTGGTTATAATAAAGTTTAAATAAAAAAGATTGATGAGGAAAATTATTTATTTAATCCATTTTAGAATATGGACGTAACGTAACAAAATGTGGAAAAAGTAAAGGGGTCTGAATACTTTCTGAATGTACAGTGCCTTCAGAATGTATTCACACCCCTAGATGTTTTCCACATTTGAGATGTTTTTGTCACTGGCCTACACACAATACTCCATAATGCCAAAGTGGAATTGTGTTTTTAGATATTTTTACAAATTCATTAAAAATGAAAATCTGAAATGTTTTGAGTCAATAAGCATTCAACCCCTTTGTTATGGCAAGCCTAAATAAGGTCAGGAGTAAACATTTGCTTAAGAAGTCACGTCACATAATACGTTGCATGGACTCACTCTGTGGGCAATAATAGTGTTCAATATTACTTTTATGACTACCTCACACATACAATTATCTGTAAGGTCCCTCAGTCGAGGCTTGAATTTCAAACACAGATCCAACCACAAAGACCAGGGATGTTTTCCGGTGTCTCATAAATAAGGGCACCTATTGGTAGATGGGTAAACAAATATGCTTGTCATCAGCAAGAACTAGGGAGTTTTTTCAGATAAAAAACATTAAAGCTTGGTTCAGTCTGCTTTCCAACAGACACTGGGAGACAAGTTCACCTTGCCAAGATTACATTTAATGTTCCTGAGTGGCCTAGTTACAGTGTTGACTTAAGTCGACTTGATAATGTCTGTCTAGCAATGATGAACAACCAACTTGACAGGGCTTGAAGAATGAAAAAAAAAATGGAATGTGCAAAGCTCTTAGAGACTTACCCAGAAACACTCACAGCTGTAATCACTGCCAAAGGGGATTCTAGTATGTATTGACTCAGGGGCGTGAATAGTTATGTAAATGAGATATTTCTGTATTTCATTTTCAAAAAATTAGCAAACATTTATCTAAACATGTTTTCAATTTGTCATTAGGGGTTATTGTGTGTAGATGTGTGAGAAAATAAAATGTATCTAATACATTTTGAATTCAGGCTTTAACAGAACAAAATGTGGAGGGGTCAAGGGGTATGAATACTTTCTGAAGGCACTGTATATTTATATGTATATATATATATATATATATATTCCGGTCTCTGACATTGCTCATTCTGATTTTCTTATTTTCTATTTTTCTGAATTATGTGTGTATTTTTAAAATGTTATTGGTAGGTATACTGTTATAGCTAGAAACACAAGCATTTCACTGCATCTGCGATAACTTCTGCAAATCTGTGTAGGCCATCAATAAAGTTTGATTTGATTGGGGATGTAAAGTTCAAGGCCGACTGGGGTACTGGAGGTAATGTTTTCAAAAAGCAGGATCCTCCATTACACTGCAGGCAGACAATTACCCTTAACTTCTGTGTGCAATTTTAATATAATCAGTTCAAGGACATACATCTTGATTGTTGAGTGTTGATCCCACACAGGTGTTCCAAAGGGATATATGCTCTAATCTGGAGCAAACCCTATTAAATAACCCTATCTCAAAACCTGAATATGAATACCTTTGCTGCAAATGTCCCATAAATCCATGCCTGTACATTTTGCCAAAATTACACAAACCTAAAACACAACAAGGCAATTATCCAGACAGACCAGTGGTTGCAGGAATAGGCTCAGTACTATAGCCATTGTCTTTCCTTCGTAGACTCCTTTATTAAATCTCATGGGCAAGAATTACCATCATATGTGAAAGATTCTATAAACTTCATAAACAAGATCTCATCTATAACAGGATTAACAGAATACTGCAATTTGGTCACATTAGATGTCGTTAGTCTATATACCAGCATTCCCCATACGGGGCCTGGCAGCCCTAGCTCGCTATTTGAGAGACAGAGATACTAACGAATACCTACCAACAAACTTTATTCTAGAGCTGGCTGAATATGATTTGACATATAACTATTTCAGGTTTGATGATGACCTTTATGTGGAGTATTTTTTTAAGAGCGGCAGGGTAGCCTAGTGGTTAGAGCATTGGACTAGTAACCGAAAGGTTGCAAGTTCAAATCGCCAAGCTGACAAGGTACAAAATCTGTCGTTCTGCCCCTGAACAGGCAGTTAACCCACTGTTCCTAGGCTGTCATTGAACATAAGAATTTGTTCTTAACTGACTTGCCTAGTAAAATGAAAATAACATTTTGTTAACAATGAAAACGAAAATCTATTTGTATACCCATAAATATTGACCATGAAGATGGCCATACTCATTGACTAGTACCCCAGTCGGGCTTCAAGTTGAGATACTCAATGAGATGGGGCAGCACTAAGCTAACCTGCAATGTCACTTCCTAGAGTAGCTCAAACATATTATGCTATCCGGGATCCTTGGGATGTCCCTACCCTAAACTCTACCCTCACCTTAACCCTTACCTAACCTTAACCCTTACTGTAATCATTTTAAATGTCAACTTCAATGGGGTAGGGACATCCCAATGATTCTGAATAGCAAGTAATCAAATTGCCCATGAAACAAGATGGCAACACGCTAAAACAACACCTCCTGATCTTCAAATGAGTCATAGGAAGCATTGGGCTGACATCATCGATGGCTTTGTCCATTCTTTTTACAGTCTATGGATAAGCCAGATAATTTTGTGATCCACACAGCCCAGTGAAATCGCAGGACATATTAATGGGAATAGGAACACTATCAAGGCTGACCTTCATTTATAAGATTGCACAAAAATAGACTGAAGAGTAAGATGACCCAGTCAATGTTAGAGATTTTCTTTGTTTGTGTTTTGATTCGGAGCCTCTATCTAGATATATCTAATCATCCCTTATCACTGTATATTCCTGATTGTGCCATCTGTCTATTCTTACCACTATCTGTTCTTGATATGATGACAGTGACATTCTCAGACATTGTTATATTCATGAATTGTACAGGCATGTCACAATTTTACCCATATGTATTTTCAAAGAAAACATAATCCCCTACAATCACGTTTAATCCGTTTAGTACAAGGGTTTTCAAACCTCTTTTCATGGACCCACAGCCATTCCATGTATTTGAACTGTTCCACAGCACACCTGATCCAACTTCTCAACTAAATCATCAAGCCCTTCAATATGTGAATCAAGTGAACTAGTTCAGGGCTACAACAAAATGGTGAAACGTCTGGGGGTCCCCAATGAGAGGTTAGAAAACCACTGATTTAGTAAGTACATTTTAGGGTTGTAAAAGTGTCACTCACCTTAAACTTCCAACGTAAAAAGAAAATTAAAAAAATGCAAAAGGCATTCAGACATTGCCCAGTCAAGACACAGACCACCAAACTCAGACCAAGGATATAATAATAAAATGTTCCGTTTTTAGAATTACAGTGTTGCAAAATCACCCATCTGAAACGATTAGCATTTCAACTCACTTTCTAGACAACGATGCAGAGAAGTGTAGATAGCAACACAGACAAACAGTTTCCTCTTTAGACCACCTTTTCTGTGGAGCTGCTTGTCTAAACATAAACATATATCCTGTTTGTGTTCATAAATAAGATAGGAGGGAGCGGAGAAACACTATCCTTCCCCCGAGGTAGACTTTCTCATCTCCCACATGGTAAACTGAGGTCACTCACTGTGTCAGTGAGAGAGGCCAAGAAGTTATTGATGCCATTGCTGACACTTATCTGGGCCAGCCTGTGCAGAGCTAGATTATATTTAGTTTTTTATGGCCTGTCATTTATAAACAACTAAGATAGAGTCTTGATCTCATGGTGGACTCCATGCAGAGCAGTCTTAAAGAATCAGGCACCAATGGGATAAAAGGATGTACTGCTGTTTGATCATTCCCACACATTAGATGAATAGTATTGGTTCTGAATTATCTGGTCATTGTACGTATATAATAATGTGATGTTAATGATATGAGATAACGTAATTGTCTCTAAAGAATTTTTTTAATATGTCATCCAGGATAAATAATGCAATATTCTGAGAAATGTAATTGTAATCATTCTGATAGCTGTCAAAAAAAGAAGTTACACTTTATTCATTTTTTTGTCAGAAGTATATCGTGCCAGTCTAAAAGTCTTATCTACACCAACAAGTGATAATGTAATCTTTGCATTATCACCCTACCTTAGCTAACCCTAACCTTAACCATTTTAAATGGGACATCCCTTTGGTCAAGATCTGTTTCTTGCTTTGCTCTTAGGAAAATGGTGAAAGTGAAAGGAGTGATTTCTGGGGCAGTGTTAAGTGTGGAGGTGGAGCAATTAAAGTTGAAGATTCCCGGTGTGTGACGCCTGCCGTTTGGTGCAACGCAGACCTGTCATTGCCAACAAAGGGTATATAACAATGTATTGAGATAAACTTTTGTTATTGACCAAATACTTATTTTACACCATAATTTGCAAATAAATTCATAAAAAATCCTACAATGTGATTTTCTGGATTTATTTTTCTCATTTTGATGGTCATAGTTGAAGTGTACCTATGATGAAAATTACAGGCCTCTCTCATCTTTTTAAGTGGGAGAACTTGCACAATTGGTGGCTGACTAAATACTTTTTTGCCATTTACATTTACATTTAAGTCATTTAGCAGACGCTCTTATCCAGAGCGACTTACAAATTGGTGCGTTCACCTTAAGACATCCAGTGGAACAGCCACTTTACAATAGTGCATCTAAATCTTTTAAGGGGGGATGAGAAGGATTACTTTATCCTATCCTAGGTATTCCTGAAAGAGGTGTGGTTTCAGGTGTCTCCGGAAGGTGGTGATTGACTCCGCTGTCCTGGCGTCGTGAGGGAGTTTGTTCCACCATTGGGGGGCCAGAGCAGCGAACAGTTTTGACTGGGCTGCGCGGGAACTGTACTTCCTCAGTGGTAGGGAGGCGAGCAGGCCAGAGGTGGATGAACGCAGTGCCCTTGTTTGGGTGTAGGGCCTGATCAGAGCCTGGAGGTACTGAGGTGCCGTTCCCCTCACAGCTCCGTAGGCAAGCACCATGGTCTTGTAGCGGATGCGAGCTTCAACTGGAAGCCAGTGGAGAGAGCGGAGGAGCGGGGTGACGTGAGAGAACTTGGGAAGGTTGAACACCAGACGGGCTGCGGCGTTCTGGATGAGTTGTAGGGGTTTAATGGCACAGGCAGGGAGCCCAGCCAACAGCGAGTTGCAGTAATCCAGACGGGAGATGACAAGTGCCTGGATTAGGACCTGCGCTGCTTCCTGTGTGAGGCAGGGTCGTACTCTGCGGATGTTGTAGAGCATGATCCTACAAGAACGGGCCACCGCCATGATGTTAGTTGAGAACGACAGGGTGTTGTCCAGGATCACGCCAAGGTTCTTAGCGCTCTGGGAGGAGGACACAATGGAGTTGTCAACCGTGATGGCGAGATCATGGAACGGGCAGTCCTTCCCCGGGAGGAAGAGCAGCTCCGTCTTGCCGAGGTTCAGCTTGAGGTGGTGATCCGTCATCCACACTGATATGTCTGCCAGACATGCAGAGATGCGATTTTGCCCCACTGTACATGGTTTGTCTTCAGGAAGGCAGTGAGTTGCTGTGCAACAGCTTTTTCAATTTTCTTTGAGAGGAATGGAAGATTCGAAATAGGCCGATAGTTTTTATATTTTCTGGGTCAAGGTTTGGCTTTTTCAAGAGAGGCTTTATTACTGCCACTTTTAGTGAGTTTGGTACACATCCGGTGGATAGAGAGCCGTTTATTATGTTCAACATAGAAGGGCCAAGCACAGGAAGCAGCTCTTTCAGTAGTTTAGTTGGAATAGGGTCCAGTATGCAGCTTGAAGGTTTAGAGGCCATGATTATTTTCATCATTGTGTCAAGAGATATAGTCCTAAAACACTTGAGTGTCTCTCTTGATCCTAGGTCCTGGCAGAGTTGTGCAGACTCAGGACAACTGAGCTTTGGAGGAATACGCAGATTTAAAGAGGAGTCTGTAATTTGCTTTCTAATGATCATGATCTTTTCCTCAAAGAAGTTCATGAATTTATTACTGCTGAAGTGAAAGACGTCCTCTCTTGGGGAATGCTGCTTTTTAGTTAGCTTTGCGACAGTATCAAAAATAAATTTTGGATTGTTCTTATTATCCTCAATTAAGTTGGAAAAATAGGATGATCGAGCAGCAGTGAGGGCTCTTCGATACTGCACGGTACTGTCTTTCCAAGCTAGTTGGAAGACTTCCAGTTTGGTGTGGCGCCATTTCCGTTCCAATGTTCTGGAAGCTTGCTTCAGAGCTAGGGTATTTTCTGTATACCAGGGAGCTAGTTTCTTATGACAAATATATTTCGTTTTTAGGGATGCAACTGCATCTAGGGTATTGTGCAAGGTTAAATTGAGTTCCTCAGTTAGGTGGTTAACTGATTTTTGTCCTCTGATGTCCTTGGGTAGGCAGGGGGAGTCTGGAAGGGCATCAAGGAATCTTTGGGTTGTCTGAGAATTTATAGCATGACTTTTGATGCTCCTTGGTTGGGGTCTGAGCAGATTATTTGTTGCGATTGCAAATGTAATAAAATTGTGGTCCGATAGTCCAGGATTATGATGAAAAACATTAAGATCCACAACATTTATTCCATGGGACAAAACTAGGTCCAGAGTATGATTGTGTTAGTGAGTAGGTCCAGAGACATGTTGGACAAAACCCACTGAGTCGATGAAGGCTCCGAAAGCCTTTTGGAGTGGGTCTGTGGACTTTTCCATGTGAATATTAAAATCACCAAAAATTGGAATATTATCTGCTATGACTACAAGGTCCGATAGGAATTCAGGGAACTCAGTGAGGAACACTGTATATGGCCCAGGAGGCCTGTAAACAGTTGCTATAAAAAGTGATTGAGTAGGCTGCATAGATTTCACGACTAGAAGCTCAAAATACGAAAATGCCATTTGTTTTTTGTAAATTGAAATTTGCTATCGTAAATGTTAGCAACACCTCCGCCTTTGCGGGATGGACGGGGGATATGGTTACTAGTGTAACCAGGAGGTGAGGCCTCATTTAACACAGTAAATTCATCTGGTTTAAGCCATGTTTCAGTCAGGCCAATCACATCAAGATTATGATCAGTGATTAGTTCATTGACTATAACTGCCTTCGAAGTAAGGGATCTAACATTAAGTAGCCCTATTTTGAGATGTGAGGTATCACAATCTCTTTCAATAATGGCAGGAATGGAGGTCTTTATCCTAGTGAGATTGCTAAGGCGAACACTGCCATGTTTTGTTTTGCCCAACCTAGGTCGAGGCACAGACAGGGTCTCAATGGGGATAGCTGAGCTGACTACACTGACTGTGCTAGTGGCAGACTCCACGAAGCTGGCAGGCTGGCTAACAGCCTGCTGCCTGGCCTGCACGCTATTTCATTGTGGAGCTAGAGGAGTTAGAGCCCTGTCTATGTTGGTAGATAAGATGAGAGCACCCCTCCAGCTAGGATGGAGACCGTCACTCCTCAGCAGGCCAGGCTTGGTCCTGTTTGTGGCTGAGTCCCAGAAAGAGGGCCAATTATCTACAAATTCTATCTTTTGGGAGGGGCAGAAAACAGTTTTCAACCAGCGATTGAGTTGTGAGACTCTGCTGTAGAGCTCATCATTCCCCCTAACTGGGAGGGGGCCAGAGACAATTACTCGATGCCGACACATTTGTCTAGCTGCTGATTTACATGCTGAAGCTATGTTGCGCTTGGTGACCTCTGACTATTTCATCCTAACATCGTTGGTGCCGACGTGGATAACAATATCTCTACACTCGCCAGTTTTAGCTTTAGCCAGCACCATCTTCAGATTAGCCTTAACGTCGGTAGCCCTGCCCCTGGTAAACAGTGTATGATCGCTGGATGATTTGTTTTAAGTCTAATACTGCGGATAATGGAGTCGCCAATGACTAGGGTTTTCAATTTGTTAGAGATAATGGTGGGAAGCTTCGGCGTCTCAGACCCCGTAACGAGAGGAGTAGAGACAAGAGAAGGCTCGGCCTCAGACTCCGACTCGCTGCTTAATGTGGAAAACCGGTTGAAAGTTTCTGTCGGCTGAATGAACGACACCGGTTGAGCATTTCTACAGCATTTCCCCCCAGAAGTCATGAGAAAGTTGTCTGGCTGCGGGGACCGTGCGAGGGGATTTACATTACTATCTGTACTTACTGGTGGCACAGACGCTGTTTCATCCTTTCCTACACTGAAATTACCCTTGCATCTGAAGCTGGGCTTGTAGCACAGCTATCCTCGCCGTAAGGCGATTGTTCTCCTGTATATTATGAGTACAGCGACTGCAATTAGAAGGCATCATGTTAATGTTATTACTTAGCTTCAGCTGTTGGAGGCCCTGACGAACCATGTCCAGATAAAGCATCCGGAGTGAAAAAGGTGAATGAAAAAAAGTTGAGTGAGGGAAAAACTAAAAATATAAACGGTAATTAAAAAGTAAAAACTGTAAAGTTGTCAGGTAGCAAAGTAAGGTTGGCAACAAAACGCAGGAAGCCGATTCTAGATTTAATTTTGGATTGGATATGCTTAATGTGAGTCTGGAAGGAGAGTTACAGCCTAACCAGACACCTAGGTATTTGTAGTTGTCCACATATTCTAAGTAAGAACCGTCCAGAGTAGTGATGCTGGACAGGCGGGCAGGTGTGGGCAGCGATTGGTTGACGGAAGGACTGTTGTATGGCATTGAAGCTCTTCTGGAGGTTTGTTAACACTGTGTCCAAAGAAGGGCCAGAAGTATACAAAATGGTGTTGTCTGCGTAGAGGTGGATCAGAGAATCACCAGCAGCATGAGCGACATCATTGATGTATACAGAGAAGAGAGTCAGCCTGAGAATTGAACCCTGTGGCACCCCCGTAGAGACTGCCAGAGGTCCGGACAACAGGCCCTCTGATTTGACACACTGAACTCTGTCTGAGAAGTAGTTGGTGAACCAGGCGATGGTCGGTGATCTGTTTGTTACCTTGGCTTTCAAAGACAGGCAGGGTAGGATAGATACAGGTCTATAGCAGTTTGGGTCTAGAGTGTCTCTCCCTTTGAAGAGGGGGATGACCGCAGGAGCTTTCCAATCTCTGGGGATCTCAGACGATACGAAAGAGAGGTTGAACAGGCTAGTACTAGGGGTTGCAACAATTTCGGCAGATAATTTTAGAAAGAGAGGATCCAGATTGTCTAGCTCAGCTGATTTGTAGGGGTCCAGATTTTGCAGCTCTTTCAGAACATCAGCTATCTGGATTTGGGTGAAAGAGAAATGGGGAGGCTTGGGCATGTTGCTGTGGGGGGTGCAGGGCTGTTGACTGGGGTAGGGGTAGCCAGATGGAAAGCAATTGGAAAAATGGATTTATTGGTGGTGACAGTGTTTCCTAGCCTCAGTGCAGTGGGCAGCTGGGAGGAGGTGCTCTTATTCTCCATGGACTTTACATAATGATGGAGCTTCCATGGCTGCTCCTGTACTAAGTGGACCTAATGTCAGGACTGGTATTGCTGCTAGCCCTGGTATGGTTTTGAGACCTGTTCAGAAATCTTGACCTCATGAATGTGCTATGTCAAAGGAAACTTTGACTGTGAATAAAGTTAACTTTCATAGCTTTCATTAGTAAGGTTATCTACACGACTTGTATTGTGGAAAGCAGAAATGGCAGGTTGAATTTATTATAATACATATATATATATATATATATATATATATATATATATATATATATATATATATATATATTTTAGTAAGTACATAATTAGACAGACCATGATTTCTCGCACACTCCAGCACAGTAGGTGGCGGCATGCACCTTAACGTTTGTTTGCGGACCGCCATGATATCAAGGAAGAAGAAGTGCACATTAATCATTTGTAATGTTC